>NC_139629.1:22692218-22714718 GCF_964638095.1 Poromitra crassiceps | reverse complement strand
CACACACCTGCTGGAAACGGCATCGCTAGGGCTCCGGTTTCCGATTTTGGTTGTCGTGCGGGGGCGGTGTGCAGTATGTGATGCTTGCTTGTTCCATTCATGTAGCTTTGCATTTCTTGTATTGAGTGGGTGTTCTCTTTCAGCGAACATCTATGGCTTACAGCACAGAGCAGCACGGCTAAATCGATGGCTGACATCTGTTGCTGGATTTAAGAGAACCTACAGAAAAGGCAAAGCAACGCAGAGTCGACCACAGCCAAACAACGAAACACTAACGAGGTCTATCGTTAGTTTCTGAAGCACTATCTCGGCCTGCTCGCCAACATGTCAGCTTTGTACTTTTCTGCAATCCAGGGATACGTAGAATATCATGTTTCTGAACCAAAAATATGTCTATCATGTTTCTGAACCAAAAATATGTCTATCACGTTTCTGAACCAAAAATATGTCTATCACGTTTCTGAACCAAAAATATGTCTATCACGTTTCTGAACCAAAAATATGTCTATCACATGTCTAGATATGTCTATATCAATGCTACACATGTCATAGAGTCTGCTATTGAAATAGCACGGTGGCCAGTAAGGGTGTTGTGGTCGGGGTGGATGATGGAGGGCGTAAACACTTGCCTTTGACATGGAGCGACGTGTTCGAACCCCAGGGTTTCCCAAAGTCTACATTTCAACCGTACTGTAAAATAAATCACATTTAACGTTTAACCCACACCATAATCTTAACCTTAAAGGCCCATTCCGTCAATACTCACTCTTACTGACGGCGGTGGCCGTTAGAGTAACTGCAGGCAGCGTGTGAACGAGCTGACGCGCGGGCACCATACTCGCACGCGCACAAGCAGTTGCATGGCAACAGCAGAGCTGTTGGTTGCTTTGTAACGTTAGCTCATAAAAGTCACTTGAAAACGGCAACCTGGACAATTTATCGGTCAGATCAGCCTCGAGATGCCCAGGAAGGATTCTGGATGAATTAGGGGACGTTATTGTGGCATGTTTGGCCGTGTTTTGGCTTGCGTTGGCTGCGGGGAAGTGGATACTCACGTTAGCACAAGCCAGGAAATAGCCTGCTCCCCCTGTATGTACGGTACCGTGTAATGCCTGGAGTTGACCAAACTGAACAATCAAACAATGTTTCATACGCATAACAGTAACGTTAGGCATATTTACGACTGTTAAATTCATTATCCACACAAGACGGTAACGTTATTAGTGGGGCTGGTGGTAATTTCTATAAATGTAAATTAATATTAGTTAGCCACGATTAGCATCAAGCTAACGTTATTATGTGCAGTCCCACTGCAGCTAACTGCAATCAGAGCCTGCTGGCTGCGGGGAAGTGGATACTCACGTTAGCACAAGCCAGGAAATAGCCTGTTCCCCCTGTATGTACGGTACCGTGTAATGCCTGGAGTTGACCAAACTGAACAGTCAAACAATGTACCGTAAGCATAACAGACAGTAGGCTAACGTTAGGCATATTTCTGACTGTTAGATTGATTATCAACACAAGATAGTAACGTTATTAGTGGGGCTGGTGGTAATTTCTATAAATATAGCTACATCTATTAGTTAGCCGCGTATAGCATCAAGCTAACGTTATGGTTATAATAGGCACTCACCACCGCAGCTAACTGCAGTCAAACAATAATGTTCCATGACCATAAGCATAACGGTAGTAACGTTAGGGTTGCATTACCTCACACAAGACGGTAATGTTAGCAGAGTTTCTGACCAGGTGGTCAGATACTTGTACTACGGAGTGACAATAAAAATCTTGAATCTTGAAAATCCATTAGCAAGTAGCTAACGTTATCTGGTCAAAACCACATTACAGTAGCTACAAGCAGCAAGTTCCCTTCATGAACCGAAAACACAGTTCTGACTCTAGTTTCCCCCCGATGTCGGTCACATTGCTGCTGTCTGGCCAGACGGGCTTCATTAGATAAATATTTATTTATTTAGTGTGGACTTTTTCTGGAGTCTGTGTTGTTGTTTCCTTTTGCTAGCAGCTAGCGACGAACGTAACGTTAAAAGCTACTTTAGCCATTTCCTGTTAGCCGTCTAGGACAAGAGGCAAGCTCGTGAACGCGCAGATGTCACATCCTCTAGCTGTGGCGGGAAATGCTAACCCCTTCGAAACTGAGGTATTTCCATGTATCTTCTGAACGGCTGGTCGGAGAGAAACGCCCCTGGTCGCCATTTTTAAGTTACGTCAAGGCGCATTCACTCATTGCCAATAAAAAACACTTTGTGCACATTTATTTCTCGCCAGAACCGACGGAATGGGCCTTTAACCCAGCTGTTTTACTTGCCTATAAACATAAATTTGTTAAAGTTGTTTTATGTGCGTTTAATGTTGGAAAGTCAGCGAGGTTTTCAAATTAACTGCCGTAGTGTTGCGCATTTATGTTGAGATTGTCGGTTGGCAGAAACGTAAAATGCCTCGTTTTAGAAACGTGAAAGGCTGATGTTTTGTATACATACTGTACCCGTGGATACATCAGATAAGACAATACGTCATTTTGTAGGCGGCACATGTTCCCGCCCCCTAAATTTAGGGGGCGGGAACATGTGATCTGATGTATTGTAGAAATGTACAATGCCAACATTTGATTCTGGCGATTGGGTTGACTGTTGACTCTGGACGTTCCTTCCCTCACTTAGACAACAACACACTGGAGATGTTCCTTCCCTCTCTTAGACAACAACACACTGGCAGAGATGTTCCTTCCCTCACTTAGACAACAACACACTGGAGACGTTCCTTCCCTCACTTAGACAACAACACACTGGAGATGTTCCTTCCCTCACTTAGACAACAACACACTGGCAGAGATGTTCCTTCCCTCACTTAGACAACAACACACTGGCAGAGGAGATGTTCCTTCCCTCACTTAGACAACAACACACTGGCAGAGATGTTCCTTCCCTCACTTAGACAACAACACACTGGAGATGTTCCTTCCCTCACTTAGACAACAACACACTGGCAGAGATGTTCCTTCCCTCACTTAGACAACAACACACTGGCAGAGGAGATGTTCCTTCCCTCACTTAGACAACAACACACTGGCAGAGATGTTCCTTCCCTCACTTAGACAACAACACACTGGAGATGTTCCTTCCCTCACTTAGACAACAACACACTGGAGATGTTCCTTCCCTCACTTAGACAACAACACACTGGCAGAGGAGATGTTCCTTCCCTCACTTAGACAACAACACACTGGCAGAGGAGATGTTCCTTCCCTCACTTAGACAACAACACACTGGCAGAGATGTTCCTTCCCTCACTTAGACAACAACACACTGGCAGAGGAGATGTTCCTTCCCTCACTTAGACAACAACACACTGGCAGAGATGTTCCTTCCCTCACTTAGACAACAACACACTGGAGATGTTCCTTCCCTCACTTAGACAACAACACACTGGAGATGTTCCTTCCCTCACTTAGACAACAACACACTGGCAGAGGAGATGTTCCTTCCCTCACTTAGACAACAACACACTGGCAGAGGAGATGTTCCTTCCCTCACTTAGACAACAACACACTGGCAGAGATGTTCCTTCCCTCACTTAGACAACAACACACTGGCAGAGATGTTCCTTCCCTCACTTAGACAACAACACACTGGAGATGTTCCTTCCCTCACTTAGACAACAACACACTGGAGATGTTCCTTCCCTCACTTAGACAACAACACACTGGAGATGTTCCTTCCCTCACTTAGACAACAACACACTGGAGATGTTCCTTCCCTCACTTAGACAACAACACACTGGAGATGTTCCTTCCCTCACTTAGACAACAACACACTGGCAGAGATGTTCCTTCCCTCACTTAGACAACAACACACTGGAGATGTTCCTTCCCTCACTTAGACAACAACACACTGGCAGAGATGTTCCTTCCCTCACTTAGACAACAACACACTGGAGACGTTCCTTCCCTCACTTAGACAACAACACACTGGAGATGTTCCTTCCCTCACTTAGACAACAACACACTGGCAGAGGAGATGTTCCTTCCCTCTCTTAGACAACAACACACTGGCAGAGATGTTCCTTCCCTCACTTAGACAACAACACACTGGCAGAGATGTTCCTTCCCTCACTTAGACAACAACACACTGGCAGAGATGTTCCTTCCCTCACTTAGACAACAACACACTGGAGATGTTCCTTCCCTCTCTTAGACAACAACACACTGGCAGAGATGTTCCTTCCCTCACTTAGACAACAACACACTGGCAGAGGAGATGTTCCTTCCCTCACTTAGACAACAACACACTGGCAGAGGAGATGTTCCTTCCCTCACTTAGACAACAACACACTGGCAGAGATGTTCCTTCCCTCTCTTAGACAACAACACACTGGCAGAGGAGATGTTCCTTCCCTCTCTTAGACAACAACACACTGGCAGAGGAGATGTTCCTTCCCTCACTTAGACAACAACACACTGGCAGAGATGTTCCTTCCCTCTCTTAGACAACAACACACTGGCAGAGGAGATGTTCCTTCCCTCTCTTAGACAACAACACACTGGCAGAGGAGATGTTCCTTCCCTCACTTAGACAACAACACACTGGCAGAGATGTTCCTTCCCTCTCTTAGACAACAACACACTGGCAGAGGAGATGTTCCTTCCCTCTCTTAGACAACAACACACTGGCAGAGGAGATGTTCCTTCCCTCTCTTAGACAACAACACACTGGCAGAGATGTTCCTTCCCTCTCTTAGACAACAACACACTGGCAGAGGAGATGTTCCTTCCCTCTCTTAGACAACAACACACTGGCAGAGGAGATGTTCCTTCCCTCACTTAGACAACAACACACTGGCAGAGGAGATGTTCCTTCCCTCTCTTAGACAACAACACACTGGCAGAGGAGATGTTCCTTCCCTCACTTAGACAACAACACACTGGCAGAGATGTTCCTTCCCTCTCTTAGACAACAACACACTGGCAGAGGAGATGTTCCTTCCCTCTCTTAGACAACAACACACTGGCAGAGGAGATGTTCCTTCCCTCTCTTAGACAACAACACACTGGCAGAGGAGATGTTCCTTCCCTCACTTAGACAACAACACACTGGCAGAGGAGATGTTCCTTCCCTCTCTTAGACAACAACACACTGGCAGAGGAGATGTTCCTTCCCTCACTTAGACAACAACACACTGGCAGAGATGTTCCTTCCCTCTCTTAGACAACAACACACTGGCAGAGGAGATGTTCCTTCCCTCACTTAGACAACAACACACTGGCAGAGATGTTCCTTCCCTCTCTTAGACAACAACACACTGGCAGAGGAGATGTTCCTTCCCTCTCTTAGACAACAACACACTGGCAGAGGAGATGTTCCTTCCCTCTCTTAGACAACAACACACTGGCAGAGGAGATGTTCCTTCCCTCACTTAGACAACAACACACTGGCAGAGGAGATGTTCCTTCCCTCACTTAGACAACAACACACTGGCAGAGGAGATGTTCCTTCCCTCTCTTAGACAACAACACACTGGCAGAGGAGACGTTCCTTCCCTCACTTAGACAACAACACACTGGCAGAGGAGACGTTCCTTCCCTCACTTAGACAACAACACACTGGCAGAGGAGATGTTCCTTCCCTCACTTAGACAACAACACACTGGCAGAGGAGATGTTCCTTCCCTCACTTAGACAACAACACACTGGCAGAGGAGATGTTCCTTCCCTCACTTAGACAACAACACACTGGCAGAGATGTTCCTTCCCTCACTTAGACAACAACACACTGGCAGAGGAGATGTTCCTTCCCTCACTTAGACAACAACACACTGGCAGAGATGTTCCTTCCCTCACTTAGACAACAACACACTGGCAGAGGAGATGTTCCTTCCCTCACTTAGACAACAACACACTGGCAGAGGAGATGTTCCTTCCCTCACTTAGACAACAACACACTGGCAGAGGAGATGTTCCTTCCCTCACTTAGACAACAACACACTGGCAGAGGAGATGTTCCTTCCCTCACTTAGACAACAACACACTGGCAGAGGAGACGTTCCTTCCCTCACTTAGACAACAACACACTGGCAGAGGAGATGTTCCTTCCCTCACTTAGACAACAACACACTGGCAGAGATGTTCCTTCCCTCTCTTAGACAACAACACACTGGCAGAGGAGATGTTCCTTCCCTCTCTTAGACAACAACACACTGGCAGAGGATATGTTCCTTCCCTCTCTTAGACAACAACACACTGGCAGAGGAGATGTTCCTTCCCTCACTTAGACAACAACACACTGGCAGAGGAGATGTTCCTTCCCTCTCTTAGACAACAACACACTGGCAGAGGAGATGTTCCTTCCCTCTCTTAGACAACAACACACTGGCAGAGGAGATGTTCCTTCCCTCACTTAGACAACAACACACTGGCAGAGGAGATGTTCCTTCCCTCTCTTAGACAACAACACACTGGCAGAGATGTTCCTTCCCTCTCTTAGACAACAACACACTGGCAGAGGGAGACGTTCCTTCCCTCACTTAGACAACAACACACTGGCAGAGGAGATGTTCCTTCCCTCACTTAGACAACAACACACTGGCAGAGGAGATGTTCCTTCCCTCACTTAGACAACAACACACTGGCAGAGATGTTCCTTCCCTCACTTAGACAACAACACACTGGCAGAGATGTTCCTTCCCTCTCTTAGACAACAACACACTGGCAGAGATGTTCCTTCCCTCACTTAGACAACAACACACTGGCAGAGATGTTCCTTCCCTCACTTAGACAACAACACACTGGCAGAGATGTTCCTTCCCTCTCTTAGACAACAACACACTGGCAGAGGAGATGTTCCTTCCCTCACTTAGACAACAACACACTGGCAGATATGTTCCTTCCCTCTCTTAGACAACAACACACTGGCAGAGATGTTCCTTCCCTCTCTTAGACAACAACACACTGGCAGAGATGTTCCTTCCCTCACTTAGACAACAACACACTGGCAGAGATGTTCCTTCCCTCTCTTAGACAACAACACACTGGCAGAGATGTTCCTTCCCTCACTTAGACAACAACACACTGGCAGAGATGTTCCTTCCCTCACTTAGACAACAACACACTGGCAGAGGAGATGTTCCTTCCCTCTCTTAGACAACAACACACTGGCAGAGATGTTCCTTCCCTCTCTTAGACAACAACACACTGGCAGAGATGTTCCTTCCCTCTCTTAGACAACAACACACTGGCAGAGGAGATGTTCCTTCCCTCTCTTAGACAACAACACACTGGCAGAGATGTTCCTTCCCTCACTTAGACAACAACACACTGGCAGAGGAGATGTTCCTTCCCTCTCTTAGACAACAACACACTGGCAGAGATGTTCCTTCCCTCTCTTAGACAACAACACACTGGCAGAGATGTTCCTTCCCTCTCTTAGACAACAACACACTGGCAGAGATGTTCCTTCCCTCACTTAGACAACAACACACTGGCAGAGATGTTCCTTCCCTCACTTAGACAACAACACACTGGCAGAGGAGATGTTCCTTCCCTCACTTAGACAACAACACACTGGAGATGTTCCTTCCCTCTCTTAGACAACAACACACTGGAGATGTTCCTTCCCTCTCTTAGACAACAACACACTGGCAGAGATGTTCCTTCCCTCACTTAGACAACAACACACTGGAGATGTTCCTTCCCTCACTTAGACAACAACACACTGGCAGAGATGTTCCTTCCCTCACTTAGACAACAACACACTGGCAGAGGAGATGTTCCTTCCCTCTCTTAGACAACAACACACTGGCAGAGATGTTCCTTCCCTCTCTTAGACAACAACACACTGGCAGAGATGTTCCTTCCCTCTCTTAGACAACAACACACTGGCAGAGGAGATGTTCCTTCCCTCTCTTAGACAACAACACACTGGCAGAGATGTTCCTTCCCTCACTTAGACAACAACACACTGGCAGAGGAGATGTTCCTTCCCTCTCTTAGACAACAACACACTGGCAGAGATGTTCCTTCCCTCTCTTAGACAACAACACACTGGCAGAGATGTTCCTTCCCTCTCTTAGACAACAACACACTGGCAGAGATGTTCCTTCCCTCACTTAGACAACAACACACTGGCAGAGATGTTCCTTCCCTCACTTAGACAACAACACACTGGCAGAGGAGATGTTCCTTCCCTCACTTAGACAACAACACACTGGAGATGTTCCTTCCCTCTCTTAGACAACAACACACTGGAGATGTTCCTTCCCTCTCTTAGACAACAACACACTGGCAGAGATGTTCCTTCCCTCACTTAGACAACAACACACTGGCAGAGGAGATGTTCCTTCCCTCACTTAGACAACAACACACTGGCAGAGGAGATGTTCCTTCCCTCACTTAGACAACAACACACTGGCAGAGATGTTCCTTCCCTCACTTAGACAACAACACACTGGCAGAGATGTTCCTTCCCTCACTTAGACAACAACACACTGGCAGAGGAGATGTTCCTTCCCTCACTTAGACAACAACACACTGGAGATGTTCCTTCCCTCACTTAGACAACAACACACTGGCAGAGGAGATGTTCCTTCCCTCACTTAGACAACAACACACTGGAGATGTTCCTTCCCTCACTTAGACAACAACACACTGGAGATGTTCCTTCCCTCACTTAGACAACAACACACTGGCAGAGATGTTCCTTCCCTCACTTAGACAACAACACACTGGCAGAGATGTTCCTTCCCTCACTTAGACAACAACACACTGGCAGAGGAGATGTTCCTTCCCTCACTTAGACAACAACACACTGGCAGAGGAGATGTTCCTTCCCTCACTTAGACAACAACACACTGGAGATGTTCCTTCCCTCTCTTAGACAACAACACACTGGCAGAGATGTTCCTTCCCTCACTTAGACAACAACACACTGGCAGAGGAGATGTTCCTTCCCTCACTTAGACAACAACACACTGGCAGAGGAGATGTTCCTTCCCTCACTTAGACAACAACACACTGGAGATGTTCCTTCCCTCACTTAGACAACAACACACTGGCAGAGATGTTCCTTCCCTCACTTAGACAACAACACACTGGCAGAGGAGATGTTCCTTCCCTCACTTAGACAACAACACACTGGCAGAGGAGATGTTCCTTCCCTCACTTAGACAACAACACACTGGCAGAGGAGATGTTCCTTCCCTCACTTAGACAACAACACACTGGCAGAGGAGATGTTCCTTCCCTCACTTAGACAACAACACACTGGCAGAGATGTTCCTTCCCTCACTTAGACAACAACACACTGGCAGAGGAGATGTTCCTTCCCTCACTTAGACAACAACACACTGGAGATGTTCCTTCCCTCTCTTAGACAACAACACACTGGCAGAGATGTTCCTTCCCTCACTTAGACAACAACACACTGGCAGAGGAGATGTTCCTTCCCTCACTTAGACAACAACACACTGGCAGAGGAGATGTTCCTTCCCTCACTTAGACAACAACACACTGGCAGAGGAGATGTTCCTTTCCTCACTTAGACAACAACACACTGGAGATGTTCCTTCCCTCACTTAGACAACAACACACTGGCAGAGATGTTCCTTCCCTCACTTAGACAACAACACACTGGCAGAGGAGATGTTCCTTCCCTCTCTTAGACAACAACACACTGGCAGAGATGTTCCTTCCCTCACTTAGACAACAACACACTGGCAGAGATGTTCCTTCCCTCACTTAGACAACAACACACTGGCAGAGATGTTCCTTCCCTCACTTAGACAACAACACACTGGCAGAGGGAGACGTTCCTTCCCTCACTTAGACAACAACACACTGGCAGAGGAGATGTTCCTTCCCTCACTTAGACAACAACACACTGGCAGAGGAGATGTTCCTTCCCTCACTTAGACAACAACACACTGGCAGAGATGTTCCTTCCCTCACTTAGACAACAACACACTGGCAGAGATGTTCCTTCCCTCTCTTAGACAACAACACACTGGCAGAGGGAGACGTTCTTCCCTCACTTAGACAACAACACACTGGCAGAGGAGATGTTCCTTCCCTCACTTAGACAACAACACACTGGCAGAGATGTTCCTTCCCTCTCTTAGACAACAACACACTGGCAGAGGAGATGTTCCTTCCCTCACTTAGACAACAACACACTGGCAGAGATGTTCCTTCCCTCACTTAGACAACAACACACTGGCAGAGATGTTCCTTCCCTCACTTAGACAACAACACACTGGCAGAGGAGATGTTCCTTCCCTCACTTAGACAACAACACACTGGCAGAGGAGATGTTCCTTCCCTCACTTAGACAACAACACACTGGCAGAGATGTTCCTTCCCTCACTTAGACAACAACACACTGGCAGAGGAGATGTTCCTTCCCTCACTTAGACAACAACACACTGGCAGAGGAGATGTTCCTTCCCTCACTTAGACAACAACACACTGGCAGAGGAGATGTTCCTTCCCTCACTTAGACAACAACACACTGGCAGAGGAGATGTTCCTTCCCTCACTTAGACAACAACACACTGGCAGAGGAGATGTTCCTTCCCTCACTTAGACAACAACACACTGGCAGAGATGTTCCTTCCCTCACTTAGACAACAACACACTGGCAGAGGAGATGTTCCTTCCCTCACTTAGACAACAACACACTGGCAGAGGAGATGTTCCTTCCCTCACTTAGACAACAACACACTGGCAGAGGAGATGTTCCTTCCCTCACTTAGACAACAACACACTGGCAGAGGAGATGTTCCTTCCCTCACTTAGACAACAACACACTGGCAGAGGAGATGTTCCTTCCCTCACTTAGACAACAACACACTGGCAGAGATGTTCCTTCCCTCACTTAGACAACAACACACTGGCAGAGGAGATGTTCCTTCCCTCTCTTAGACAACAACACACTGGCAGAGATGTTCCTTCCCTCTCTTAGACAACAACACACTGGCAGAGGGAGACGTTCCTTCCCTCACTTAGACAACAACACACTGGCAGAGGAGATGTTCCTTCCCTCTCTTAGACAACAACACACTGGCAGAGGGAGACGTTCCTTCCCTCACTTAGACAACAACACACTGGCAGAGGAGATGTTCCTTCCCTCACTTAGACAACAACACACTGGCAGAGGAGATGTTCCTTCCCTCACTTAGACAACAACACACTGGCAGAGGAGATGTTCCTTCCCTCACTTAGACAACAACACACTGGCAGAGATGTTCCTTCCCTCACTTAGACAACAACACACTGGCAGAGATGTTCCTTCCCTCTCTTAGACAACAACACACTGGCAGAGGGAGACGTTCCTTCCCTCACTTAGACAACAACACACTGGCAGAGGAGATGTTCCTTCCCTCTCTTAGACAACAACACACTGGCAGAGATGTTCCTTCCCTCTCTTAGACAACAACACACTGGCAGAGGGAGACGTTCCTTCCCTCACTTAGACAACAACACACTGGCAGAGGAGATGTTCCTTCCCTCTCTTAGACAACAACACACTGGCAGAGGGAGACGTTCCTTCCCTCACTTAGACAACAACACACTGGCAGAGGAGATGTTCCTTCCCTCACTTAGACAACAACACACTGGCAGAGGAGACGTTCCTTCCCTCACTTAGACAACAACACACTGGCAGAGGAGACGTTCCTTCCCTCACTTAGACAACAACACACTGGCAGAGATGTTCCTTCCCTCTCTTAGACAACAACACACTGGCAGAGGAGACGTTCCTTCCCTCACTTAGACAACAACACACTGGCAGAGATGTTCCTTCCCTCACTTAGACAACAACACACTGGCAGAGATGTTCCTTCCCTCACTTAGACAACAACACACTGGCAGAGGAGATGTTCCTTCCCTCACTTAGACAACAACACACTGGCAGAGATGTTCCTTCCCTCTCTTAGACAACAACACACTGGCAGAGATGTTCCTTCCCTCACTTAGACAACAACACACTGGCAGAGGAGATGTTCCTTCCCTCACTTAGACAACAACACACTGGCAGAGGAGATGTTCCTTCCCTCACTTAGACAACAACACACTGGCAGAGGAGATGTTCCTTCCCTCTCTTAGACAACAACACACTGGCAGAGGAGATGTTCCTTCCCTCACTTAGACAACAACACACTGGCAGAGGAGATGTTCCTTCCCTCACTTAGACAACAACACACTGGCAGAGATGTTCCTTCCCTCACTTAGACAACAACACACTGGCAGAGGAGATGTTCCTTCCCTCACTTAGACAACAACACACTGGCAGAGGAGATGTTCCTTCCCTCTCTTAGACAACAACACACTGGCAGAGGAGATGTTCCTTCCCTCACTTAGACAACAACACACTGGCAGAGGAGATGTTCCTTCCCTCACTTAGACAACAACACACTGGCAGAGATGTTCCTTCCCTCTCTTAGACAACAACACACTGGCAGAGATGTTCCTTCCCTCACTTAGACAACAACACACTGGCAGAGGAGATGTTCCTTCCCTCTCTTAGACAACAACACACTGCATGGCAGTGGGAGATGGTAAAACCAGGTTAGCTGATATGAATCACCTGTAGGAGCGTTCCGAAGCAGCGGCGGTCGTGACAGCCTCAGAGGGCGTCTGGGCCCATGCTGTGGGTGGGAGCAGCAGGCAGATGTGACTGCTGCTCGGGAACTCTTCTGATTGACTGCGCGCCTAATTATATCTGTGGGTCTGTGCCCCCAGTAATGCAGGAGGAACCTGCAGAGAGCTCCCAAAGTTTTGGGACCATGGCTCTTTTCTTTCTTTTCCTTCTTGTTTCACATTTGGGTTCAATCAGGTTTAGTCTGAAACATAATAGTGGAATTGTGGCTATGGCATTTTGGGGATTTGTTTTGCTGCACACATGCCCAATTAAAAACAGAGATCTAGAGCTCGTAAACCTAATTCATTTGGGTTCATAAGGAGCTCAGAGTTTTGGTAACATGTCATCCTGCCAAGTTCAAGGCAGGGGTGGCATGTCAAAGCAAATCTGATTCCAGTCCCTGTACTGTTAGCAGGACCTACTTGTCTGCTCAATGTGCTGTGATGTGCTTCTGTGACTTCTCTGCTGTGTGAGAACACAGGGATATGAGCATCAGTGCAGGTTGTTTCTGGCTATCAGATGTCAAACCTCCATCTCCTTACAACAATATACAGTGTCGTGTACATGCTGTGCCTATTTCAACCAGCCAAAAGTAATGGAGATGCTAGAGTTTCAAAGGAAAAGTCGCCAGCCACCGCCAGGGTTTTTGATCATTTTGACGAATCTCCCAAGACCCACAGAATATTTTCTTCTAGGACAATGTAAACACTGAATATCTCAAAAGAAAGAAGAGAGCCTCTACTTTCATAGGGGGTGAGTTAGATTTGACCTTCATCCGTTCTTTAGTTATTGACACTTGAATGTAGGTAGTGTTCACTGAAAACATCCATCTCTCCACAAAAAGTTGAGAAAAAGGCATTTTTGTAAATGAAGTCATCTTCACGGGCCCTGAACCCAATAAATGTCTCTGATGGTGGATACTGGCTGGTGTTACACTCAACTATGAACCCCATAGTGATTTGGTTTCCCCTTTCGGCCAAACTCGCCCGTGGGCACAGCTTTTACTGTAACACCGGTGTGAGAAAGAGATTCCCCCTGCTCTTGAGAGAGGGGCGCCGGGTCGCGCGTTCGTTTTGCACGGGGGAACGACTGGTTGTCTGTGTATGGAGGTCAGGAGCAAATCTACTGGCTGAAATTTACACGGTGTCAAGAGTTTAGGAACTGTATTACTAATTCCTGAGGACAAGTGACTTATGGACATGTTGACAGTGAGCGTGGTGAAAAGCAAATCCTTCACGTTTGAGTGATAGGCTGCCCCCCCGAGTCCGAGCCCGTGTCGATAAAAGCTGCCGGACCAGCATTTGAGCCGTGCCATGGAGCTGTGTTATGGACCTTTTCTGACCAGAGATTGTTGCTTTTCTCTGCTTCCTGGTTTTGTTAGACAGTCGTGGTCGTTCCTGTACACCTTTACACGTGCTGTACTATTTCACAAGGTGAGTAAGAGAGCCATCTATCACATGACGGTGACAACACTTATTGCCGTCCAATGACGTCAATGGCGGGGAAGCGTCGTTTGTTAGATGACGTTCAAAGACGCCAATGGTGATTTAACAAACACTTGTTGCTCTGGTAACAGCAGTTGCGTAATGCATTGACAAATGTCCAACTCTACCACACTAGAAACGTGCATATTTTCTATCTGTTCCTGTCAGTGACAGAACCTCATGCATTTCAGTATGTTCTCATAACATCTACAGCAGGCCTATTCAACTGGCGGCCCGCGGGCCGGATACGGCCCATTTGAATTTTGATCCGGCCCGCCAGAGTTTGATATTAATTTTTTTTCTTTTTTTTTTGGGTGGGGGACAAAGATCTATGACTGGGCCCGGGAGAAGCTTTTTTATTTTATTTTTCCTTGTTTGTTACATTACAGTGTTTGATTTTCATCATAATCTGGTTTTCCATAATAATAATAATAAGTTCAGTGTTTATGCCTGTGTTGCTGTCTGTTGTAGTGTAAAACGACTAAAGGGAGAGCAGGTGGTTACATGAAAGTGAGTGAGAAAAGGAGAAGATACTGAATAATGACATCACAACAGTATAATCCTAATGTTAATTTAAAATTAAATATTCTTCTAAATATGGATAAAAGTCCCAAAAACATCAAATTTTCTTACAGCACCCCCTATTTAATAATAGTTCCAGCACGGCTGCGAAAATGTGGTGGCAGGTTGTGTCAAGTGTACATATAATGTCTCGGGGAACGGTCCGGCCCCCGGTCCCTTAGGTTTCTGACAATGTGGCCCCCTGAACAATTTAGTTGAATAGCCCTGATCTACAGTGTCAAATGCATTCTGCTCTAAATGTTTCTACTGTAAAGTTAGCTGTATCAAATCATACTGTATACACTTTTTTTTTACGGTTCTACCTTTTATTCTTTTTACTGTTCTGTACTGAGGGGAAAAAATGTCTCATCAGATCTGAAGATCACAGGATAGCAATTAGACAACCCATTCTTTCTAATTAGGGAAGGCTAATATGTGCTACCTAAATAGCTTTTAAAAAAGTTCTCATTCAGCTGACTTGAAATGAGAGAAAGAGAGTGTCGAGAAGATGGATGAGTTATCAGGTGTCTGCTGGCTGCATTTCACTCCTTCCTGTATTATTCCAACATGACACTTCTGGAAATAGCAGAGGTGTGAATTTGACCTGAGTCAAAGTCTGCCTACTTTGGACATAGGGAAATGGATTGAGATCTGACTTGTATACATGGCAGCGTTGCTTAAGACTATGAAAGGTACTATGATGACTTGAAATGACTTTTTAAGTTTGCTTTATTTGTAGTGGCCGGCAAAAACCCTTCTCATGGTGATTTTTTCTTTTTTTACATGTCCATAAATTACACACTCTCTCTGTACACGTTGGGACTCGTGTAGGCACCACGCGATGAAATAATATAAAGTTACGTGAAACGTCATTTTCAAAGTAAATCCACACACCGAGAATGAACAAAGAGTAAGCGAACCAACAAAGAATAACCAAAGTTACTTCCTCGTTTGCCATGAGGCACATGCGCTGTACTGATGACTGCACACGGTGTACATGTATCTGTGAGTGTTTCTGGTGCTGTTGGAATGTGTATTTTGGGCGACTGAATGGGAGTAGTCAAAAGTACCATAGACTGCCATTGTAGTGCTAAGCTAAGTAGCAGTGAGGGCTGTACCGCTGTTTGTACTGCACACACATTGAAGATAAAGCCATCCACATTCTATATTTAATATTGTATCCCTTCAAGACGCGGTTCGCGGTCTTAAAGGGATACACACACAAATGCTGCATCAGGTATCAATGGTTTAATCAGCGCTAAGAGAACGATGACAGCAATGCAGCTTAACACGTTCACTGCCGTGGACAAGATATCTCGTCAAGCAGAAACCAACGGTTGACTGCCGTGGACGAGATATCTCGTCCAAATTTTTTTTTTTTTTTTTTTACGGTGGGACGTGGATCTAACCCTTTTACATCTCCTATAAAAATATGGGAGGTATTGAATGGTTATAATCTATTTTACCGACCCACTAAGTGGCGACAGTGCTCTCCAGACTAGAGGAAGCCAAGCAAAAACAGCAGCGTGAGGAAGCCATTCTCATGGAAATGGATTGGCGAAAACGCTTTCGCTTTCGCGCAGGGAGCTGGCGGTGGGGGATTGCAAATTTGCATAATAGATTATGGGTGAAACACACTTTGAAACACCGGCAGAAATCCCAGAATCGCACGCAGCTTCATTCCAGCTGAGCTCACAACCAAAAAACGAGCCCCATCCACACTCGCCCAAAGAGCGGCCGCCAGCAGCCAGGCAGCACAGACAGGCAGGAGAGACTCGCTTGTGACAAACGCTGCAAAGCCACCAGAGACACACCCACGGAGGGAGGAGTTTGGAGGAGAGGGGGGTGAGGGTGCTGTTATGGAGGAAATTACTGTTCAAAGAACTATTGTTTAGATGTCTGATGTCTCACTGATGCCAAAAATAAATAGTTAAAGTGACTGTTCTATCGAATTTCACAAAAATGCATTTTTCTCAGCTTTTCTTCTCAGACGCTGAAACCATGTTGTATTCAACTGCTAATGCCTACATAACTACTAACTCTACAAACTAACTCTTTTAGACAGAGAAAGCACACATTCTATTAGTTCTTTTGAGATATTTTGTGTTCACAAATTCCTAGCAGAAAATAATCCTCGGCTCTTGAAAGATGAGCCAGAATCCTCAAAAAAAAAGCTACCTACAGTAAAAAAAAAAAACTGTTGGCAGTGAATGTGTTAATGGCCAATCAGGTGCCACTGCTACTGTATATCTAGACTGATTTGGCCGCTGCTTCTTGCCTCCACATGTCAGCAAAGCTGCACTTATTGCAGGAGACAGTTTGGGAGCAACACACCATGTGAAAGAACATGTGGTTGCCAGGGTTGGGGAGTACTGGAATACATGTATTTAAAATACAAAATATGAGTAACTGTAGATTGGTGGTATTCTGAACACAGTTACGGTCTTTAAAAATAGATTACTCTGAGGGATTACTAGATTTAATGTGCGTTTTGTTCCATTTGTGCAAGCGCAGTGCACCTGCTACACACCACAAGACAAGGGCAATATCGGAGGAGACTCAGTGAATGATGTCATCAGTGATGTGGTTTTTGGGTTAGCCCTCGTTCACACAGGACGCCGAACGTAAGCAGAACTGAAGCTTGAAGCACAAGCTGAACGTAAGCAGAACTGAAGCTTGAAGCACAAGCTGAACGTAAGCAGAACTGAAGCTTGAAGCACAAGCTGAACGTACGCCTAACCGTTCACACAAGATGCGGGCGCTTTTCCTCTCAGCGCCTACTCTCGCGCCCTGAACCCGCCGAACGACTCCCATTGACTTCATGCCTCACGGCTTCACGCTTGGAAAATAGGCGCGAATCCTGAACGATCGATTGAGCGTGGCTTCGGCAAGGCGTCAGCGCGGCACGCGCGCGAGTGGTGTGACCAGACAAGGACGCCTAAATGAAACTTGTGGGTTCAGCGTAGGTAGAGCTTAGGTTGAGCGTTGCTTCGGCGTACTGTGTGAACGGGGGCTTACACTCGAGCAATTGTGACATCACTGATGATGTCATAGACATTGTCATTGTGATAGACAAGCAGAAAATCATACCAATCTACCAAAGTTCGGCGATATACCCAACACCTCATTAAATGTAGTGTTTGCAACTAATTGGATATATCCCCACACACACACCTGCCAACATTAAGCTGTGAACAAGAGGACCCCTTTGAAAATGTTTTTTCCCCTCGCCAAGATGTAGCCTAAATTTGGCGTATTACTTAGACACCTTCCTGACAAGCGAGCTTGACATGGTTGGTACCAATTGATACCTTAGGTCTTCTAGTTTCATATGATACCAGACACAGAAAATACACTCTGGCTTTAAAACAGCCTGCTACCTACCGCCTTTGAAAGCAAATGTTATATATATCACGATATTTCGAAAATTTACCCAAGCGTACTCCTCAGGGTTAATGTGTAATTATGTAAAAACTGTTGTCTTTCAATCGTATTTATTTTATTTTTTTGCAATGCCCTGGTGGACCACCAGGTGGATCCCCGTGGACCACAGTTTGTGAACCAATGTATATATGAAACAATTCACTTATAATATAAATCCTATTATAATCCAATAGGACATGCAAAAATATCCATCCAGGCTGTGCGGCGGCTTGTACAAAGTCTCCTCCTCCTCGCTCTCCCCAGCCTCAGGCTGTGTCGTGTCGGCAAAGCATGGCGTACTTCTTCCTCTGAAGTTTCTTCAGCCACAGAACTCCCATCAGGAAAGGGAGTGCCATCACATGGACAAACATGAGCACGTCCCGGGTAATGGGAATAGAGCCTCCCTGGCTCTCCCGGGCAGGGGGAGTGGAGTTACCGGTGGTGAGGAGAGGTTTGTGACCAACAGCGGTGCTCTTTGCCTCAGAGACAACCAGCTCTGCCATGGCCACAAACAACCAGCAGAACAGTAAAATAAGATCAGGAAAAACTCTGTGGAACTGCATTGTCTTCACGATGGAGCTCTTCTTTTTGGTGTTTAACTCAACCCAGTTGTCCAATTTATAACCTCAGCAGAGAAGGGATTTATGACATCACTGATGACATTGTCAGTGATTTATGACATCACCGATGATGTCACTGATGCTATCACTGATGATGGTCTATGTGATATGACTTAATATAATTTCTCTAAACATTGTTCACTATATTATATATATATAATTGAGATGTTGAATAAAAATACATTTTTAATGTGTTGTATAATTTGCCTTGAAAAAAGCTGAGAAAACATTACAATTTTTCAAACAAATTACTGTATTATTACAGCAGCACAGAAAATACAAAGTTATTTACTTGCTCACACTTGAAGAAAGATTCCTATCAAACATTTCATAAACTTTCTTTTTTTTGTCTTAGTCTCGTTTGCCAGACTCTCACGCTGTACCAGTGCAGTAGAGAGTCTGGCTCCTCTTACTCTCACTCTGGTATAGCGGGGGGAATGGCTCTGTCATCTTTACAACCACCCATCCAAAGTACCAAGCAGGCCTGCTTTATTGCACAAACCAAATCTTCGTCAAAACTTGCCATTTTCAGCGTGTATGTTGCTAGCTTGTTAGCTAGCGTTGTTGTTGTTTCGTTGCGGCGGAGGCATTTGAAAGCGGACACGCAGGGGGCGGAAAAGGATTTCCCTTCGCTCCGACGGAAATGGTCAGAGCCAATGGCAGAGCTTCTCCCTTGCAGCCTGCTTCCAGTGAGTCAGACTAGGCAGAGCTTCTCCCCGCAGCCTGCTTCCAGTGAGTCAGACTAGGCAGAGCTTCTCCCCGCAGCCTGCTTCCAGTGAGTCAGACTAGGCAGAGCTTCTCCCCGCAGCCTGCTTCCAGTGAGTCAGACTAGGCAGAGCTTCTCCCCGCAGCCTGCTTCCAGTGAGTCAGACTAGGCAGAGCTTCTCCCCGCAGCCTGCTTCCAGTGAGTCAGACTAGGCAGAGCTTCTCCCCGCAGCCTGCTTCCAGTGAGTCAGACTAGGCAGAGTGTCTCCCTGCAGCCTGCTTCCAGTGAGTCAGACTAGGCAGAGCTTCTCCCCGCAGCCTGCTTCCAGTGAGTCAGACGACATTGTCATTGTGATAGACAATCAGAAAATTATACCAATCTACCAAAGTTTGGCGATAAATGTAGTGTTTGCAACTAATTGGATGTATCCACACACACACACACACACACACACACACGTTTGGCCCATGCTATTGTGCTATTAATATAAAATGATTTTGCCCTTATGCTTATGGACTAATCTATCTGTTAATTAACACTATTATACACTTATTATAAAAGATGAAGGTTATAGTTTCCCCATTAAGAGGCCAGATGAAAAATGAAATGAATCAGTGGGACTGTCAGATGTCCTTCAATTGGTTAAACAGTCAATTACTTTTCTGTTTGCCTAATTGACTACGTTCAGATGCACACGATATTCCCCTTTTTGCCCTCATTCAGAAAAAAGACAATACTCCGACTAAGCTGTTTACTAATGAAAATGAATATTCCACATTCCTGTTTACATGCAGCCGTGCATTATAGGCCTACTCTGATTAGCATCATGTAAAACGTTCCCATGCTGTACTGTATGTCCTATAGCTACATTCATCCATCCATTCATTCATTCACTCACTCATGATGACTCCCAGGATGGCTGTTACAGTGCACCAACATACCTACACATTTACAAACAACCCATTTAGCTAAAGGAGCAGCTAGTTGTCCTCTCCCCTGTTCTTATCAGCAGCATCTGGTCCATTTGAGGAGCTTGCCGCTAACAAACCTATCAATTTAAAAGTCAAGCACGTTACCGTGGAAAAAATTAAGCTTGGCCCAAAATCACAAATCAGAATAAGGGGGTCCCCGGTATATTTTCTATCTTGTAAGGGGTCCTTGGCTGAAAAACATTTGAGACCCTCTCGTCGTAACTCTCTCTCTCGTAACTCTCTCTCGTAACGGGACAAGCCCCGTCTTTTATTGTCACACGAACACCACAACACATGCATGCGGCCACAACACACTCATGCTGACGGTGGCCGGTGAAAAGTGTCCTCTGCATTTAACCCATCCAGGCATGTCCTTTCCTCCAGGGGACAGGCCAGGAGCAGTGGTCTCTTTCTCGTACAGCGCCCGGGGACCAACTTCGGGTGTTGTCGTCACTGGTCGGATGACGATGACGATCTGATCTTCTGCATGTTTTTAGTGGGGGGGGTTATATACGGAGGAACCCCCTGGGGGAGCACGGGGAGAACATGCAAACTCCACACAGAGAGAAAGGCCCTTACGACGAGATACCCCACCTGGGCAGTAGGCACTGAGGATATGGGGGGAACACAACCACAGCGCCCACAGTGTCCCAGGCGAGAATCGAACTCAGGACCTTCTGACTGTGAGGCGACAGCTCTACCACTGAGCCACCGTACCCCCCAGTCTCAGGCTACCCTCTGTAGCCTATTAGAGTGCATGTTGTAAACGTCCTCACTGTAACCCTTGTATGACTTTTTTGGGAGGTCTGCAGCTGTAGCTTGAAGAAAGCCAGCCTGCACACCTTCAGCAGAGTCGTGCAAAGAAAGATGCGGGCGGCTGAACAGCACAGCTTCCTCCCAATAGATGATTGCATTGACTCTATCAAACAGGATGTGTGGTTGTATGACTTCCTGTATGAGCCAACGAGCAGAGATGAAAGGAAAGCAAAGGCAAACGAGGCCATCAGCTAATGACAGTGGTATTTATGCAAACGCTCACACTTTGTGCACTGATGCGTGGCCTTAACTGCTTCTCTAAATCCAGCGCTTTAAGACGACGAGTCAATCTAGCGACCGCAGCACTCCATTACCTGACCAGTGAGGTGAGGCTGTGCTGTGATGGAAAGAGGCGCCTCACTTCTCCAGGTCACAGAGGACAACAGCAATGCTGCGCAACAGGCCTGTGTATGTGTGTGTGTGCGTGTGTGTGTGTGTGTGTGTGTGCGTGTGCGTGTGTGTGTGTGCGTGCGTGCGTGTGTGTGTGTGTGCGTGTGTCACAGAGGACAACAGCAATGCTACGCAACAGGCCTCCCAATGTGGCCACTTGCGATGACGAGGAGAGAGAGAGACTCTTTGACCTGGAGAAATAGGAAGGCAAAAGGCTAGAGAGAGAGAGAGAGAGAGAGAGAGAGAGAGAGAGAGAGAGAGAGAGAGAGAGAGAGAGAGAGAGAGAGAGAGAGAGAGAGAGAGAGAGAGAGAGAGAGAGAGAGAGAGAGAGGGAGCAGTATAACCAGAGGTGTTACCAAGGGCAATTGCTCCTGATGCTGATTGGGAACGGCAACCGCAGGAACTCATAAGCTATGCAAATATGTAAATATGCAAATGAGCAGTCCCACCCAGGGACTGTTAATTAACAGGGACATCAACACAACATAAAGCACCTAATCACCAAACACAGAAAAGTGCACTCAGTAGAGTGCAGATCTCCGCCAGGCACCGGTACACCGAACCCCAACTGCTTGCTGATTATAGGCAACATTAACATTGTTTAATTGAGTTTGGCATACGGCCAAGAGTGAACGGAATGTATGGTGCTTATAGCTTATAGGTGTCTTAGCCTATGTGTTGGATAAAGATGTAAAAGCTTGTTCAATTCGGTGAACATTGGAGAATGGTACTATAGGATAAGTTTTTCCATAAAGCAACAGAATGCAGCCCCCCAAAATTCAATATTATGAGAGTAGGCTATACGAAAGTATATTCAAATTTACATTGATATATCGTGGTTGTCATTAGTGTGAAATGGCTACTGTATGTGTCAGCCCGCAGTGC
>NC_139629.1:22659718-22682218 GCF_964638095.1 Poromitra crassiceps | reverse complement strand
GGGAGGGGCCTAGACTAAATCTCGTGCTTCCTTGTAGAGGCGGAGGGGAGGGGCTTGTAGAGGTGGAGGGGAGGGGCCTAGACTAAATCTCGTGCTCACCTCTCGGTGTGCTGCATCTCGGTGAACTGCTCAAATCTCGGCAAAAACGGATGGATGGACACACATGTCACTTATAGAAGTGGCTGCACCACTCAAAAATGCAGTCGCCTCCTCCCTTTACAAACAGCAACTCACAATTCCTGCATAGTGTGCCTTTAATCAAGTGGCAGAGAGTTTCTAAAAGACATGAAGAAAGAGCGTCACCAGGATAGTGATGAAACACAATTGGAGCAGACAGCAGATTAAGCTAAGAAGCTGCTATATCATATTGGTTGTGACAGCTTCTCATGCATTAATATATGCATGATGTGCCTCTCGCAGTGAAACGTGTTTGATCCGATGCTGACACATAGATTGTTATTCTGTGAATTTGCCGTAGGTCTCGGCTGGCTGATTTCCACATGAATTGCCAGGTGACGTCTCATACTGTCACCAGCTGCCCACATGACAACTACCACGGCTGCCTCATGGCCTATGTTGGCCTCATTGGTAAGAAACATTATTTGGGCGTCTTCATCAAATGGGGCCTTTTTTTCCACAGCAGCCATTTTGTGCCTCAAGGGCAGGAAGTAACACAAGCAAAACATCAATGAGGGCATTGGAAAATGGAAGTTGGAAACCCTCATTAATGTTTTGTTGCACCTGTGTTACTTCCTGCCTTTACGACACAAAATGGCTGCTGTGAAAAACGCCTATCAATGTAGTAATAAAATGTATTTGGGTCAAAATGTAAAATGCAAATTACCAGTTGATTCGACAGATTGCAGGTCGCTCGCCATTCCTCTATAAATCATCCCCGTGCTTCAATTTGACAATGTGCTGGAAAAACGTCTTCTTTCAATCTGAATCTGAATTCTCATCACTCCTTCCTGCTCTCTCCTCCGGCTCAGGCTCGGATGTGACGCCCAACTACAGTGACAGCAGCCCTTCCAACATCACCATCAGCCTGTGGTGCTCCTGCAGGGCCACCGGCAACCAGGAGCACGAGTGTGACGCCTTGCACCGGGACTTCACACACAACACCTGCCTCAGTGAGTGTGATCAGTACCAACACACAACACCTGCATCAGTGAGTGTGATCAGTACCAACACACAACACCTGCCTCAGTGAGTGTGATCAGTACCAACACACACAACACCTGCATCAGTGAGTGTGATCAGTACCAACACACAACACCTGCCTCAGTGAGTGTGATCAGTACCAACACACACAACACCTGCCTCAGTGAGTGTGATCAGTACCAACACACAACACCTGCCTCAGTGAGTGTGATCAGTACCAACACACACAACACCTGCATCAGTGAGTGTGATCAGTACCAACACACAACACCTGCCTCAGTGAGTGTGATCAGTACCAACACACAACACCTGCCTCAGTGAGTGTGATCAGTACCAACACACAACACCTGCATCAGTGAGTGTGATCAGTACCAACACACAACACCTACCTCAGTGAGTGTGATCAGTACCAACACACAACACCTGCCTCAGTGAGTGTGATCAGTACCAACACACAACACCTGCATCAGTGAGTGTGATCAGTACCAACACACAACACCTGCCTCAGTGAGTGTGATCAGTACCAACACACAACACCTGCATCAGTGAGTGTGATCAGTACCAACACACAACACCTGCATCAGTGAGTGTGATCAGTACCAACACACAACACCTGCCTCAGTGAGTGTGATCAGTACCAACACACAACACCTGCCTCAGTGAGTGTGATCAGTACTGATGAGGACCCGGGAGAGGAGACCGAATGATGGGAGGAGGAGGAGGAGGGAAATCATCCTCTTTCAGGGGCTAGTTTTGGGGTAGGGTTTGGGTTTAGGGTTCATTAGGTTAGCCTAAGGTTAGATTCACTTTCATAGCCACAGTAAGGAATCAGGTTACAGACAAGGAATTTGTCTTAGTGCAGTATGCAGTGGTGCGGTCACATCAATAGCTGTATAGAAAACAATCACACACATTTAAAGTGCAGTCCTTCAAAGTGACATGTAATGGGGGGGGGGGGGGGGGTTGCGCAGGAGGGGGGTAGGAGGCACCCGGGGGTGATAAAGTCCTTATTCGTGGGGCTTTCGGGCCTCGTTGAAGAGGCGGATGGCAGCCGGGAAGAACCTGTCCTTGTGATGAGAGGTTCTAGTTGTGCCAGACCTCAGTCTCCTCCTCCTGCCAACGGTGAGTGCCTCAAAGAGTTTGTGGCCTGGGTGGGAGGGGTCGGCCATCATTTTCCGAGGCCGCTTCAGCGTCCTGACGGTGTACAGGTCCTGAAGGGGCAGGCTGCATCTGATCATCTTTTCAGCACAGCGGATGATGCGCTACAGCCTGGAGATGTCCTTGAGGGCAGCAGCAGGATACCAGACGGTGATGGAGGAGGTGAGGATGGACTCGGCGGTGGAGGTGTAGAAGAGCACCATTGGTTACTTTGAATTTCTTCAGCTGCCGCAGGAAATACATCCTCCTCTAGGTTTAGGTTTTGGTTAGGTTTTGGTTAGGTATGTGGCGTATGAGGCTAGATTAGAGGTTAGGGATTTCATGTAGTCAATGAAGGTCCGAAAATAGTATAAAAGATACGTACATCACAATGCCCATAGAAACACTGCATGAAATAGGCCACGCCCATCACATGGGAAAAGTTCCGTTCATTTCCACACACCAGTGTCATTTTCCTTGAATTAAACATAGCTAAAAGCTGTTGTGTGGTGGGGCTGCACAGACAACAAATGTAAAAAATCGCCAGTTAAAGTTTTTTTGTACTCCCGAGGAAAACAAGGAAGCCATTAATAATTGGCGAGAAGAAAAATGTGGATGTTGCTGTCAAGGAAGTAAGTTGGAGTGTTCATCTTCCGTATATACGATCTTTTTGTGCAACACCATAGCATGCACGCGACATAGGAGAACGCCAGGATTTGCATGTTCTCCCCGTGTCCGTGTGGGTTTTCTCCGGGTGCTCCGGTTTCCTCCCACCATCAAAGAAAGACATGTATGTTAGGGTTAATACTCCTGTCAGTGCCCCTGACCAAGGTACTGGCAAAATAACTGGAGTTGGTCCCCGGGCGCTGCACAGTGGCTGCCCACTGCTCCTAGTTCTAGGAAGGTTCCTAGTAGAGGATGGGTCAAATGCAGAGGATGAATTTCCCCATGGGGGATAAATAAAGGATAACTTAACTTAACTTAAGTAGTGTAGCTGGTGTACGGCATTGTTTGTGTGGGGGGGAAAAAGAGAGAATTGAGGAGAGAAGATAGAGGGAGGAGAGAGAGCATGAAAGGTAGGTCACGTCTATGTGTAGAAGATCCCAAGGTGTTCTCTTTAAATAACACTAAGCTGACCCAGCTGCAAT
Source organism: Poromitra crassiceps (assembly GCF_964638095.1). Lineage (NCBI taxonomy): Eukaryota > Metazoa > Chordata > Actinopteri > Beryciformes > Melamphaidae > Poromitra > Poromitra crassiceps. The sequence goes on along the minus strand of NC_139629.1, from coordinate 22,678,772 downwards.
ATCACCTCTCCACTGCATCACTCAAACAAACACTGTGTGTATGAATATTCAAATCTGTGCAAACCAACTTTCAAGACGCATCCTACATCCCATCATTCAAGGTGGTGAAATAAGCAACCCAATCGCCAGGATCAAATGTCTGCATTGGTACGTTTCTGGAATCCACGGAAATGTAATTTCAGTCAGACAGGAACACTGTCGTCATAGATTAAACCATTTATTGCAACAAATAGAAATACAGTTATGTTTGGCGCTGATGGCTCTGCTCTTTACATTAGCCAAGCAGCATGCTAAGCTAATCAGGGAGTGATGAAGGTCGCCATGGCCAAATGTGTAAATCTTCTACAAATAAACTGGAAGTGAAGTCTATGCGCCGACTCTACTTTTCTCTCACTCACTGCTCACTCACTGATGTCATCAGTGACGCGAAGTGGAGCAATTGTATGCATGTGCGCTGAGTGATGTCACTCGAGCACTCCATGATGTGATCAGTGATGGTCACTCGAGCAATTGTGATGTAATCACTGAGTGATGTCATCAGGGATGCGAAGTTGAGCAATGCCAATAGGGCAGGCAAGGCCATGCAGCGGCTGAGCGTATGCGGGCCCGTGCAGCCGGCGAGCCTAGTTTATTATATTTCCGTGGATTCCTAGAAATGTACACTGTTAATGCCGACATTTTATTCTGGCGACTGGGCTGAGATCAGATCAACTTTTGTCCTTTTTTGTCTATTTTGGTCACATTAATAGCATGCAATGAGTATTCACTCCATATACTGTAGTGTACAGTATATACTGTAGTGTACAGTATATACTGTAGTGTACAGTATATACTGTACACTACAGTATATACTGTACACTACAGTATATACTGTAGTGTACAGTATAGCAACTATGAATATGGAAATGTACTTTTTCACACAGATCCAACCAGGAAGCACATTAGAACCAGTCGGCATGCATCTTGGATAGTAACCATGGGATATACTTAATTAGAAGAATTAATTTCCTACTTGGAAAATTCACATTATGAATGCTATTGAAAGTTGGATGATGAAGTCGGAAAAGCTAAAGAAAATAGTGTTACTTGAGTTTGGACTTATGACGGTATGCTAACCTTTAACTTTGTCAACATGGCGGATAAGTTGAGATTTGTGTCAGTTAACATCAAAACTAGACAAAACAACACAATTAAGTTAATTGTTCGCTTGTAAGATGCAGCGCGTTCATGTTTGTTTATCGTTTCCAGATTTGATATTCTGCCAAAATCACCTGTGAATGCAGCACTGTTTAGCAGTTGAGGAGGTCCCAGATGTCGGACCTTAACGGCTACACTGTCATGATACTGGTGAAGAGGGAACAAGCAAGATGAGGCATTTACTGCCATTTTTAATGATGTAAATAGCAAATGTAAAGGCAAATGCGTGATGGGCATGACAGTCTGAGGGAAAGAGAAAGCTGACTTCATTAAGTTTGCAGGGATGCATTTTCATAAAGGAAGTGTGGTGGTGGTACGTGAATCCGTTTGGAACATACAGTAGGTGCCTTTTGCGATAGAGAGGCAAAGTGATCGCCTACTTCCTGCTTCAGCACTGTACCAGAGATTTTCATCCGCCATTCATTTTCCCATAGACATTTCATAAAATGCTTATAAAAATAGTTTTACTGGTTCAAACCAAACGTTCAGCTAACACTATAATCGGGAGATACCATAGAGCATTTCACTCGGGCCGAAACTTAAAAAAACATCACAACACAAAACACAAAAAAAACAAAAATATTTTCTTCAAACCCGCATTTCTTGAGTGAAATGTTATGTGATCTCTCCCGTTTCTAAATATATTGTTTGGTTTGAACCAGTAAAACTCTTTTTATAAGCATTTTATGAAATGTCGATGGGAAAATAAATGGCGGATGAAAATCTGTGGTACAGTGCTGAAGCAGGAAGTGACGTACGTTCCACCTTGGCTCTCAATTGAACACGGCCATTACCACGCCCCCTTTTGGCCAGTGGGCGTGGAAAGTTAATCCATGACCTGCTTTCCTGCCAAGTTTCGTACAAATGCGTTGATGACTTTTTTAAAGATATCCTGCTCACAAATGGGGGTGAAAACAACCTCCCGGCCAACTGGCGGAGGTAAATCTAATAATAGCTACATCAAATCTAGACCCAATGTGTCGATATGAGAGGCTTTGTAATGGCAGGTGTAAATGATGGGACCTAACAATGATATAACCCAGAGCCGTATATATAGAAGAGTCGCGACATCTCCATTCACTCCAATGGACCAGTTTTTTTACTCTCAAGAGTTCCAGGAAGTAATGTTCTGGATTAAGCAGCACTGTTGAGTTGCAGCAAAATGGACAGTTTGTGTTTGTGTACTTTGATTTTTTTTTAAATCAAATTGTACATTATCAGCTTTATTTTAGCATTCAAAAGTAGCGCGAGACCCCTTCCTGGCTGTTCATTGGCTAATTAGTCACGCATTTTGGTCCTCCGCTGACGCCACTCTCTCTCTCTCTCTCTCTCTCTCTCTCTCTCTCTCTCTCTCTCTCTCTCTCTCTCTCTCTCTCTCTCTCTCTCTCTCTCTCTCTCAATTGCTCTGATATAACCTACTGTAATATCCATTCCCCCATGTCTTGCTCTTGCCACAGAAAATGCCATCCAGGCGTTTGGATACGGCTCAGAAGGAGGGACTCTGCCTGTAACCGAGCCACTGGCCACCATCTTCCCCCCCGCCCAGCCGTCAATCATCTCAAAGCCCGCCCCTTCTCTACATGGCAACGCCATCAAGCCCATGGACAGTGCATGCGTCTTTTCTACCTGTGCCAACCTGCAGGTGAGCTTTGTATGTAGGATATGTGTGTTTACCTGCAGGTGAGCTTTGTATGTAGGATGTGTGGGTTTACCTGCAGGTGAGCTTTGTATGTAGGATATGTGTGTTTACCTGCAGGTGAGCTTTGTATGTAGGATATGTGTGTTTACCTGCAGGTGAGCTTTGTATGTAGGATATGTGTGTTTACCTGCAGGTGAGCTTTGTATGTAGGATATGTGTGTTTACCTGCAGGTGAGCTTTGTATGTAGGTATGTGTGTTTACCTGCAGGTGAGCTTTGTATGTAGGATATGTGTGTTTACCTGCAGGTGAGCTTTGTATGTAGGATATGTGTGTTTACCTGCAGGTGAGGTTTGTATGTAGGATATGTGTGTTTACCTGCAGGTGAGCTTTGTATGTAGGATATGTGTGTTTACCTGCAGGTGAGCTTTGTATGTAGGATATGTGTGTTTTCTACCTGTGCCAACCTGCAGGTGAGCTTTGTATGTAGGATATGTGTGTTTACCTGCAGGTGAGCTTTGTATGTAGGATATGTGTTTTCTACCTGTGCCAACCTGCACGTGAGCTTTGTATGTAGGATATGTGTGTTTTCTACCTGTGCCAACCTGCAGGTGAGCTTTGTATGTAGGATACAATATGTGTGTTTTCTACCTGCATGACACACATGTCAAGAACTTTCAGCAGCTAAACAAGGGGAGAAAGACAGACTAACAGGCAGACAGTAGTAGTGTATATGCAGATCAGCATGAGCAGATATGAGTGTATCAGACAGACTAACAGGCAGACAGTAGTAGTGTATATGCAGATCAGCATGAGCAGATATGAGTGTATCAGACAGACTAACAGGCAGACAGTAGTAGTGTATATGCAGATCAGCATGAGCAGATATGAGTGTATCAGACAGACTAACAGGCAGACAGTAGTAGTGTATATGCAGATCAGCATGAGCAGATCTGAGTGTATCAGACAGACTAACAGGCAGACAGTAGTAGTGTATATGCAGATCAGCATGAGCAGATATGAGTGTATCAGACACACTAACAGGCAGACAGTATATGCAGATCAGCATATAACTGCTGTACCGGTCATCGCTCCAACCCCTCTGGCGATCAGGGGAGAGTTGTAGACTAGCCCATGCTTCCCCCGATACATGTGCAGTCGAGAACAGCTTATTTTCACCTGACAGCGAGGACTTTCACCAGCAGGACGTAGCACGTGTGAGGATCATGCTATTCCTCCCAGTTCCCCTCCCCCAGAAACAGACACCCAGACTGACCAGAGGAGGTGCTAGTGCAGCGACAAGGACCCATGCCCTTAATCCAGCTTCCCACCCACACAGACACGGCCAATTGTGCCTGTATGGATGCCTGCCCAAGCTGGAGGTAACACAGGGGCTCAAACCTGCGACCCTCATGTTGGGAGGCAGGGAATCTACCACTGCACTACCCAGATGCCCAAGTGCATCTCACTCCTTAACCTCCACACACATCAGCTTGATGCTGTCAGCATTCTGGGAAAGGGGAGGAGCATCCATTGTGGACAGGGAAGGGGTGTGAGGGTGGGGGTTAAGGGAAATTAGAAATGGCTATCCTTTATGTAAGAGGTTTAGAGTATGGATTATTGAATGCACCGATATGTTATTTGACTGGAAAAGGAGATCTCTTGCCCAATTGCTCGATAGTCCACACGCTATATAGACTCTTATCCAGGGAGATGCAGAGTGAGTAGCTCGTCAGACTAAAGCACACTTCAAACATCTGTCTTCGACCTGGGTGTGCGGAGAGACTATTGATAATTCATGTAAGTCTGGTGTATGAGAAATATAATGAGGGAAGGATAAAAAAAAAAAAGACAGAGTACAGAGAGTAAGCCAGAGAGCACAGCTTCATTACATTGGACAAATTCTCAGTGGAAACCCTATATGCAGATTTTTATAGAACTTATAGTCAACTATTCCATAAAAGTGGACAATTTAATTGGAAAACTCCACAGTGTAAGCAAAATGTATGTGCCTCAATTTAAAGTGGTAATCCTCTCTCTCTGTGTCTCTCTCTATATACCCATACAGTATGTATGTACAGTATGTATGTATGTATGTATGTATGTATATATATATATATATATATATATATATATATATATATATATATACACATACACATAAACTGTATGTGTGTGTATATATATATATATATACAGTATATATACAGTATATATATATATATTAGGGCTGTCAAACGATTAATTTTCTTAATCGCGATTAATCGTGCGATTAATTATAATTAATCGCGATTAATCGCGTCTTTGTATCGCATGTTTAAAATGCTATTATTTTGCATTGCAAAGCATTTTTAATTAGATATGAATAATTATTACCAGTGTGTCGTGATTGGGAATCAAATTAATGCAAATAAATGTACTTTGTGATCTTGAATTTTAGATTTATTTTCAATTCAATAGAAGTGCAATGTAGACAGGAGGTCACAAAATGCATCTTGAATAGAAAATAAATGCACAATAATTGTAAACACTCCAGAACCGATACTTCCGGCGGCGGCGCTGTGGAGCAGTCGAAACCCAAAATGACACAGCCGAAGAAGGCTGTATCTGAGCTAAAAACTTTGGCACTTCCATGTGAATAATGGCTCGGTATTGGAAACTGTGTATTGGTAACGTGTATATCGCGTGAAGCCATTAGAGCCGACCTCCCAGTGGTTAGAGGACCCGCGCATCCGAGACTCTGAAGAAATAATGAGTGAGGAGTCTCGCGCTAGCTAGCTGGCTGCTAGCTACTTTCAGGTGATCGCTCGCCTCAAACTCAATGTACTTCGGTGATATTTTAATTCCGTTTTACACAAGGTGCAAACTACGGCTCTTGACTTATCCACTGTGCCATTTGGGAAGTAAAACGATCCATTTAAAAGCGTATTGCTGTCGTTCTCTTCCATGCCTGCCTGCACAAACAGGAGACAGGAAACCGAACGGCTTGACTACAAGTACGGGGCGACGAAGGGACAAAATAGCGGCATGCGATTAACGCGATTAATTCAAAATAACGCGTTATGATCGGCGCGCGTTAACGCGCGATTAACGCGTTAACGCTGACAGCCCTAATATATATATATATATATATATACACATACACATAAACTGTATGTGTGTGTATATATATATATATATACAGTATATATATATATATATATATATATATATATATATATATATATATACAGTATATATATATATATATATATATATATATATATATATATATATATATATATATATATTTATTTATATTTATATGTATATGTATATGTATATTTATATGTATTTCATCTGGATCTGTGGTGCAAAGCGGTCAGTGCTGTGGTGTTTTCACACTGCACTGACCACCCAGTCTGTTTATCTATTGATTGTAAACAAACTGTTGTTCCTGCTGGAAACAGAACATCCATCAGCGGCCTGTCTGTCTGGGCACTGGAGCATTTTTAGAACAGCGAATGCAAAAGCTTTCAATATTCGCTCTCACTATCGTGTTACACCGATTGTCGATAACAAATTGCAAAATGGACGGTTATTTTGAAAATGTTTCCCTCTCAAGCAACCAAAGGAAATTCAAATCCTGCTTGGGGTGAGAAACACCGCTGGCCTCTGACTGCTCACGACGTGCCAGCATATAGCTGCAGGGACGGTGACAAAGAGATGTTTTGAAAATATCTCTTAGTAATAATTATTCTAACCAACCTCATCCCTTTTCTTTTACCAGCAATATAAGCAGCCTCGTCGTTAATGTTTGGTCTAATACAGTGGTCTTCAACAGGGGGTCCACAGAGGTACTGCAGGCAGGGGGGCACATTTTTTTAATTTGTGTAATGGATGACAGACAGACAGACAGACAGACAGACAGACAGAGACAGACAGACAGACAGACAGAAGTGGAGAAATGAGAGAGAGCTGATAAAGAGTGAGAGATGGAGAAAGGCATAGTGATGTTGTGGTGCAGCAGTGTCCTATTTGCAGCACACAGCATTGTACTGTACAGTTTTCTCAATCATATCGTTTCCCCAAAGCCCCTGCATGTGGCTATCATTTCTCTGTAAGCTGTGCTGAGCAGTCAATTTACAGGAAATAGACCCTGTGGAAGCGTACAGTGTCATAAGAGGTTAGTGCAGTAACAGTCAATATGACAATGATCCATCCACATGGCGTAATGATCAGTACAACAGCCTTGCTCTTTTCAATGCATGTATGTGCGTCTGTACGTGCGTGCACGTATATGCTGGCGTTATACACGTGTGTATTCCACATGCACAGCTATGCGCGCCCGTGCACACGACACGCATGTATGTTTCAGAGAAAATGGTCATGTGTTTACAGACTCCATTTTCCACTCTCGATCATTTCCCGTCTATGAAAAGAGTGTCGAGCGATACGATCTGATTGGCTCTCCCACCCAGGCAATGGGAGGAGATATGCTAATGAAGCGCTGACAAAGAGGATGATGGAACACGGAGATAAATGGAAAGCGAGAGATATTTTGTGTGTGTGTGTGTTTGTTTGTGTGTGCGTGCGTGTGTGTGTGTGTGTGTGTGTGTGTGTGAGAATATGAACCATTTCTGATGCATACTCTGACTTTTGTATTGGGAGGACATATATTGTACTAATCCCAGATCCATTTTATTTGATCAAATATGACCCTGTGTCTTGTTATGTGTGGAAATATCCAAGCTCAATATTCCTTCTAGAATACTGGTTGAGTTCATAGACCTATGACACGGTGGCGCAGTGGTAGCACTCTCGCGTTGCACACTCGCCTCACAGCAAGAAGGTCCTGAGTTTGATTCCCACCTGGTACGCTGTTGGCACTGGGGGTATGTCTCCCCATGCCTTCAGTGCCTGATGACCAGGTGGGCCCTTCTGTGTGGAGTGTACATGTTCTCCCCGTGCTCCCCTGGGGTTTCCTCCATATAACATCAATATGGACCCCCACTAAAAAAAAAATCATTTTGAAGGAATGGAAGTCCTCCTCTTCACCTTCTTTCCAACTGTGGTTGACGGACACAACCTCTGTTATACGGATGGAGAGACTTCGGTTCCTGAGGACAAATTCACTTGGAAAGTTTTCAACCATTTGGGAGCCGTTTCTAGCCTACCTCGGTTAGGGGTGACGGGTGACTCGCCTGCCTGGTTTCTCATGGACCCCTTGCGTGGGATCCCAGGCACAATATCTCTCATAAGCACATAAGCACGTTATGTGGCTGGTAATCACGCTGTAATATTGAATGTCGATAATATGTACGTTTATTTTTCTTTTCTTTTCCTGTGTCTGAGCGTGTTCGTTTGTCGTGTCTATGCATTGTTTTGATTGTCCAAAGAGTCAGTGACTGAAAGTCACGACTGGTGAGCACTCTCAAAAGTTTCAAAAGCTACGGTGCAAGGCACAAACAATAAACAGAAGGACAAAAAAGCCAGCACTCAAAATAAATCCTTTTGGGGTTTTTTAATACCTTCAAGCAGCAGTGACAATGGACGTTTCGGCGTAAGCCTTCCTCAGCATTGTGCTGACAGTAGACGGACATGACGTATAAATAGTGTCAAACCGGAAGTACAATCAATTACATTATCAAGTACTGGAAATATCTCACACCATAAAATATCAAAGAACACAATATCAAAAGCATCAGAGAATATCGACAAACGGATAAGGTACAATTTAAACAGTACACTTGTATAGATAAGTCTGTATATATTACACAGCAGGAATGCATCAATGTTTTGCATACGAAAAGAATGAGGCTGGATGGCCACACTTGTGTTATATAAGCACAGATAGAAAGTCAACATATTTTAATAACAAAAATCAGTAAGAAAATATTAAAATAGAATTAGAAAAATACATAATAAAGTGCATACAAGTGAATGCATTGGATAGAGATACTGCAGGTCCACACATGACGCTCCCACACTGCATTACAGTGCAAGAGGATCATGTGTGAACCCACAACACATCCACCCAATGCATTCCCTAAAGGAAACAACCTAGCAAAAGTTCTTCATTCAAGCCCTTGGGGTGTTCTGTCTGTAAGGTATGTATCCAAAACGCCTCTCTTTGTAACAGGGCCTTGTCTCTGTCACCCCCCCTCTTTAGTGGACTGACATGTTCTATACCCTGGAACCTGAGGGAACACACGTCGTGACCAAACTCATTAAAAGGCCTGGCGACAGAGGACTTTACATCTCTGTTTCTAATGCTACTCTTGTGTTCTGAAATACGAGTTTTCAACTCTCTGATAGTTTTTCCAATGTATACTAGCCCACATGGACACTTCAATAGATACACAACAAATTTAGTTTTACACGAAATCCTACTCTTAATCGAGTACTTTCTTCCAGAGTGAGGATGGAAGAATGTCTCTCCTCTGATCATAGCATTACCGTAAATTCCGGACTATAAGCCGCACCGGTGTATAAGCCGCACCTGCAAAGTTGACTATTTTTTACATATATAAGCCGCACCGGACTATAAGCCGCGGGTGTTTTAATGTTTTTTTTTTTTTTTTTTTATTGTGTTTTAATGTTTAATTACCATATGTAAGGGTTCATGCACAGAGGGGATTGTCGGGAAAGAGATGGCTGTTTGAGGAAGCTCCCATTTATTAACATTTCAACAAAACAACATAACACAACACCACCTGTGTTGTTTTTTACAGTGCACACAGTGTCATACAGTGTCATACAGTGTGGTGAAAAGAGGGCAAGAGAGGAAATTAAAACAGAAGTGGATTTATAGTTAGAAAGAGTGCTAAAAAAGAGAGATTTTTTTTTTTTTGGAAAAAATCCATAGATAAGCCGCACCGTTATATAAGCCGCAGGGGCCAAAAAAGGCCAAAAAACGGGAAAAAAGGTGCGGCTTATAGTCCGGAATTTACGGTACATTGAATACAGTTAAAACAAGGACAATTACCATTCTGTACATCAGACAAAAAATGGGAGGGGCCAGGGGGGCTTGTGTAACAGTCAGCTCTGACGACCATATCTCGGACATTTCTAGCCCGTTTTTGAGCAAACAAGGGCGGCTCACCAAATAAATGGCCCACTTGGGGGTCACTTTGCAAAATGTTCCAGTGACTTAAAATAAAAAAGTTTATTTCCTGAGAAGCAGGTGAAAAAGTAGCGGCACACACTATTCTAGACCCTCGGGCAGGGGCGGACTTCGGGACCAACATGTCCTCACGTTTCAACCCCCTAACTCTCTGTAGGCGGTTCTCAAAGATTGTGTTGTTAAAACCTTTTGCCCTAAACCTTGTACATAGTTCAGCAGCCTGCTCTTCAAACATGTGGTCAGAACTGCAAATCCTCCTGATCCTCAAAAGTTGACTGTATGGCAAACCTCTTTTGAGGCTGGGGGGATGATAACTAGAGTAGTCCAAAAAACTATTCCTGTCTGTCTGCTTTCTATACACCTTTGTCAGTAGTTGTTCAGATTTGTTTACAGAAACATCAAGAAAGGAGACAGTGTCTTCACTGTATTCTAGTGAGAATTTAATAGATGGTAGTCTGGAATTAATATGAATATTGAACTCCTCTAGTTGAGAGTGTGTCCCAGAGAACAGAAAAAATATATCATCAATATATCTGAACCAACACTTCAAAAAAATGGAGAAGGGGTTGTTATTATAAACAAAGTCTTTCCCATAAAGAGGTTTGCATAATTAGGGGAGCATGGACTACCCATAGAAACCCCCTGACATTGAAGGTAGTAAGCATTCTCAAATTTAAAATAATTGCTATTAAGGATCAAGCTTGATAAATCAACCAAAAAGTCAGTCGGGGGCTGAAGCGTCGGTCTTCTATTCAAAAAATGTGTTAGAGCTTGCAAGCCCTCCACATGAGGAACATTAGTGTAGAGACTGTTGACATCCATGGTACATAAAAATACATTCTCATCAGTGAGCTGTACAGCACCTAACTTATTCAAAAAGTCAGTGGTGTCTTTTAAATAAGAAGGAAGATCAGATACCAACACTTTAATGTGTCTGTCAAGATATTGAGAAATAGGCTCAGTAAGAGACTGTGTGCCAGCCACAATAGGCCTACCAGGCACTGGCTCAACACAGCTCTTATGGATTTTAGGCAAAGTATAAAACACAGGTCGCACAGGGTGCTTCTGTAACATGAATTTGAATTCATTCTGGCTGATAAGAGAATTAGAAAGGGCTGTACTAAGAAATTGCTCAACATTCTGAAAAAATTTAAGTGTGGGGTCACCCATTAGGGGAGTATAAAAATCAGTATTACCAAGTTGTCTCAAGATCTCTGTTGTGTAGGCTTCTTTATTCTGGATGACAACAGCGCCCCCTTTGTCGGCATGCTTTATAACAATAGTCGAGTCAATTGAAAGTGCACGTAATGCTTTCTTTTCTTGCAATTCTATATTAGAATAGAGTCTCATTTTATTCTTGTACAAGTGTACAAAAAGTACACTTGCAAAAAGTGGCCACGGAGGGGTTCAGGGCAGGCGGAACAAAAGTACTTTTAGCCCTCAGGCCTGGTTCAGGCGTGGATATAGGGATAGTCTGTGAAGGATTTAAACAAGGACATTGAGTGGGGGGCTCCCTTATCAAAGAAAGCATGCAGTTTAATGTTCCTCAAAAATTTAAACATTTCAATCCTAGTTCTCTATGCATTGTTTTGAAAAATTGAAAATAAAATATTGGGGGGGGGGGGGCAAGAGATGGTCATCTGACCAGCGCGGTTGGAAGAAGTTGGTCCCTGGGCGCTTCACTGCAGCTGCCCATCGCTCCTGACCTGACCATGACGAGCCAGGATGGGTCAAACGCGGATAAATAAATGTCACAGCGTTTGTCGGTGTCTGTGACCAATATAGACAGAGAGAGTCTGTGTGTGTGTGTGTGTGTGTGTGTGTGTGTGTATGTGTATGTGTGTGTGTGTGTGTGTGTGTGTGTGTGTGTATGTATGTGAGTGTGTATGTGTGTGTGTGTGTGTGTGTGTGTGTGTGTGTGTGTGTGTATATATGTGTGTGTGTGTGTGTGTGTGTGTGTGTGTGTGTGTGTGTGTGTGTGTGTGTGTGTGTGTGTGTGTTTGTTTACGCTGATATTACTTGGTAGTATTATCAGCTAAACTGGGAAAGCACTCCCTGGACGAAAAGGGACAGAATCCAGAAGTATTATGATTGGATATCTCCCAGATTCTCTAGAGAATAGGAGTTATTTGCGAGGCCTCTTTAGAGTGTTGTTGGCACACTATATCTGCTCAATGAAGGATGGAAGCTACGTAACCATTCCCCTCCCTCCCTGGGAGATCATCACAGTAAACTCAAGCCGTACTCAAACACTGCTTTTTCTTTATCACTGCCAGATACTAAGTGTGTCTTTGAGTGGAGGGTTGGTTTGATATCCGTATCCTGCAATTAAATATGCGCCATTTAATGAATTAGCCCTGATCCTCATTGTGAGTGGGCAGACAAAGAGGGGAAAGACAAAGCCATGCTGAAACAGAGTACCACAGGGATGACATCTTTTTGTAGGCTTTATCCAGGAATCGCCGCCATTTGGTTCTTCAGTGGAAATGTCTATAGAGACACTGCATGAAATAGGCCACGCCCATCACGGGGGAAAGCGCTCCATTCACTCCCATACATTAGCGTCATTTTCCTTGAATTAAACATAGCTAAAAGCTGCTGTGTGGTGGGCTGCGCACACAACAAATGTAAAAACGTTTTTTTGTACTCCCGAGCAAAACAAGGAAGCTATTGAGAATTGGCGAGAAGAAAGATGTGAATGGCTGGAAGTAAGTTGGAGTGTTCATCTTCCGTATATATGATCTTTGTGTGCAACACGGGGCCATGCACGCGACATAGGAGAACGCCAGGATTGGGGGGGGGGGGGGGGGGGTTTGTGTTTTCCCCCGTTTTGGCCGTGGTTTCTGAATGATGACGCGCTCTGCAGTGTCTCTATGAGGTTTCAGAAAGGCGATTTCACTTAAATGCATAAGGTCTGTGGTTAACACAAGTTTATGGGAACGCAAATTTGGGTTTAGCATGATGCTCTCCACAAACGTGAATAACTGTTATGGCTTTTGAAGAGTTTTCTAATCCAAAAGTCATAAAAGTGATTTACCTTTGTGAAGATTATCATGCTGAACCCAAATTCGCGTTCCCATAAACCTTTGTTGACCACAGACCTTATTTTATGCATTTAAGTGAAATCCCCATTCTATTCTCTATAGAGAGAAGTGATGATGAGGTTCTGATGCTTTGCTTTACAGGACGGAGGAGGACAGAAGTGCATTCCCTCTGATGACTTCGAGTGTGAGGAGGTGAGGAGCTTGTCACCATGATGCACCTGTGTGTTTTCTGACCTTTTTTAAAGACTATATATAATATCAGGTTCACACCCCTTCACATCTCTCTATCAGTAGACGGGTTTCCATCCACCTGTTTTTATGCGAAATTTCAATTTGCGGATAAAAAAACTGAGTGGAAACGCTGCCTAATTCGCAAAAACCTCCAAATATCTCAAAAATGTTTTCACGCTTGAGGGAGGCGGAAAAGTCGGGTGTATCGATAAAAGGAAAATGTGATACGTGCGGTGGAAACAGATGAAGCGATATTCTGTTGTCTCTCCATTGAAAAACCACGCAGTTTGCCTTGATCACTGCAAAACATGACATGCCGTGTGTAGCCTCCACACAATAGGGCTACACACGGTAAATCATGGTAAATACGCAGCACAATACCTGCCGTGGTAAACAGAAGAAGACTGGGATATTAACTTTAAGGCGACTCACTTCTAGAATTGAAAAAAATTGTATTCACTTACTATCTGCTCCGTGGATTATAACGTTACGCTTAGTTCACACAGAGAACCTACGCCTTGCCTTGCCTCAACCCACGCCTACGCCTGTAGACCTTGAGCTGGGCGTGAACCTATTACACACTTTTGCGATCACACCGCACGCCTTTGCACGCTGAACCTGGAGCCGAGTCACAAGCGCCTCTCCTCTCTCCCGACTGTATTTTTTCCACGTGTGGTCCCGAATTATCATAGGTAAAATAAATCGGATATATTTTATGTTCTATTGATGCTGGATATGTATAACCAGGTCTGACTATAGTCGGACATTTTAGAGAGGTGATCTTACAAGAATATGTGCTGGCACAACAACATTGTCCATCTTGCTTCTTCGGTCGCTATTCTCTCATGAAGATTTGTTTGCAGACAGGGAGAAAGCCCCACGTGATAGCCACCCGTCAATCTCTCTCTCTCTCTCTCTCTGCTCAACACTGTTGTAGTAACTCAATTTTATTATGAAATTCAGTTGACTTTGCCATTTCCCACGGATATTGTCGCGTTTTTCTTTCATGGCTTGACAGAAGAAGCCTGCCTGCACGCGCCTAGTCGGCTTGAAAATAGAACTCATGCCTAAATGATAAAATCGGCAAGGCACAGGCGAGGCGTGGGTACACGCAGGGTTCACGCTCAGGCGGCCGGTGTACACAGCCTCGTTGACTAAAACGGACGCCTATTTAAAAGCGTGGGTAAAGGCAGGGCATAGGCAAGGCTTGGGTCGCCGGTGTGAACCCAGCCTTATACTTGCCGAGTCGCACCTGGTAATCCAGAAATGGCGTTATGGTACCTTTGTCTACTTGTAGATCATCAAGAAACTTTAAATGAATCACGTTAGATGTGTTTGATAGAGCTGTATATCGGGTCTAGCAGCTGATCAGCAGCTCAGACAGCCTCAAACACAAGCTGATTGACAGCTCTATAATTCGCAAAATAGCAGTGGATGGAAACGTGCATTGTTTCGCATTTTCTTTTGCAGACTTTCTGAAAATTCGATTAAAAGTTGCGACACATTTGGATGGAAACCCAGCTAGTGTCTCTCTCTCTCTCTCACACACACACACACACACACACACACACACACACACACACACACAGTACGACAGCTGATTAACATCTTTCATATTTGCTTTTCTCTGCTCTGTCTCCATGTATTCACACCATCCAAGTGCAATGTCAACTTAAACAAGCACACAATTATCACAATATGATATTATTATGTGTTAAAAAAAAAGTCAGACGGGTATCTATTTAATTGCAAAATGTTTACTGCGTTGTTTTTACTTAGATGCGCATACAGTACAGTACATGAAGCTATATGAAATATGTATATATGAAATATACATATGAAAGACAGTATACGACAGTATACTGTATGTTAATAATGTCAGCTCAGTATCACAGCAGAGCGTGTAATAGAGCCTCCAGGGCACTGTCAGTGTCATGTTTTGGTTCGCATGTATGAAGGTACTGCACCAGCAGGGGGCGCACAGGGTAGTCCAGCAGAACTCCCACAACGTCTGGTGTTTGACTTTTAACCACGACGCTAACCCTAAACCTGGCAACAACCCGACGATTTATTTTCCCTCAATCAAGCATCACCACCTGGTTTTAACTACATCTGCAAACCCCGCCCCTGTTGCCGCAGAGGCGGTCCTGAACCCGCCCCTCTCGCCGCGGAGGCGGTCCTGAACCCGCCCCTCTCGCTGCGGAGGCGGTCTGGCTGTTTTATTCAATCACAATTTCAGGATCACAGAACTCGGCCTCCCCACAGTCTCATCTTTAGAATATCTATCATTTAAAGCCTGCTGCTCCATGACTCTCTTCCTCATTAAAGGCCAAACCCATCTTTCCTGAACTGTCTGAACTCATCACAATAGCCTCATCTCTCTCCTCACATCTCCTGCTGATCGACCATTTTAACAAACACATTGATCATTTCAACCTCACTCGGCACGTTACTCTCTCTGTAAAAGGCCAAATCCTCGATCTAGTCTGCTCTGTCAACCTACCCTCTACTCAACATCCACCCATCCCCATTTCAGATCATGTCAGATCATAACCTCATCCAGTTCACTATTCCATACTCAACCTCACGTCCACAACTCCTCAGAGAAAAAATGATCCGCAACACAAACTCAATCAATCCCCTCCAACGCTCAGACCTGCTCTCCACCGCTCTCTCCCTGGAATCAGCCTCCACCTCACCTGATGATCTTGTCAACCCATCTCAACTCCACATCAACTGCCCCTCTCGACTCACTGGCCCCTTTCAAAACAAAAACCGGCTCCTTCACCACATCTGCACCCTGGTTCCCCTCTGACAACCACACAATGAAACAGACCAGCCACCAACTTGAACGACGACAAGAAAACATGACTCGCCGTTCACCGAGAAGCCTACAAACTCCACCTCTCCGCTTACAAAGATGTCCTCACCGCCGCCAAGTCTGCCTACTTCTCCGCCATCATCAACGACTCCAGCCATAACCCTGAAACCCTCTTCACCACCGTAAACACCCTCCTCAAGCCCCGCCTTCTCCACCGCCACACCTGATCTCTGCAACTCGTTTCTTAAAATGTTCACCCACAAAATCACCACCATTAACCAATCACTGCCCCCTCTGTATAACCCAGCAGCTCCTATCCCGGCCCCTCTCCTCTCCATCCCTCTTGACCTCCCTACCCCTCCCCCCCATCGCCGCCTCTCCACGCTTCACTCCAGTTGCCCCATCCACCATCTCCAACTCATCAGCTCATCCAAACCCACAACCAGCTCCCTCGACCCCCTACCCACCCCCCTGCTGAAGACACGCCTTCCTGTCCTCTGCCACTACATCACAAACCTCTTCAACTCCTCTCTGTCTCACAGCACTCTCCCCATCCTGCCTCAACCACCACCGGCCAATCTCCAACCTCCCCTTCCTTTCCAAATCCCTGGAACACCTCATTACCACTCAACTCCAAACCAACCTGCACTCCAATAAGCTATTTGAACCTCTCCAGTCTGATCTCCGCCCACTCCACGGCACAGAAACGGCACTCCTTAAAGTCGTCAACCGACCTCCTCACCTCTCTGGCGACACCGGATCCTACATCCTCCCTCTCCTCGTCATCATCTACATCCTCCCTCTCCTCTTCATCATCTACATCCTCCCTCTCTCTCCTCTTCATCATCTACATCCTCCCTCTCCTCTTCATCATCTACATCCTCCCTCTCCTCTTCATCATCTACATCCTCCCTCTCTCTCCTCTTCATCATCTAAATCCTCCCTCTCCTCTTCATCATCTACATCCTCCCTCTCTCTCCTCTTCATCATCTACATCCTCCCTCTCACCACTTCAGCCTGGACTTCCACTGTTACGCCGATGACACTCGATATAATAATAATAATAATAATAATAAATTCAATTTTAAAAGCGCCTTTCTCAGACTCAAGGACACTGTACAGTAAGAACAAAACACACTAAAAGAGACATAATAGGCAGAAAAAGGAGTAAGAAAAGGGGCTAAAAGGGTGCAGTAGAGCTATCCTGAGCCCAGGCTATGCGCAGGGAAAGCGAGACGGAAAAGATGGGTTTTGAGTTTGCTTTTAAAGATGTTTATAGAACCAGAGTCGCGGATGGGAAATGGGAGGGAGTTCCAGAGTTTAGGTGCAGCAACAGAAAAAGCTCTGTCACCAATGGTGGATCTATTTGTGCCGTGGATGGTGAGAAGTCCAGTGTCGGAGGAACGGAGACTACGTAGGGGGGTGTATGGGTGGAGTAGGTCAGATAGGTATGAGGGGGCCAGACCGTGCAGGGATTTATAAGTGAGGAGGATAATTTTGAATGTGATACGGTGTTTTATGGGAAGCCAGTGGAGTTGCTGCAGGGTGGGGGTGATGTGGTTCCAGGGTTTGGTCCGTGTGAGGATCCTGGCAGCGGAGTTCTGCACGTACTGCAGCCGGGCAAGGGTCTTGGCGGGGACCCCGAACAACACTCCGTTGCAGTAGTCCAGGCGTGTGGTGACAAAGGCGTGAATCAGGGTTTCGGCGGAGGTGTCAGAGAGTGAGGGACGGGGAGGCGTGAGATGTTGGTGTCAAAGGCTGCTGAGAGGTCGAGGAGGACGAGGATGGTGATGTTTCCAGCGTCATTTGCCAGGAGTAGGTCATTTATGACCCGGACTAAAGCTGTCTCTGTGCTGTGTTTAGGCCGGAAACCGGATTGTAGTGGATCAGACAGGTTGTGGAGTGGCATGTAAGGTTGAAGCTGAGAGGCCACGGCTCGTTCAAGAGTCTTGCTGAGGAAGGGGAGGTTGGAAATGGGCCGGTAGTTATTTAGGTTGTCGGGGTCCAGGCCCTGCTTTTTCAAAACTGGTGTGACTGCGGCAATTTTGAGGGCAGGGGGAACAGAGCCGGTTGTGAGGGAGGAGTTGACAATTGCAGTGATTATGGGGCAGAGGGCGGGTAGGCAGGACTTGACCAGGGAGGTGGGCATCGGGTCCAGGGCACAGGTGGACGCTTTGGCGCCGGAGATGAGCTTGGTGATGGTGGCTGCATCCAGGGGGATAAAGGCGGGGAATGAGCAATGGAGTGGGGGGGAGGGGCAGGTAGGAACAGAGGATGGCTGGGGGGTGGGGGAGGAGGCAGGAAGGGTTGGGGTAGTAGCAGGGTCAGTTTTGGGGGAGGACAATGAATTTGGCGGTAGGAGCTGCACCAAATCTCCCCACAACCCACCCCTCTCTCACATCAACTCCTGCCTGTCTGCAATAAAAGTCTGGATGCAACACAGTTTTATCAAGCTCAACAGTGACAAAAGAGAACTCCTCTTTAATGGCTCCAAGTCTACCCTCAGGAAAACCGACAACCCCACACTGACTCATCATTGATGGCACCACTGTTTCCCCATCTTCTCAGGCATGCAACCGTGGTGTTACCCTTGACCCCACCCTTTCCCCACATCCACCAAATGAAATCCTCCTTCTTCCACCTCCGTAATGCAAAAGATCTCTCACACACCCCTTGCATCCATGCCTTCATCTCCTCCCCTCTCGACTACTGTAACTCACTCCTCCACAGCATCAACGCCAGCCTCATCCACAGACTCCAACTGGTCCAGAACTTCTCACCCCAGTCTTAAAAGAACTTCACTGGCTTCCCGTCTCCTACCGGATCAACTACAAACTCCTCGTCATCACTTACAAAGCCCTTCACTAACTGACCCCCGCACCCCCCATATCTCACCAACCTCTTCTCGCCCTACCAACCCTTCCGGTCCCTCACGTCCACCTCAGCCAACCTTCTCTCCACCCCAAAGTCCAACCTCTGCAATTTCGGGGACAGAGCCTTCTCCAGGGCAGCTCCCAAG
>NC_139629.1:22584718-22654718 GCF_964638095.1 Poromitra crassiceps | reverse complement strand
AACGGTGAGTGGAGAAATATCACTAAACCGGCGTAAAAAGGTTACATAAACGTCTCCAAAGCGCACGGAGCAACGGAGCTGAGGCTGACGTTGGGTTGGACATGGTCATACATGCCAGAATAGCCTACTACATCTAAGCAATTTAATATGGGATCGCCTGCACACAGATTATTCATATCTAGGCTACTCCTGTGTTTTGCAGCTGCAACTGTGTTGCTTTTGGCCTGTATGATGTGATTGAACTTCATATTATTTCCAGCATAGTCCTTGTATGAAATATGGAGATATGCGTCTCTGCTGCCAATAGCCTATATGTGAAGACAAAATAGGCAATTTTTTATAAATGAAATCTATGCCCGCATGTACCGTGTCGATTCAGTTCAGCAGCCTTTTTTTATTTTATTATCGTTATTTTTCTTATTGATAGCCTATTAGCCCTATAGGAATTATGCCATCAGTGCTACCAAACACATCATGAGATCATTATTATTCATTGAGCCTAAATGGTCTAAAAACGCCTACGGATTTTGGAAATTTAGACTGAGATAGATTACACATTACTTCCACTCGCAAAAAAGACATGCAGGTTTTATTGAGTTTATTGAGAGGGTGAATTGAGCTGCTGTAGATACGTGGAGGCAGAAACCGCTCTTCAAAGAAATGACTGATGTGAATAAAAGCGGTAACTTTAGACACTCATTCAGTAACAGACTAATAATATCCAACGCGGATTTTGATTCTGCCATACAGGAAAGCTTCACGATTTGCGCTTTGAATGAATGAGGAAATAGGCGTGTCTGGCGCTGTAAAAGCTGGAGCAGTCCATATTGGATTGTGATTGGCTAGTTGTTAAAAACCACGCCTCTTTTGCGGGCACGAGCTCGGTGCACGAGCATTTTCGCGTGCACGCGCTCTCAACTTGATTAGAAAAACCTGGATCCACTTAACGAGTTGAGAACTACATTCGTGGTATGACTTAACTAGAATCCAGCTAGATGGCACTTATCTTAAGGCAAACCAGATCAAGGGACAGATCCTGGATCTTCTTATTCAACATTCGTGGTACAGCCCTCTGGTCCTTTCTGCGTCCGTGTCCAGAGCCCCTGCAGGAGTGAGAGAGAGAGATTATGAATCTTTATGACTGTTGTCATTAGGTGTCATTTTGCTTACTTATGTCATGGTTAATGCAAAGTTGACATTGTTTGAGATGTCTTCATTATGACAACTTGAGATTAACCAAGACACCATAACCTGTCAATGTCTTTGTTATGACAACTTGACATGAGCCAAGACACCAGTCATAAACATTCATACTAAAGCCTTCTTCATGTTCACGACATGTCATTATGTCATGTCAGTCGTCATATGCTGAGGTCCCCCACGACATGTGCAGCGAGAGTTTCTGCGTTGGATTTATTTTTGACGCGAGCGGCAGCCAGCCATGAAGTCAATACAAGTTGTGACCGTGACGCGGGGCAAAACACAGAGTGCTTATTGCGTGAATGGCCAGGCTCCTGCTCGATGCTTCCATGACGCGCTGCTTCTGAGATGCTTCTGGTGTGAACTAAGCGTAAGCCTATATGCCTATAGCAGCAATATATATATATATATATATATATAGCAGCAAAATCTCTCCACACAGACTTTCGACTTCTGTCGGCAAACTTTGTGAAAAGCAGGGGGCAGGCTCGCATGCTGTGCTTTACCCAATCAAAATGGAGTGGACGTGACTGAGAGTGTGTAGTAAAACTTACAATTTTCTTACAACGAGCTAGCATTGTTGTTGTTAGCGACGGAGGGATTTGATAGCGACACGCGGGGAGGGGAAAGGAAATCCATAAATGGTCAGAGCCGGTGGGTTGGAGCCAATGGCAGAGCTTGCAGGGAGCGGAAAGGGATTTTCTCCCGCGGCCGACGGAGTCCCTCGAGTTCCGGTTCTTCATGCATTCAGATTGAGAGCAGCAGAACTAAGGGTCTGGTGAGCCAGCCCTAACTCTCAGCTTTATCAAAGAGGAATGGTCTATTCTTAAATGTGGTGTCTGCCTCCTGGACAGAGACTTAGAAGATGGTTCCAGAGAAGAGGAAACTGCTAGCTGAAGGCTCTGTCTCCCATTCTACCTTTTGAAATTGTAGGAACGACGAGGCGACCTGCATTCTGACAACCTACACCAAGAAGCAACAGGCAAAAGTCCTAAACCCTGACAATCCTGCTGAACACGACAAAGTGTTTGTTATGTCAGGCATCGAACCAAAAAGCCATTTCAAAAACAACCTGCACTGACTTCCAGACGAGGAGTTTCCGGGTTTTAGGACTCACCGTGCAGCGTGCGATATGTCATGAGTGATTCATCATTCGTTTGATGAAGCGCCGCTGATTAAAAGCTGCTTACACAGTGACTCACACACACACACACACACACACACACACACACACACACACACACACACACACACACAGTGACTCACACACACACACACACACACACACACACACACACACACACACACACAGTGACTCACACACACACACACACACAGTGACTCACACACACACACACGCACACACACACACACACACACACACACACACACACACAGTGACTCACACACACACACACGCACACACGCACACACACACAGTGACTCACACACACAGACACACAGAGAGATGCTGGGCAAAGCGCAGGCCTTTTAGACAGGCAGACACAGCCAGTGTTTTGACGTTCAGCCATCAAAAGGACAGAGTAAACACTCACACACACACACACACACACACACACACTCTCTCTCTCACACTCACACACACACACTCACACACACACAGATTTGGACAGATGTACTGACCACACGTGTGTGGGCGTGTGACAGCAAAGGATATGCATTCCCCAGCTCTTATCTCTATTTCACACAGCTCTGTTACACTGTCATCCTTTACGTCCTCTACACCCTCTCTCTCTCTCTACCCCCCCTCTCTCTCTACCTCTCTCTCTCTACACCCCCCTCTCTCTCTACCTCTCTCTCTCTACCCCCCCTCTCTCTCTACACCCCCCTCTCTCTCTACCTCTCTCTCTCTACACCCCCTCTCTCTACCTCTCTCTCTCTACACCCCCCTCTCTCTACACCCCCCCCCTCTCTCTCTACCCCCCCTCTCTCTCTACACCCCCCTCTCTCTACCTCTCTCTCTCTACCCCCCCTCTCTCTCTACACCCCCCTCTCTCTACCTCTCTCTCTCTACACCCCCCCCCTCTCTCTACCTCTCTCTCTCTACACCCCCCCCTCTCTCTCTACCCCCCCTCTCTCTCTACACCCCCCTCTCTCTACCTCTCTCTCTCTACCCCCCCTCTCTCTCTACACCCCCCTCTCTCTACCTCTCTCTCTCTACACCCCCCCCTCTCTCTCTACCCCCCCTCTCTCTCTACACCCCTCTCTCTACCTCTCTCTCTCTACACCCCCCCCCTCTCTCTCTACCCCCCCTCTCTCTCTACCTCTCTCTCTCTCTACACCCCCCCCTCTCTCTCTACACCCCCCTCTCTCTACCTCTCTCTCTCTACACCCCCCCTCTCTCTCTACACCCCCCTCTCTCTACCTCTCTCTCTCTCTACCCCCCCTCTCTCTCTACACCCCCCTCTCTCTACCTCTCTCTCTCTACACCCCCTCTCTCTCTCTCTACCTCTCTCTCTCTACACCCCCTCTCTCTCTCTCTACCTCTCTCTCTCTACACCCCCTCTCTCTCTCTCTACCCCCCCTCTCTCTCTACACCCCCCTCTCTCTACCTCTCTCTCTACACCCCCTCTCTCTCTCTACCCCCCTCTCTCTCTACACCCCCCTCTCTCTACCTCTCTCTCTCTACACCCCCTCTCTCTCTCTCTACCCCCCCTCTCTCTACCTCTCTCTCTCTACACCCCCCCTCTCTCTCTCTCCCTCTCTCTCTACCCTCCCTCTCTCTCTCTCTACACGCCCTCTCTCTCTCTCTACACCCTCTCTCTCTCTCTACACCCCCTCTCTCTCTACCCCTCTCTCTCTCTCTCTACACCCCCTCTCTCTCTACCCTCCCTCCCTCTCTCTCTACACCCCCTCTCTCTCTCTCTCTCTCTCTACCCCTCTCTCTCTCTACCCCTCTCTCTCTCTCTGTCTCTTTATGTATCTCTCTACCCCTTTCTCTCTCTGCCTCTCTTCTTCTCTTTATTTATCTCTCTCCCTCTCTCTCCATCCCCTCTCTGTGTCTCTCTCCCCCTCTCTCTATCTTTATCTCTCTCTGTGTCTCTCTCCCCCTCTCTCTCTCTTTATCTCTCTCTGTCTCTCTCCCCCTCTCTCTATCTTGATCTCTCTCTGTCTCTCTCCCCCTCTCTCGCTCTTTATATCTCTCTCTCTGTCCCTAGTGCAGGCAGCATTAATCCGTGGACTTATTCTCCCACTTTTGATTCAGACAGTGCTGATAACAGGTAGAGTGTGTGTGTGTGTGTGTGTGTATGTGTGCCTGAACACAGGTAGTGTGTGTGTGTGTGTGTGTGTGTGCCTGCCTGAACACAGGTAGTGTGTGTGTGTGTGTGTGTGTGTGTGTGTGTGTGTGTGTGTGTGCGTGCGTGCGTGCCTGAACACAGGTAGAGTGTGTGTGTGTGTGTGTGTGTGTGCCTGAACACAGGTAGTGTGTGTGTGTGTGTGTCACGTGTGTGTGTGTGTATGTGTGTGTGTGTGTGTGTGTGTGTGTGTGTGTGTGTGTGTGTGACGTGTGTGTGTGTGTGTGTGTGTGTGTGTGTGTGAACACAGGTAGTGTGTGTGTGTGTGTGTGTGTGTGTGTGTGTGTGTGTGTGTGCCAGGTAGTGTGAAATCACACTCACTCCATCCATCTCCATGTCCTGCGTGTGTCACTCTGTGTCCTCTGTCCTCTGTGTCTGCTCACAGCTCCACCTCTGTGTCTGCTCACAGCTCCACCTCTGTGTCTGCTCACAGCTCCACCTCTGTGTCCACCACCATGACTGTCATGACTCACTTTCCTTACCTCCTCTCCTACAGTAGTCCCTTTCCTTACCTCCTCTCCTGCAGTAGTCCCTTTCCTTACCTCCTCTCCTACAGTAGTCCCTTTCCTTACCTCCTCTCCTACAGTAGTCCCTTTCCTTACCTCCTCTCCTGCAGTAGTCCCTTTCCTTACCTCCTCTCCTACAGTAGTCCCTTTCCTTACCTCCTCTCCTGCAGTAGTCCCTTTCCTTTCCTCCCCTCCTACAGTAGTCCCTTTCCTTACCTCCTCTCCTACAGTAGTCCCTTTCCTTACCTCCTCTCCTACAGTAGTCCCTTTCCTTACCTCCTCTCCTACAGTAGTCCCTTTCCTTACCTCCTCTCCTACAGTAGTCCCTTTCCTTACCTCCTCTCCTACAGTAGTCCCTTTCCTTAACTCCTCTCCTACAGTAGTCCCTTTCCTTACCTCCTCTCCTACAGTAGTCCCTTTCCTTACCTCCTCTCCTACAGTAGTCCCTTTCCTTACCTCCTCTCCTACAGTAGTCCCTTTCCTTACCTCCTCTCCTACAGTAGTCCCTTTCCTTTCCTCCCCTCCTCCCTCTCCCAACACAGTCGGCAGAATAAAATGTCTGCTTTTTATGTGCAAACCAGGGATACGTACAATCTCAACGTAAATGTGACACAAAAGGCGGTTAATTTGAAAACATCACCACCTTACCAATGTTGAAGGCAAATAAGCCAACTTGAACAACATTGGTTCTGTTTAGGCAAGTCAAACAACTTGTTTAGCAATCTGGCAAGTCAAACAACGTTTTAAAGTTTAGGGCGATCTGGCAAGTCAAACAACTTGTTTAAGGTTAGGGCGATCTGGCAAGTCAAACAACTTGTTTAAGGTTAGGGCGATCTGGCAAGTCAAACAACTTGTTTAAGGTTAGGGCGCTCTGGCAAGTCAAACAACTTGTTTAAGGTTAGGGCGCTCTGGCAAGTCAAACAACTTGTTTAAGGTTAGGGCGCTCTGGCAAGTCAAACAACTTGTTTAAGGTTAGGGCGATCTGGCAAGTCAAACAACTTGTTTAAGGTTAGGGCGATCTGGCAAGTCAAACAACTTGTTTAAGGTTAGGGCGATCTGGCAAGTCAAACAACTTGTTTAAGGTTAGGGCGATCTGGCAAGTCAAACAACTTGTTTAAGGTTAGGGCGCTCTGGCAAGTCAAACAACTTGTTTAAGGTTAGGGCGATCTGGCAAGTCAAACAACTTGTTTAAGGTTAGGGCGCTCTGGCAAGTCAAACAACTTGTTTAAAGAGCATGGAGCAGGGTAATTCCTTTGCTAAATGTATACTTAACCTTGTCCCTATGTCCATTTGAAAAGTTAATGCATCATTAAAAAAAAAAAAAAAAAAAGTTTGAAAAAAAATATGGAGAAAAACACCTTCCTTTTTCAGAAGGAAATAAGAGACTTTTAATCTGACAAGAAAAAGCCTGCTACGTCACAGTGGGGAGTGGCTCCCGCGTGCGTGTGTCCCTCTCCCCTCCCACTGCATGGTCAAATCAGTCGCATATTCAGGACAGATAGTCAGGTCAGGTACTACGCTAGTCAAAGTCAATCAGTCAGCCAGTTAGTCGGTCGGTTAGTTGGTAGGTTAATCACTAGTTAGTTTTTAGTATATAGTTAGTCATTTAGTCAGTAGCTGCCTGTAGTAAGTCGTTGTCAGTGAGTTTTGGGTCGGGTGTCGCCAGGTTCCTGCATGCAGATGCAGATAACAAGTCAGCTCCACTCTGCTGCTGCTGCCTGTCTGCGTGACACTCTTTCTATCTCTCTCTCTCTCTCTCTCTCTCTCTCTCTCTCTCACTCGCTCTCTCTCTCTCTCTCACTCGGTGTGTGTGTGTGTGTGTACCTGCTGTCTGCGCGGTGACACGCTCTCTATCTCTCTTTTTCGTCTCTCTCACTCGCTCCGGGAGGGAGGGAGGGGAAAGAGCGAGTGGAGGGGCCCTCCGTCAGTCCCCCTCTCTCTCTCTCTCTCTCTCACTCGGTGTGTGTGTGTGTGTGTGTGTGTGTGTGTGTGTGTGTGTGTGTCTACGCTGTGTGACACGCTCTCTCTTCACTCGAGGGAGGGGGAGGCTGCGGCTCTTTCCTCCCCGCACAGCACAGCACCGCTGCTCTGCTCTGCTCTGCTCTGCTCTGCTCTGCTCTGCTCTGCTCTGCAGCAGCTTCGGGAGGTTTTCTCACTGTGTTCGGGACTTCGAAAACTCGGCCAGATGGCTGGACACATACGTCACTTTTGCGCGCGTGTGTGTGTGTGTGTGCGTGTGTGTGTGTGTGTGTGTGTGTGTGTGTGTGTGTGTGTGTGTGTGTGTGTGTGTGTGTGTGTGTGTGTGTGTGTGTGTGTGTGTGTGTGCGTGCGTGCGTGTGTGTGTATCGAATTACAGTCCGCACCTCGGCCCGCCTCCGCTCGCCTCGCTTGCTTTCTCAACTCTCTCCGCGGTCCGTTGTTTCATAGCTGGGCTGTTCCTGCTCTCTTTCACTGTCAAAATTAGGCTGAGGCCATCGTATTCATGTACATAAACATTTGCTACCTCCTCTTCCTCCTGAAAACCGGCGTTAGCATCCATAGTGTGTGACTGACAGCCCTGACCTAAGTGACGACAGACAGAGGGACAGACAGAGGGACAGACGGTCATGCCTGGCGACTCCCCACTGTGACGTCGGAGTTTTGGGATCCAAGATGTCAAAATAAAAGTTAAAAAAATAAAACGACCCCAGAAGTCACTGTAGTGTATATGTAAGTGTCTTAATGTGAAAATCGAGTTCCTCCATAATTCACCTACACATTGACTGATTGGGGTCTCTAACCTGCCCCATGCTCTTTAAGGTTAGGGCGATCTGGCAAGTCAAACAACTTGTTTAAGGTTAGGGCGCTCTGGCAAGTCAAACAACTTGTTTAAGGTTAGGGCGATCTGGCAAGTCAAACAACTTGTTTAAGGTTAGGGCGATCTGGCAAGTCAAACAACTTGTTTAAGGTTAGGGCGCTCTGGCAAGTCAAACAACTTGTTTAAGGTTAGGGCGCTCTGGCAAGTCAAACAACTTGTTTAAGGTTAGGGCGCTCTGGCAAGTCAAACAACTTGTTTAAGGTTAGGGCGCTCTGGCAAGTCAAACAACTTGTTTAAGGTTAGGGCGCTCTGGCAAGTCAAACAACTTGTTTAAGGTTAGGGCGCTCTGGCAAGTCAAACAACTTGTTTAAGGTTAGGGCGCTCTGGGCACCAGAGTCGATCAGTCTGACGACTAATATGACTCTGCGACAGACAGACGATATTTTGGGGTTTCTGCTGTAGAGCGGTCGTCCCGCCCCTTCTGTCATTATTTACAGTCTGAGGAAGTCTCATATGCCGATATTTATTATTATTATTATTATTAGCCAAAATGTCGTCTGGACCTATAACCAGGGCTGGGCGATAAAACGATAGCAATATATATTGCGATAGACACGTGATCAATACAATTAAAAAAATGGTTCGATAGAGCCGTTCGATAGACTGCATGAAAAAAACAAGAGCGCTTCTCCTCATAAACAGCCTATCATGTCATTTGTTAATACAGCGTGCTACAGACAGCCAATCATTTACAGACAAACCCCGCCCCAGCTCATAAACAGCCAATCATATGCCTTGACAATGAGCAGTGCTAGTGTAGTGACGCGAACAGCAGGTTTGATCTCACCCGGCACCACACACCTCCAAGTGAATCAACAATAACACAGAAGAGAACATGAATGCGGGGAGAAGACGTGGAGGAAATTGTTAATACAAGGAAAGCAGAAAGCAGAACACCGTCGACTATAAACGTTACAAAGAATTCAATGTGAGGGAGTTTCAATTCATGTTAATGTAAATTGACAGCGTGTTAAGCCCGTAGTCTTTCTTGTGCGACACCAATTTCACAAATGCGGACATCGTTACTTTGTGGATGGGCAGCTCATTCACTGAATCACATAACGTTAAACAAGCCTGAAATACACGTTACCAAACGTTCTTTTTTGTTTGAGAAGGCTCTCCACCATACATCCTCACCGCCTCTCCTACCATCATCACCTCCTCTCCTCTTTTACCATACCAGCACCGGGTTGGTGGTAAGGCTGTCTCCACGTTAGACATCTAATGTAATGATTCATGTCAGCTGGGCTTGCGGTGACCTTGTCTCAAACAGGCCGGGTGGCCGGAATGAAGGAGCCATAATCAGCCAGGTGAGGTTAGGCTGGGCAGGGCGAGGCTGATCAGCCAGGTGAGGTTAGGCTGGGCAGGGCGAGGCTGATCAGCCAGGTGAGGTTAGGCTGGGCAGGGCGAGGCTGATCAGCCAGGTGAGGTTAGGCTGGGCAGGGCGAGGCTGATCAGCCAGGTGAGGTTAGGCTGGGCAGGGCGAGGCTGATCAGCCAGGTGAGGTTAGGCTGGGCAGGGCGGGCAGCCGGGCGAGACCTGACTCACCCGGCAAACGTCATCTTTAACTTCCAAAGCCCAAAACAAATCAACTTAAAAACTCAGTCATACAGCCCCATTACCTATTCATTACAGTACCTACTATTAAACAAATCATAAGCATACAAAACAAAAACAGAAAGCAATGAGAGAGACCACACAACAGGTATGATGCCACCTGCTATGATGTTTGTTTGGGATTCAACTCATTGGTTTAATAATCTTTATGATTGTTTTAGTTATCTGATATTTTGATTACTTTGACTTTGACTGTCTGTTGTGGAAGCTGATGGGGATCTGAAAAAACACATTTTGGGTGTGGTTTTAGGGTTACTGTAAGATTCACTCTTTTTACAACCTGGACCTTATTTCCAGCACCGCAGGGATGACGTATTTTTGTAGGCTTAACCAGAAATCACCGCCATTTTGGTTCGTCGGGGGGAAAAGTGAATGGGGTTTTAGGGGATTTCACTTAAATGCATAAAATAAAGTCTGTGGTTAACAAAAGTTTATGGGAATGCGAATTTGGGTTCAGCATTTCAGAATTTGGGTAAAGCGATAATATGGAAGATTTTCATCTAAATAAATGTGTTAAGTCACTATATCTCTCATAGTGACTTAACACAATGGTGATTGAGCCTATGGCCCATTGATGGAAGCCTTTGCATTTGGATTGGACGGGAGTTTGTGTTTTCCTACGTTTTGGGCGTGGTTTCTGAATGATGACGCGTGTGTCTCTCTATTCACCTTATGTAGCCACGCCCATTTGACCCGGTTGTGTGGTCGTGTCACAACTTCCGCTAAAAATAAAATAAAATAAAATGGCTGGCTGCTCCAATATCATCTAACTCTGAATTAACTAATAATTTGGCCAATTGTATGTAACATACCAAATAAAAGCAAACGGCAATGTCTAAGAATGCAACGCCATGTAACTGGCTCGTTAAGTCTCGCATTCCAGGGAATTACGTTAATGTCTGCGGGTCTTATTGACTTAAGTGGCTCGAGCTGCGCTCGGAGGAGAGAAAACTATCTGAAGCTTTCTTTGTTGGAGTCCAGGTATGTTTTACAAGAAAGTGCTCGTCATTGTCGACGATAACGTTATCTGACCTGGCTAACAGTGGATACTTGCTTGCTTGCTGTGTACCGAGCTCAAAGTAGTAGGCTACGTTCTTTATTTTACACCCTGCACTGTCCGCTCCAACCCTCTTATTTTGCGCCGTGACCGCCGGAAGTGTTAACAGGACCCGGAATAATTTGGCCCACTGTAAGGTCTGAACATAAGGTGAATAGGAAACATAACACATTACAATACAATACAATACAAAACGTAGAAAAAAATATAAAAACAACAGACCTTGATATCAAGAGTACAGTCATAATACATAGAGGCTCTTTCGCCAATGTCGCCACATGATTGAGTTGAACCTGGTGCTACTTTTGACAGGATTCATTAAGGCCACAATAACACTGCTCATCGAGTCATCTAAACGACACATCAATCTGTAGGCTACATGAGGTTTCTTAAAAGTGCTCTAAGACGCCATTTACACCTGGCATTAACATGCGTTTTCTGCCATCAGATTGCAATCAGATTGTATTTTATCACTTCAGCCTGATTCCATTTACACCTGGCACTAACATGCGTTTTGGGTGAACAGATTGCAATCCGATTGCTCTCCAGCTCGAACGTCATCACGCGCGCGCTCCCTGAACGTGTGCATGCATGTTTGCATACATGCACAGGGAAATAGAGGTTATTGTTAAGCTCAAATGCGCAGTGAATGTCCCCTTCACCTGGACAAAACGATGGCCGATCACGCAGCACTGCATCTATTTCTTTATAAAAAGGACACGTTGCTCTGCCCCTGCCACTTTTCTTGTTCTTGTCCTTGGCCTGTCTGTAAGCCGTGTTTCCATTACTAAATATCGCAATAAAAATCGGGTAATGCAAACATGTAAATTTCGAAAAACCTCCCAAATATTGCAAAAAGCTTTTGCGCTCTCATGAGGTAGTTTTTCAGACGTGTCGATATAGCAGTTTTCTCTGTAGGTTCTTCTCCCATGGAGCTGGGAGACACTGGGTCCGTGACACACACACATAGCCTACATACGTTTTCCGTGCATGTCATTGGCTGTAACCACCTGTGTTGCGTTCAGGTAACATCCTAAATTACAATGTTATACAATTGAGAGCATAATTTATCTTTTATATGAAAGGAAAATGAGGGGGAAAGGGTTCGAACCCTTTCTCCCTCATTTTCCTTTCATTTTCCACTCCTTTTCCAAAGGAGAAGTGTTGATATAAAAGAGAAATTATGCTCTCAATTGTATAATGTTGTAATTTAGGATGTTACCTGAACGCAACACAGGTGGTTACAGCCGTGGCAAAACCTCCGAGATGAGGGCACACACCGGTGCGGTGCTGCCAGGGAATTGCGTTCAGGACAGGTGTGCGCGCCGTCACCGACTTCCGAAGATTACCGTATGGTAGTTGCTGAATGCGTTTTGAGAGGACGCATTGCATTTACACTTGTGTTAAATGTTGTCATAATGCGTCCCTGACCACCTCCGGAGGTGGTTTGGCCGATCAGATTGCAAT
Organism: Poromitra crassiceps; assembly: GCF_964638095.1. Lineage (NCBI taxonomy): Eukaryota > Metazoa > Chordata > Actinopteri > Beryciformes > Melamphaidae > Poromitra > Poromitra crassiceps. The sequence goes on along the minus strand of NC_139629.1, from coordinate 22,642,697 downwards.
CCTTCTTCAATGCGTTTTGGGGGTGTTTACACCTGTACTTTCAAGTGATAAAATACAATCGGATTGCAATCTGATGGCAGAAAACGCATGTTAATGCCAGGTGTAAATGGCCTCTAAATGTAGGCATACCTACGCTGACAAACAGCTGGCTGGCACTGTGCCAACAGTCGTAGTGCATCATTATAAGCCACGTTTAGTCTTTGCATGCCGCTTTTCCTGTATAGCTGCCCCACAGGTGAGCAGTATACAGCGGGGTAACAGGGAATGAATGTTGGTGAAATGAAACAAGTATAGTGGTAGGTGTGTGTGTGTGTGTGTGTGTGTGTGTGTGTGTGTGTGTGTGTGCGCGCGTGTGTGTGTATGTGTGTGTGTGTGTGCGTGCGTGTGTGTGTGTGTGTGTGTGCGCGTGTGTGTGAGTGTGTGTGTGAGAGTAGCAGCTCAGAGCCTGTAAAGGCATGTAAGGTTTTAAGACACAGGGACACTGTCTCTGCCTATTGCTATAGCAACAAGTGTGTGTGTGTGTGTGTGTGTGTGGGGGGGGGGGGGGGGGGGGGGGGGCTGTAATTATGAAGCAGCGCAGAGAGAGGGAGGGCAGAGGTGTTAGAAGAGGCTGAGCAGGGAAGACAGGATTAAAAAGCAGGAGAATGACATGGCCGCCATGTAAAGAGAATAATTTAAAATCCCCCTCTCCTCTCCTCCTCTCTTCTCCCCCCCCCCCCCCCATTTCTGCCTCATTAGTTTTCTATCCAGTGTTCTCTCCATCTGTTTGCCGCTGTCCTCTCTGTTCCACATGCCGTGATGCGCCTATCGGGGAGGAAACTGCACACAAGCTAAATCGACAGGCAAACCAAGATGTTGTGAGCAGGGTTGAAAAAAACGTGAAAAAAATGCTCTGTTCCACATGCCGTGATGCGCCTATCGGGGAGGAAACTGCACACAAGCTAAATCGACAGGCAAACCAAGATGTTGTGAGCAGGGTTGAAAAAAACGTGAAAAAAATGAACTCACATGCACGTGTGCACACGCACACGCGCACACACACACACACACACACACACACACACACGAAAGCATGTTGAATGTGTAATCTTTAGTTCAAAGGACAGTTTCTTCAGAACCCCGTTTCACTAAGTTATTGATATTCTGTGATTTTTCATGCTTGTATTTATCCAGCAATGTGCTGTTTTCATAGCCTACATATGAGCTCACAAAAGGGATAGGAACTTATTAGTGTATAATGCTGTGGACAGTCCACATTTATTAACCTAAAGAGTCACAGCAAATGGGGCAGCTTTAGCCTACATAGACCAGATGGGTAGATCCGGGTAGGCCTACTTCGCAAGATGTCAAGGCCGCACCCCTTTTAGGGGGAAAACACAAGCCACTGGCGGTTGACTTCAATGTAAAATAGCAAAACAAAAGAAAGTCTATAGAAAAAGAACAGAATTCATTTCATTTATACATGACCCAAAGACACCATGACATGACATAGTGGCGTAACGTCATTGCCATGGGCCCCGGTGTAAATATTTGCTCTGGGCCCTACAGTACCTAACAATTGTATTGTTATAGAAAATATGGACTCACTCATTATTTTTTTCGTCAGGCAGATTGTTAGCCGTCTATTGTGCGTCAGGACCCCCGAACGGTAAACAAGAGGGCCGGCTACGCTACGTGAAGGGATATTCCTCATCTCTTGCTCCAACTCCTATACTGTATGGTCAATGATGTCACCAGAACCTCACAGGAGACTCCGCTGAAGACACGTTGGAAAGAGAACGCGTTCGTATTTTCCCATACGATGACGCCAATCCATTGACTCCAGTAAACTAAATGTAAAGCTAATAGCATTCGTTAGCCTAGTAAGCAACATGATGGCAAGTGCTGACTGCATACTGTAATTCAGCATGGAAGTTTATTTGGAGTGGGACTGCAGCAGAAGCCGTAAGAACGTTATGTCTCCCCAAAGCGAGACTCGCTCTTCATGGGCCCTTGACAGCTCTGGGCCCCGGTGCACTGCACCGCCGATCCTTACGCCAATGACATGACAATATGTTTCAACTCGGCCGGCCATAGAATGCACAAGATACATCGACAATACAGTATTACTTGTCTTACATGAACGCTGTATCCAGCCCACTGGTGAGTTTCCACCAGTTTACATGCATCATCCACATTGAAGGTGCTACTCTATTGAGAAAATAAAACACATTGCATCCGGGTTTTTTTTTGTGTGTGTGTGAAACCAACAAAACAGAAACTCTTCGGCATATCTATATGCAGTGTTGGGCAAGTTACTTTCAAAATGTAATATCTACTACATATTACCAGTTACTTCCATTTGAAAGTAATAAGTTACTTTACAATATTATTGTCTGTGTAGAGTAACTCGTTACTTATTACACTACTTTTGCATTACTTTTACCAAAACAACAGCAGGAGCAAATGACATCGCCGCCCTGGAACCATCCTGAAAAATTGCCTTGAAGTCAGAGTAAACCGTCCAAATTCAAAATGTTATCATTTTCCTTTGTTATTGTCATCTAAAGTGGTTATTTGCATGAAAGCACACAGTTTGATTAGGAAATGATTTAAATATGTGCTTTGATTTAAAAATAATAAATCAATTTGTAACTTGAGTTACTTGACAAAGTAACTGGTATAATATTACTGAAATCCTATAAGTAAGTTATATTACTGAGTTACTGCTAAAAGTAATATATTACATGTAATATGTTACTTTTGTAATGAGTTACCCCCAACACTGTCTCTATGTAACCGGCTCTTTGTCTGTATAGCGAAATTAGGGTTATAGAACAGATAACAGGTATATAAGGTATGGACCAGTAATGGTAGGTTCGACTCTGGGAGGAATATAATGAGATAATTGACACACACACACACACACACACACACACACACACACACACACACACACACACACACACACAAGCACACACAAGCGACTGGAGCCACGGGTACGTTCGATTTGAAATATATATTGTAGGGAATAACATAAATGAAATAAAATGGAAAAAGGTTTACAATCCCTTCCTATCTAAGCCGGGTTCCTAATAGTGCACAGCACACTTTAACCTAGGGCCCAAAATCGAAATAAACAAAAATACTGCAATGTTCCTTTTAAGAAAAACTCAGTGTTCCTCAGTTGCTTATTCAAGTGCAGTTCCTTTGATTGCTATGTGCAGCTGCTTTAGTCAATATCAGTCTGGTCAGTCAAGTTTTTAAGTGTACTTAGTATGGTCAATTTCACAGTATCTAGTGTGGTTCCATGGCCTACCACACTGATGAGAGTGAAGCTGGTTGATTCCTCGGGGTGATTGGGGTCCAACTCCTTGGAACACTTCCTCGTCAGGAAGAATCCAAAATCCAACGTCCAATCAATTTTCAGGGATCTGAAAAAACCTCACCTGTAATAGACTATCACTATACTGATCAACAAATTCCTCTCTTATGGCCATATATCAATGAATATCAACTCTCAACACAATAGTGAATTAATTAATTTGAACTTCAACTGTAAAGTCTTTATCTGGTTTGGAAAAAAGAAAATCCCTGTGCCTACCCAGGCCCACCCGTAGAAATGCCCCTGGCGTGGAGAACCATACTGTACATCAGCTTCACAGTGCATTTTCCTCTCTCCAGATTGGGAACTGGAATCCTTCTGCCTTGCAACTGATTCTTTCCCCAGAGGACCACACAGCTGACAACATCTTAGGCCCACACAGCTGACAACATCTTAGGCCCACACAGCTGACAACATCTTAGGACCACACAGCTGACAACATCTTAGGTCCACACAGCTGACAACATCTTAGGGGACATTCACACCAAAAGCGCTTTTTTCAGTCAGAACGCTATGAAAATCATGTTGAGAGCGCTTCCATTGTGCACAAAACACAGCGCACGGAGCGTTTTTTTTGTGCTCCGTTTGTTTCCCCTGTAGTCGCGTGCAGTACAGATCAGAACACAACGACCACATGGACGGTAGCCAGCAAGTTTTGTCTGTTTGATGTTGTTCACTGTCAACACGAAAGCCAGATTATTGCCAATTCTGGCAGCAGCGGAGGTTGAAAATCCCTCGGGAGGAGAAAAGGTAGGTGGAGTGAAAACAACGAGGAGGGTGCTTTTCCTCTAATGTCCAACTTTTTTCAGCTTTAAAACGTCCACAGCGCTCCTCCAACAACAACAGCGCTAAACGCCAGGTGCGTTCATTAAAAGAGGTCATGAGGGATGATCTGCAACAGCGTTACTCCTCTGAGAAAGCTAAGATGATCTGCAACAGCGTTACTCCTCTGAGAAAGCTTAGATGATCTGCAACAGCGTTACTCCTCTGAGAAAGCTTAACATCGCGTCATTGATCCCCGTTACAAGGACAGCTTTTCTCAAAACAAGGATGACACCATCAAATCCACAGTGGAGGAACCAGTGAAACTGGCAGAAGAAACCACACCATGCACTGCCACCTGCTCCACCTCCACCTGAAGAATGACCTGCCGCTGCTGATCAAGAGCAAGGAAGGCTCATACTGGCATGGTGGAAGGCTCATCTACTGGCATGGTGGAAGGCTCATCTACTGGCATGGTGGAAGGCTCATCTACTGGCATGGTGGAAGGCTCATCTACTGGCATGGTGGAAGGCTCATCTACTGGCATGGTGGAAGGCTCATGTTCAAGAGTTGCCTCTGCTTGGCAACGTGGGAAGAAAGTTTCTCTGCATCCCAGCCACAAGTGTGCCCTCTGAGAGGGTGTTCAGTTCCAGAGGACACATCCTCTCTCCTCACCGCAACAGACTTCTCCCAGAAGATGTCAAACAGGCTCACATTCCTGCATCATAACCTGGACTGAAAGTTAGTCTCCTAAAACCTGTAGGCTTTCATTTTATTTTAAAGTTTTATTTTCGGAAAACAATTCAATTGTTTATGTTCTGACAACTTCTGAGGTTGTCGAGTTGCAGGTTTGGGCTCACAGAGGCAGCACGTATTTGTTTTATTTAGGTGGTGCTTTGTTTTTCTTCTTCTTCTTCTTTAACAATTCATTTATTGATGTTCTGAAGTTGTTGGGCTGCAGGTTTCACAGACTGCATTTATTTTTTATTTATTTTTAGAAAAGTTGAAGACAGAAGTTGTTGAGCTGCATGTTTAGGCTCACTTAAGAGACGGTAATTCAGTGATGTCATAAGAGCAGGTGAGCCCACACAGCGGTCGAGCTGCGGGGCAAGCGTGGCCGTGGCATTGTGACATCATCAGTGATGTCATAAGAGTAATTGCGATGTCATCAGTGATGCGAAGTTGTGACATCATCAGTGATCATCAGTGATGCCATAAGAGAAAGTGAGTAGATGCCTAGTGTTATTTAAAAATAAAATACATTTTTGTTCAATGGCAAAAAACTGCCAAAATAGTGTTTTGCTTACACCTGTGTTTACCCTGCCTTTTCAACACAAAATGCCCCCTGTGAAAAGGGTCTATAAGGGCGTGAGAGGAGGGAGAGAGGATTACAGCGTTTTACAGGTTGGAAATAGCATTGTCAAGCAGGAGAGAGATGGGAGGTGGACATATTTCTGACATCAGAATAGAATTGCATACAATAACTTAATATGGGGTTACACACACACACACACACACACACACACACACACGCACACACACGCACACACATAGAGGCTGAGATGAGGAAATCATGCAGAAAATCCAATCGTGAGCTGTCACACACAACACACGCTGCCAATCAGAACTGAGAAATACACATTGTGCCTCTTAAAGCAAGGTAGCCTAGTGTGGAGATATGCAGAGACACAGTGCCAACATTCAACACACACACACACACACACACACACACACACACACACACACACACACACACACACACACACACACCTCACTCTCTCACACTCACACACACATCTGTCTCACACACACACACACACACACATCACAGCACAGACCTGACAGGAATAAACGCACTGTAACTGTAATAAGAGCTGAAGATGTCAGCGGCAATCATAACACTAACAACAACAGACACATTACTCACAATATCGCACACACGTGCGCACGCACACGCGCACACACACACACACACACACACACGTGACTGGTAGTATGTGCCATAAAGAGGCGGAGAGCCCAGGGAGACACGATGTTCACTTCTTTCAGCTGACACACCACTCATCACACACACACACACACACACACACACACACACACACACACACACACACACACACACACACACACACACACACACACACACACACACACCACTCATCACACCGAAGGCAAAATGTAGCTGTAGGTCTTCATTTATACAGAATGTATGTACTGTACAGATATACTATATCATCCTGCCAACATTGGCTGTGAAGCAGAGGGAGATTTTACTAACATTTGTCGGGGAGGGGGACATGTGCCAGGGGGGGGGGGGATCTAGCTTCAACAAGTATTTTCTGGTGCGTTTACATTTATTGTACATTATTGTACCGTCGATATACTGTACTTGCATTAGTGACCTCTCACAGAGATTAATGTAATCTAATGTAGAAAGAACAGAATGAAAAACAGTATGCATTCTTTTTTTAAATAGCACCTAAATATCAAATCCTACCTTACCAAAGTTGTTTGTTTACCATGGTATTTTCAATTTCCATTTTCCAGTAAAAACGAAGAAAGAAATATGTTTCTATGATAAACACGCATTTAGTCGTGTAGATATTTTTAGATTAGCAGGTACATCTACACGTTTGCTGATGTGGCTAGCGGTTGGAAAAGGGAAGGTCTCGCACCGACACCAAGTGGACTGAAATTTGGAAGCGCTGGGTTGGGTTTGCCAGGAAGCACAACACTCACACAGAGACTGAGAAACATCCATTAGATTTGTATCACCATGAAAGCAGGAGATTAAGAGAATGTACCAATGGACAAGTATGGGAAGTGTGTATGAGAATGAGTCAGCCATACACCACTCTTCAAGATGAAATGAACCCAACGGAGCCCAAGTGGAGTCACGTTTCAGACTGAAAACATAACTTGTCTGAGATGACAGGTTGAGAGGCGGGCCATAGTAGCATGTTGATGATTTTATTTGACAATTCTGGGGACTTGTTTTTTCTTTGGCCAATCCTGGGGTGTTCCACCCCCAAATCGGGTGGGATTCAGCGCGTTGTGGCGCTGTCCTCGGGAAGAGCGCGGGGACGCTCTTCCCGCTGGCAGCCAGCTGCCTTTTGTGTGGTGCGGAGCGGTGAGTGCAGTCTGAATTAGGCCTTAACAACGTTAACTCACGTTATCCTGGAATGCGAGTTTAACGAGCCAGTTACATTTCTTTGCATTCTTAGACATTACCGTTTGCTTTATTTTGTATGTTACATACAATTGGCCAAGTTAGTAGTTGTTAGTAGTGCCATTTTCTCCTTCATTTGGAGGAGAAAATTATCCTGAAATAAAGATTGATTGGCAGCTGCCATGTCGTGATCGGTCACGACATGATTGGTTGAAATGGAGTAGAAATTTGATAGTACTATGTGACGTCAGCAAACTGTAGATTACTGTTATGAATGAAATCTTGAAAAATGTGTGAATGTGTGAAATTTGGTGTGAAAAAGTGTGAAAAACTAAAGAAATTTGATTTTTGTGAATTATTTTGCATACATTAATAAATAGGTGCACTGAATACCCAGGTATTTGAACTAAAATGAAAAAAAAAAGTTTAAACATGACGGCATAAATCAAACCTTTATTCATTTATTGATCAAATATATATTGACGGAACATGAACATGCTTTCCTCCCTGTACCAGTGCTGAAAGAATATGAATGGCGGTGAACGGAGAATAAGGTTACTTTTTTGATCCCGTTTGAATTGTGCCACGGGGTACCAACGTTAACTTTGTCCATTTAAAACATCACTTTGCATGTAAAGAAAGTCACAGTTTGTCGCCAAACCGTTGCACTAGAACTTATAAATCAGAAAGACTACATACACTGTCCCCTAAGTGACGTCACTTTCTCTACCGGCAAAACTGAAGACCGGCGACATGCCACGAGCTTCCACAAGCTATGTAGTTTTTATACGAAAGTAAGCTACGTTACAGTTTGAGTACATAGATTTTGAATCAAACCAAAAGGGTAGGGTGGGGTGTGGTGTGGTGTGGTGTGGGGGGGTGCAGCTACATTGCCGTAATCAGTGGGAACTCACAGTCTCAAAATAAGATATAACCGGTTGCCAGACCGCGTGGTACTTCTGGGTGGAGCCTCGGGCAGTGTGTTTGAGCTGTTCTAGTGTGAGATGGGACACTACCTCTTCTACCCAGCGCTTGTGGGATGGTGGCCTAACTTTCTTCCAACTGAGGAGTATCATCAGACATCTAGCAAGTAAGGTAGAGAATGCTCTCGCCTCAGCTTGCTGAGTTGGTGTCTCCTGTGGGACGATACCAAACAATGTGTTAAAAACACCTGTCCAGAATGGGGGTCAGATGTATCGTATCTACGGCTGGCTACTACCACTACCAGACTAATGTAGTTCTAACGTAAGTTCAGTCAGGAAGACTATAATCTGCACTTTACTGCACTTCCTCAGTTCACTTCTTATTTCTCCACCCTTTCAAATCTGCTCACATGCTCAAAATAGCCTTAATTGAATAATCAGCTGTTTGCCGCCTGGTCTCTGTTATCCAATAGCATAGCGTCACATCAGCTCTCACCCCACACACCTCCATTGTAAGCCTATCACATTGCTTTTCACCCCTCATCGTAAGTCAATCACATGGCTGTTGTGCTATTAAATATGCTTGTTTCTATCCATTCAGCCTCTCAACGTTACTGCTGACAGTCTCGCACCCTCCACCTCCTCTTCTCCACCCAGTCTTCACAGACCCATCAGATTCTTCAGTCTGAAGAGTCTCATCAGTCTCACCATCACCACCACCAGTATCTAGACTCTACAGGGGGATCTATCTGGCTGCTGCTCATGGCTGATGCAGCTCTATCTCAGTATCTCCCTGTGATGTCTAAGCGTCAAAGACTTAACAATACCTTATTCTCATCATATTTTCTGTAAATCATCAGAACCGGATGGGAACTGTGGGGACTAGCGTGATCCTCTCACACGCTACAGTACGTGCTGCTGGTGAAACTCGATGTGAGGTGAAAAGAAGCGGCTGGCGACTGCACATGTATAGGAGGAAGCGAAGCGCGTGCTAGTCTACAACTGTCAGCAGATCGGCAGAGGGGGTGGAACTGGCCAAGTACAATGGTGGAGAAAAGAGTGTTGGGGGGGGGGACTTGATAAGAGAGATAAAGCAAAGAAAACATGCACAGTGAGACGTGCAGTCCATCTGTGACTGCTGTGCTTCAGTGCGCTCTGTGGCACAGAGGAAGCTGTAATCACTGTGGAGCGTCTCTCCCTGCGGCGCCCCCCCGTGGCAGAGAGCGAAGCCCCCGGCATTAGTCAGGTGTTAATGAGACGCGCGGCCTCCTCCAGAGATGACCTGTCTCAGCGTGCAGAGCCGAGGCCTACATACAGTACTCCCCGTCTGAAGGGCACTGAGGACCTGGCAAGTGGCTGCTACATACAGAGCAGACAGGGAGGATGTAGAGAGTGCAGGCCTACATACAGAGCAGACAGGGAGGATGTAGAGAGTGCAGGCCTACATACAGAGCAGACAGGGAGGATGTAGAGAGTGCAGGCCTACATACAGAGCAGACAGGGAGGATGTAGAGAGTGCAGGCCTACATACAGAGCAGACAGGGAGGATGTAGAGAGTGCAGGCCTACATACAGAGCAGACAGGGAGGATGTAGATTGGCGTTATTGCGGTGTTACTTTTTTTGGGACCACGGTCGATTTTTCAGAAATTCCCGTCTGACATGTTGACATCTGTTGCTGTGATTGACAGGTGGGGCAAAATTCACATCGCAATTTCGTGCCACATATTCGCATCGCTTTTGGTGTGTAATTCTCAGCTGCGTGTGTGTGTGTGTGTGTGTGTGTGTGTGTGTGTGTGTGTCTGAGTGAGTGATGAGAGAGAGAGACAGAGATAGACAAAGAAAGAAAGAAAGAGTGTATTTTTCTTGTTCAGCTGGTCATTGATTAGAGCTCAGAGTGTGCGCACTTAACAAATCCGAAGCTTCCCTGCTCCCATCAATGCAGACACACTCCAGTGACCACAATCATTATTCAGAGGAAACAAGAAAGTGTGTGACTGGACTCATTACTATTAGCTCTGTTCTCTCTCTCACGATCGCTCTCTCTGGCCTGGCTGCTCCTCTCTCACTATCACTCTCTCAGGCCTGGCTGCTCCTCTCTCACTATCGCTCTCTCAGGCCTGGCTGCTCCTCTCTCAGGCCTGGCTGCTCCTCTCTCACGATCGCTCTCTCAGGCCTGGCTGCTCCTCTCTCACTATCACTCTCTCAGGCCTGGCTGCTCCTCTCTCACGATCGCTCTCTCAGGCCTGGCTGCTCCTCTCTCACGATCGCTCTCTCAGGCCTGGCTGCTCCTCTCTCACTATCGCTCTCTCAGGCCTGGCTGCTCCTCTCTCACTATCGCTCTCTCAGGCCTGGCTGCTCCTCTCTCACTATCGCTCTCTCAGGCCTGGCTGCTCCTCTCTCACTATCACTCTCTCAGGCCTGGCTGCTCCTCTCTCACTATCGCTCTCTCAGGCCTGGCTGCTCCTCTCTCACTATCGCTCTCTCAGGCCTGGCTGCTCCTCTCTCACTATCGCTCTCTCTGGCCTGGCTGCTCCTCTCTCACTATCGCTCTCTCAGGCCTGGCTGCTCCTCTCTCACTATCGCTCTCTCTGGCCTGGCTGCTCCTCTCTCACTATCGCTCTCTCAGGCCTGGCTGCAGGAATGAAATGTCTGCATTGGATATTTCTGCAATCCACATAGAATATCACTTTCTGAACCAAGAATACATTGCATAATCACGTTTCTGGATACGTGTCTATATACCACTTTTATGACTTTTGAAGGGTTTTCTGAAAATCTCGTAAAAAACGCATTTACGCTTCAAAAGTCATAACAGTCTTCCTCATTTGTGAAGATTGCAAAGATTGTGAAGATGATCTTGCTGAACACAAACTTCACTGTTTCATAAACTTTTGTTAACGACAGACCTTATTTCATGCATTTAACTGAAATTTCCATGCAAAAATCCCATTGCCTTTTGAGTACGAGCCGGAAGTTTTAGCAGCCATGTTTTACGGACTCATTCCTGCGGTACTATAGCGTGGTGGCCAGTAAGGATGTGGTCGGGGAGGATTGAGGGGATAAACACTTATGGCTCAATCCCACCACACTTAACAGCCCTGCACAGCTCGTCCCCACTCGGCTCCACTCGTCTCTACTCGATGGATGTTTTGCTTCGACCAGCGCTCGATCTGCCCCCACCCACCCCCGCCCACAGCTGGTCGTCTAAAAATAGCGACCGCATATCTGTCCTTCGGCTATAACATAATGTTACAATTAAATCCATCCACAGAACTTTTAAACTGTTTATGAAATACTGGTGCCTCTAAATGACCTACAGTGTACATGGGCAAATGTGACAATCGGCCAAGAGAATGATATCACAGGCATGCCTTGCGCTGTGCGGGGACGGGAGAGGCGCAACAGAGTGAAGCCTCTACCCCGCAGCCTCTCACCAGGCAAGACCGGGGCTTCCAAACACCCGCTGCGGCCTAGCGGAGCGCTGCAGCCTCCACTCAGCTACAGAGCTCCCTGAGCGAGCAGCGGACTTTTTTCTCAGACAATTGAACACCCGCCACGATTTTATTTCACCGGAGGTGAAGGCAGCGACACAAAATACTGATGGAAATATACATAACAGAAGATAAGGTAAGACCACTAAACTGGTATGCAGCCGCCAGCATTGCATTGACAGTCAGTAGACAGAGTAAACACGATTCTCTCTGACCAATCAGTAGCCATCAGAGTTTTACGTCACCATTTGGGACCTACTCGCCAGCCCGAAGTACCCCGACGAGGCAGGGACCAAAAGTAGCACGACTCGGCCTCAAATCTAACCGAGCTGGGCCGGTTTTTGACGGTGGGATGAGACCAAAAGTCGAGTCGAGCGGAGCGGGACCGCGCTACTAGCTGCTGTGGAATTGGGCCATTACATTCACACCAGAGGACCATGTTCAATTCCCTGTGTGTTCAAAGTCTACGTAAGTCACATTTAACACTTGTGTTATTTAAGCCTAGCCCAAACCATAATCCTAACCTTATCCAAGTTGTTTTACTTGCCTAAACATAACCAACGTTGTTAGACTTGTTTTATTTCTGTTTAACTTTGGAAAGGTACATCTAGCGATGTAGTAGAGATCGTAGGTTTGCAGAAACGCAAAAGGACGATTTTTTTTTCTCTCTCTCAAACTTGCTCCGCACAGCACCAGCTGACACCTCCAAGGCCGCCTGGGTCAGGACGAGATGAAGGGACCAGTGGAACTCAGCAGAACCATCTAGGCTGCACCACTACATCGAGGACCCCATGGATGGTCCTGGCCAGGACCTGCATGCCTCCAAAGCAATGGACAACCTTCAACCGCTTGAGGACCGGCGTCTTATGCTATGTTGTAGCAATGAAGAGCTGGGGTCTCGTGGACAGTACTTCCTGCGAGTGTGGGGTCCTGATACAGACTGTAGAACCGTTAATCACTAGCTGACCCAAACACCGGCCCCCGAATGGCGAGTGTGGCTTGATCGACCTGGACAATGACCCGTTGGCCTGGCTCGCCTCAACAGAGCTGCAGCTCTAAAGACATACCACAGAAGAAGAAACGTGCAATGCCAACATTTTATTCAATCGGGTCTCTCTCTCTTGACTACAGACTTCATGGCTGGTTCTGGTTCAGGACAGGTAAACATCTCTCTCTCTCTCTCTCGACTACAGACGTGATGGCTGGTTCTGGTTCAGGACAGGTAAACATCTCTCTCTCTCTCTCGACTACAGACGTGATGGCTGGTTCTGGTTCAGGACAGGTAAACATCTCTCTCTCTCTCTCGACTACAGACGTGATGGCTGGTTCTGGTTCAGGACAGGTAAACATCTCTCTCTCTCTCTTGACTACAGACGTGATGGCTGGTTCTGGTTCAGGACAGGTAAACATCTCTCTCTCTCTCTTGACTACAGACTTCATGGCTGGCTCTGGTTCAGGACAGGTAAACATCTCTCTCTCTCTCTTGACTACAGACGTGATGGCTGGTTCTGGTTCAGGACAGGTAAACATCTCTCTCTCTCTCTTGACTACAGACTTCATGGCTGGCTCTGGTTCAGGACAGGTAAACATCTCTCTCTCTCTCTTGACTACAGACGTGATGGCTGGTTCTGGTTCAGGACAGGTAAACATCTCTCTCTCTCTCTTGACTACAGACTTCATGGCTGGCTCTGGTTCAGGACAGGTAAACATCTCTCTCTCTCTCTTGACTACAGACGTGATGGCTGGTTCTGGTTCAGGACAGGTAAACATCTCTCTCTCTCTCTTGACTACAGACTTCATGGCTGGCTCTGGTTCAGGACAGGTAAACATCTCTCTCTCTCTCTTGACTACAGACGTGATGGCTGGTTCTGGTTCAGGACAGGTAAACATCTCTCTCTCTCTCTTGACTACAGACTTCATGGCTGGTTCTGGTTCAGGACAGGTAAACATCTCTCTCTCTCTCTTGACTACAGACTTCATGGCTGGCTCTGGTTCAGGACAGGTAAACATCTCTCTCTCTCTCTTGACTACAGACGTGATGGCTGGTTCTGGTTCAGGACAGGTAAACATCTCTCTCTCTCTCTTGACTACAGACTTCATGGCTGGCTCTGGTTCAGGACAGGTAAACATCTCTCTCTCTCTCTTGACTACAGACGTGATGGCTGGTTCTGGTTCAGGACAGGTAAACATCTCTCTCTCTCTCTCGACTACAGACGTGATGGCTGGCTCTGGTTCAGGACAGGTAAACATCTCTCTCTCTCTCTTGACTACAGACGTGATGGCTGGTTCTGGTTCAGGACAGGTAAACATCTCTCTCTCTCTCTTGACTACAGACGTGATGGCTGGTTCTGGTTCAGGACAGGTAAACATCTCTCTCTCTCTCTTGACTACAGACGTGATGGCTGGCTCTGGTTCAGGACAGGTAAACATCTTTGTGTTATTTTCTACAAAGGATAAACAGGGAAAATACATTAAAAAATAAAAACAAAAATACATACAATTGGACAGAGTTTTTTTTGTCGTTAGGGGGTGTTATCTATCTCTTTCTATGGTTGTGTGTGTGTGTGTGTGTGTGTGTGTGTGTGTGTGTGTGTGTGTGTGTGTGTGTGTGTGTGTGTGTGTGCGTGCGTGCGTGCGTGTCTCCGTCCATGCGTGCGTGCGAGTGTGTGTCACCGTCTGTGCGTGCGTGTGTGTGTGTGTGTGTCTCCGTCCGTGTGTGTGTGTGTTTCCGTCTGTGCGCGCGCGCGTGTGTGTGTTTCTGTCCGTGCACGCACGCACGCGTGTGTGTCTCCGTGCATGCGTGTGTGTGTGTGTGTGTGTGTGTGTGTCCGTTAATGCGCGTGTGTGTGTGTGTGTGTGTGTGTGTGTGTGTGTGTGTGTGTGTGTTCAAAGGGGAGATGGTTGCTCTGCGAGTGGTGTTATCAGCGTGATAAGTTGCTGTGTTTAAAGGTGCCCGGATCGGCTGACCTGTAGCACTGGAAGAAACAATAAGACAATCCTTCATGATAGATATCTGCTGGAACAGAGGAGAGGAAGAGGAAGGGACAGGTTTCTGTACAATTTAGAAGCAATTTAGAAGAAAACTAACTGTTGTTTATGTTGACATAACGTCAGCAGTCAGTGTTTTCTTGCTGGAAATGCCACCGTGACACTTTTGTAGGTTTTGATCGACAGGCAGCTGCTGTGTCCTCTCTTCCCGGCACCGAATCTTTTAATGGTGCTGAGTATCGGCCCGCACCGGTCCACTTTCACCCAGGCCTGATCTATATACATCTCCACCTGTTCACCCAGGCCTGATCTATATACATCTCCACCTGTTCACCCAGGCCTGATCTATATACATCTCCACCTGTTCACCCAGGCCTGATCTATATACATCTCCACCTGTTCACCCAGGCCTGATCTATATACATCTCCACCTGTTCACCCAGGCCTGATCTATACATCTCCACCTGTTCACCCAGGCCTGATCTATATACATCTCCACCTGTTCACCCAGGCCTGATCTATACATCTCCACCTGTTCACCCAGGCCTGATCTATATACATCTCCACCTGTTCACCCAAGCCTGATCTATATACATCTCCACCTGTTCACCCAGGCCTGATCTATATACATCTCCACCTGTTCACCCAGGCCTGATCTATATACATCTCCACCTGTTCACCCAGGCCTGATCTATATACATCTCCACCTGTTCGAGCTCTACTGTGCGAGGCCGGGCTCTGTATGGAAAAATGACACGATTGTCTCCCGCCAAAGGGCGGACTATGGATCAGTTGTCACAGACTGAGACCCAGGTCTGGCACAAAACAGAGCCGGGACAGAGCCCCAAAGAGCAGACAAGGAAACAAAGATTAAATTCAAAGGTTCAATGTTCTTTACCGGGCGTCAGAGTTACAAGGGGGGCTTCGAGGCCAAATTACTGGGTTTGCTTGGTGAAGGCTTGAGCATAGAGAGCGGCTTGAGCGTGCAGAGCAGCCAGGCTGTGGCTGGTCCAAACCAGGGGGGCCCGGCCTGCAGCGGGTCGGGAGTGGAGAAGTCCCCGGCTCGAGGCTGGCAGGTGAAGGTGGTTGGTTAGAGTCTATGGCCATGTTCACATTACAGGCAAATCTGATTTGATGATAAAGTCATTAATAGGTCACTAAAGTTCACAAATCAGATTTGGCCTCCTAGTCTGAACATGGCCTATGAGTGGAGAGTAGAGCAGGTACTCAGTCCACAGGAAGCAGGATGACAAGATCTAGAGATAAGCTGGTCAAAGACTCTGATATCTTCTTGACAAGATACAGAACAATTACTATGACTGACCGGTGGGCTACTGGTAAAGCCATATGAAATCCATTAGATTTTTTCCAAATTCCATTCGATTTTTTCCCAAATTCAGTTTTTTCCATTTTAATTTTAATTGGAGACGTTGGGAGTGATATGTTTTTCTTTTTTTGGCGACTTGGCTCTCTCAGACAGACTCTTGGACATGTTTCTCAAGGTGAAAACTAAGTTCTGAGGTGCAGTAAGGGTCCCACGCAAGACCGACACCCCCTCTCAAAACACCCCAATCAAAAACTGCATTTCTCTCAGCCTATTTTACAATTATGAAATAATTTAGGTTACTACACTACGATAATTAGATCTACTTCTTATTTTGATAATTAGGCCTACTTTTATCAATTTCAGCCAAATTATGGGGGGGAAATTCCATACATTTTTCCGTTTTGCGGAAATCATATGGCCCTACTACTGGGTAGTGTTCCCAATAACAATCTGACGAAGATCTGAGCTTGTCGACATGAAGCCCAGTTGATTGACAGCCCCACCTCCAGCGTATCAGACAGGTGTGAGAGTAGAGAGAGGGAGAGCAGAGTGGAGAAAGGGGAAGAAGTGCCGCCCACTGCTCTGCTCCTTCTGGCCTCACGAAATCAGTCTGTGTGTCCATCCGTCCGTTAGTCACACTGTAATGTTGACTTTGTGCCGCTAGGGGGCAGCATTGTTAATGAATGGGAATGACCTAAGGGTGGAACTACATCACTAGTGGGGGACAACATGTCAACTAACTCTAAATGGAACCATAATTTACAAAATGAACATCATGCTGTTTTGAAGAAGCCTTGAATAAACCATAAAAAGTGCAGTCGCCCCCTGCAGGCCAATTGAAATAATGCAAGTTTAAGGCACTTCTGCATTGGCTTCAATAGACCCTTCTCACGGGGGCCATTTTGTGTCGAGAAGCCAGGGTAAACACAGGTGCAAGCAAAACACTAATGAGGGTTTCCAACTTCCATGATTGTAATTTGGAAACCCTCATTAGTGTTTTGCTTGCACCTGTGTTTACCCTGGCTTCTCGACACAAAATGGCCCCCGTGAGAAGGGTCTATTGACTGAACTAGAGGTTGCCCCTTGAGGAAAAGAGAGGAGAGGGGGGGGGGGGGGGCGTTCCTTTGTGTACGGTAATTATACTAATACATTGAAATTGGGTGTTGATGTGAAAATGTTACTCATAGCATCTGAGTGATTCTCAAATGTCTCTCATTAACAACACATTTGGAGATATAGGGACTCACATTTGATGAGATTGTCTCTCTTGGACCCAAATCTTGTAAGATGTGATTTTCTCCAGAATTCCATGAATATCTGTAATGTAGGTAGAGAATTAACAGACGAATGATACAGAATTAAAATTTAAACGCAAACACTTTTGTTTTTGCTCCCATGTTTTATGATTCGGAATAAAATATTATTTTCTATGCACACACAAGTCTTATTTCTCTCGTCCACCCTGTTCGTAAATGGGTAAAAATCTGCGTTCGTGAGCACTTTGAAGAATAATCCATTCACCTGACGTGTGCCACGTCCAGATGCTGATGAAACAGCATCATTATTGCACAGGTCTGCTTGGGCTGCTCACAGTAAAAGGACACTCTAAAACGTGCAGTTTGATCACACAATCATCAACACAATGCCACAGATGTCGCAAGTTGTAAGGGGAGCGTGCTAACTGCAGGAACGCCCACCAGCTGCTGCCCGTGATCAAACTACACATTCTAGAGGGGCCTTTTGCTGTGTGTATTATTTGTGTTATTGTGTGTATTATGTGTGTTTACACCATGGTCTGGGTGAATACTCGATTCTGATTGGCTGCAAGGTGTCCATTAATTTGTGATAATGTACAGTGATAATGTACACCTAGCTAAATGGTCTGTTCACCGTTCATATCAATGCGCCAGGATCATGAGAGAGCCGTTCGAGCTCTATACCACCGTTAACGCTTAATATGGCACTTTTATAAGTTTAGAAAAAAAGTTAGTCGGTCAAAGTAACTATTTAAATTACCCCTATGTGTGCTCAGTTTATTAAAATAACGGCTATTTAGAACTGGCAACTGTCAAACCCTCTGTTTACAACTTGCAGCAAGCAGCAGCCAGGCGCTCTGGGAGAGCGTGCGCTGCCTCTTATCACTGATACAAATCAAGTCAAAGAGGAAAAAGACGAGATCAACAAAAAGAAAACAATGAAATGGGCAGTTAACACGTTCACTGCCATTGACGAGATATCTCGGCTTACAGAATCCAACGGTTGACTGCCAAAGACGAGATATCTCGGCTTAATAAAAAAATGTTTTTTTTTGGACGGTGGGACGTGGATCCAACCCTTTTACGTCTTTTATACAAATATTGGAGGTATTGAATGTGTATAATCTATTTTACCGACCCACTGAGTGACGACATGTCTCTCCAGAGTAGGAAGAGGCGAGCCAAAACTGCAGGGAAAAGCGCGAGGAAGCCGTTCTCATATACTGTAAAATGGATGGCGAAAACGCTTTCGCTTTCGCACTGACGCACAGCGGTGGCAACGGTGGGGGGTTCCAAGAATAGACTGGGTGCACACTTTGAAACACGCAGCATAAATAAGCGCAGAATCGCAAGAGCTTCATCAGAGCTCTCAACCGAAATGCCAAGAAACGAGCGAGCCCCATCCAGCGAGCCCCATCCAGACTGCCAGGCAGCAGCCAGGCAGCAGCAACTTGTTTGTGACAGACCCGCTGCAGAGCCAAGGAGGGCGGAGGAGAACGCCCACGGAGGGAGGAGTTTGAAGCAGAGAGGGGTTTCCTGCTGTTATGGAGGAAATTACTGTTCAAAACTATTGTTTAGATGTCTGACGTCTTACTGATGCCAAAAATGAATGGTTAAAGTGACTGTTCTATCGAATTTCACAAAAAGCCGTTTATCTCAGAATTAATTTTCTGACGCTGAAACCATGCTGTATTCAACTGCTAATGCTTACATAACTACTAACTCTACAAACTAACTCTTTTAGACAGAGAAAGCACACATTCTATTAGTTCTTTTGAGATATTGTGTGTTCACAAAATCCTAACAGAAACGAATCCTCAGCTCTTGAAAGATGAGCCAGAATCCTCAAAAAAAAACCTTGGCAGAAGCTAACTACAGTATTGAAAAATGGCTGGCAGTGAATGTGTTAACAGCAACACACTGAGAGACGTCCTTTTACAAAACATACCTGGACTCCAACATACTGAAAGCTTCAGATAATTTTCAGTCTACTCCGAGCGCGGCACGCCCCTTTTACGTCTATAAGACCCGCAGACGTTAGCGTAATTCCCTGGAATGCAAATTTAGACGAGCCAGTTACATGGCGTTGCATTCTTAGACATTGCCATTTTATTTTGTATGTTGTTACATACAATTCGCCAAATTATTAGTTAGCTTGACTCTAGAATTGTGCCAGGTGCAGCCTGCAGGCACTAAGCGGCCATTTTATCCAATGATAGCCTAATCTTGAGCAGCCGAGGGGACTATTTTGTCTCGCCGGTTCTCAACTCATATTCAAGGTTATGAAAACTACATATTGATTGCAAAATGCATGAAAATATAAATGAGTGGTCTTGTTTTGTTTCTTCGCCTCGGACGGTTCACGCCTCCGCGTCGTCCATTAATTTCTGATAATGGACACCTCGTTTAAGCAATATCACACGAGAGGGAGTGCTGTTGTTGGCTAATATCGGCACTGCTGTGATTGGGTCGTAGGCACAAGGCCACAGGCCCGAGTGCCGAGGATAATCACAGCAGTGCCGATATTAGACAACAGCACGACCTCGAGTGTGATATTGCTTTTATACAACAGTCCTATAGAGAGCTCCAGTAACGAGTCCGGAAATCATCGATGCTAACAGCCCTGGTTCTTCACAGTTTTCGCCTATGGGAGTTTTGAATGGGTTTTTGGCGCGATGCTTCTAATAATCTCTCTGGGCAACGCTGGCTTAATCAAACGCGAACCAATGTTTAGTAACATCATCTTCACACATGAAGACCACTTTTATGAGTTTTGAAGCTTTTATGTGCCGTTAAAAGGGTGGCTAGCTAGCAAACGGCTAAATGAGACTACACTTTTGAGTCGATGAGGATATATACGTCAATAACGTCACCGCTTCAAAGGGCGAACACGGAAATTCTCTTTCCCTCACCTGGTTCAGCCCCGTTCAGCCCAAGGTAATCAGTGCACACATCAACAACAGTCCAGGTTGAGTGCTGACGTGACGTGAAAGCCTATGCGACAGTGTGTAGTTCTGGATTAGCTTAGCTTGAGCATTTTACTTCTAGGGCTCGCATTTACGCTACAAAACTCATGAAAGTGGTCCTCATGTGTGAAGATTATCCCGCTGAACTCTGGTTCGCGTTTGATTAAACTTGCGTTGCCCACAGACCTTATTTGAAGCATCGCGCCAAAAACCCATTCAAAAATCCCATAGACAGAAACAGTGAAGAACCAGGAAGTTCGGGACTTCCACATTCAGCCTACAAAAATACGTCATCCCTGGACCTCTCTATTAAACAAAGCTGATTAAAAAAATGACAAAAAGCTGAGAAAATATATGATTTCTCTATTTATTCCTCCGCCAACAAAAATAGTTCCCTCAGCTTTCTGCTTTGCCGAAAATGTAGCCTAATCAGCCTAATTAACTGCAGGCTGTCTACTTTACTACGTCTACTCTACAGCTGTGAAGCATTTTGTTGATTAGGGCAGCTGTGAAGCGGAGTGATCTACACACAGTGAAGCGCCAGTGCATTATCATGAAATATTGGCATTGGTAGGATCCCTCTTGTCCAATCAAATTGCCCGGCCGGAACTAACTGTTGTATAACGTGCATTAGAACACGGCTCTCTCGAATACTCGATTCTGATTGGTCAATCAACAAGATTCACCGGTCATTATTTCTCGACAACCGACCGCTGCTCTGCCACACCTGGATTAATCAGTTGATAAGAGCATTTTGTCTGCAAACACTACTAATTAGGCCAACCAGTTGCAGCTGTGGTGTCTTGTGTGCCAATTACGAATGAAACCGCTTTGTCGTTGAAAACGCTATTAAAAAATCTATTTGAATAATTATTTTTGTCAGATTATTGAATGATTTAGTTGTAGGCCGTGTTCTAAGCGGGATAATGTATATTGAGGCGGTGATTACGGGGGAAATAATGACCCTTATGTGGTCACACTCACACACTCTCTCTCTCTCTCTCTCTCTCACACACACACACACACACACACACACACACACACACACACACAGGAATAACGAGTGCTGTAACGTTACCTGCTGTCACGTTACCTCTCATAACTAACGTTAGCACAGAAGATCACACAATAGCTACGTTAGTGCTGTAAACTTTGAAATGTTTATGTGACACGTTTCGCCTTGGTTGCTGGGGACGGGTGTGTGACGCGGTTTGACGCATTTGACGTATCCATGTGATTCCCTCTCCCTTGAGTGTGACAGAGCTCTCCCTTGAGAGGGAGAGCTGGCAAGAGGAAACATGAAGCGAGTCATGCCGGCGGCATAAGTTATAAACAATGCGTGACAATTATACTCGAATGTTGTGTGTGTGATAATTTCATCTCAAACGCGATACAAAAAATAGGCTACTTTTTACCATCGTCATCGCTCTCTCCAAGTGGCACCCATTTCTCCTCCTCCGATTCATCTGTGTCAGACGGATGAGAACGCTGTGAAGGGGAGCCTTCGAGCAACAACAAAAACGCCGGCGTCTTCCTCGCCATCGTCGCCATCCGAGAACTCTGGTTCGGACTCTGTTTCGACCACAGGCTCCACCCATAAATACTAAACTAGCGGGTTCCTTTTATCAGTTTGACTTGAAACAATGTCACAGGCTGGGAAAGTGTCTGATGTAATGTAAACAGCCAAAACATTAAAGTACGTCCGAGTACGTCTTTGGCACAGAACGCCATTGTTAAAAGTACGTCCGGGTACGTCTTTGGCAGAGAATGAGTTAATAATGTATCTTCTTATTTATTCATTTCTCTTATTTCATAATTTCTTATGAAGTGTTGTGTCTACCTTTAATAAATCATCATGCCAGCTTTTCAGATGCATCGGACAAGAGTGCAGAGCAAGAACACAGAACAGCCTTGCATATCACGGCGAATGACCTTATGCGGTGTACGACAGCAACATCTGCCCATGCTGCCGGATTCTGCTTGTCTACAGTAGGAGGTTTGCTTCTTGACACCCTGACCTTCCCACACTGAGCAGGAAGAAGCCTGACATGTTATTGCAGAGGTTTTCATTGTCCACAGATTCTCCAAACGCTTCTTATTGGCTCCTTAAAGATTCTCTCTCCCGACATCTCTCTTCCCTTTCTGACCTCCACCCCCCCCCCCCCCCCCCCCATACACACACAAAACACCTCCTTCCTATCTCCCTCCTCAGGGCAACTCTATCCTCTCTGCCCCGCGCCTCTTCTGTTTCTGGGCTATTTCAGGAAAGGCAGCATCATGTTACTGCACTTTGATTTCCCAACAGCAGCTCTCAATCCGACATGCTTTATCTGAGGCACGGTACAGTCTGATCACTCTTTATCTGAGGCACGGTACGGCCTGATCACTCTTTATCTGAGGCACGGTACAGTCTGATCACTCTTTATCTGAGGCACGGTACAGTATGATCACTCTTTATCTGAGGCATGTATGGCCTGATCACCCTTTATCTGAGGCACGTTACGGCCTGATCACTCTTTATCTGAGGCACGTATGGCCTGATCACCCTTTATCTGAGGCACGGTACAGTCTGATCACTCTTTATCTGTGGCACGGTACAGTCTGATCACTCTTTATCTGAGGCACGTATGGCCTGATCACCCTTTATCTGAGGCACGTTACGGCCTGATCACTCTTTATCTGAGGCACGTATGGCCTGATCACCCTTTATCTGAGGCACGGTACAGTCTGATCACTCTTTATCTGTGGCACGGTACAGTCTGATCACTCTTTATCTGAGGCACGGTACAGTCTGATCACTCTTTATCTGAGGCACGTTACGGCCTGATCACTCTTTATCTGAGGCACGTATGGCCTGTTCACCCTTTATCTGAGGCACGGTACAGTCTGATCACTCTTTATCTGAGGCACGGTACAGTCTGATCACTCTTTATCTGAGGCATGGTACAGTCTGATCACTCTTTATCTGAGGCACGGTACAGTCTGATCACTCTTTATCTGAGGCACGTTACGGCCTGATCACTCTTTATCTGAGGCACGGTACAGTCTGATCACTCTTTATCTGAGGCACGGTACAGTCTGATCACTCTTTATCTGAGGCACGGTACAGTCTGATCACTCTTTATCTGAGGCACGGTACAGTCTGATCACTCTTTATCTGAGGCACGGTGTGGCCTGATCACTCTTTATCTGAGGCACGGTGTGGCCTGATCACTCTTTATCTGAGGCACGGTACGACCTGATCACTCTTTATCTGAGGCACAGTATGGCCTGATCACTCTTTATCTGAGGCACGGTACAGTCTGATCACTCTTTATCTGAGGCACGGTGTGGCCTGATCACTCTTTATCTGAGGCACGGTGTGGCCTGATCACTCTTTATCTGAGGCACGGTACAGTCTGATCACTCTTTATCTGAGGCACAGTACAGCCTGATCACTCTTTATCTGAGGCACGGTACGGCCTGATCACTCTTTATCTGAGGCACGGTACAGCCTGATCACTCTTTATCTGAGGCACGGTGTGGCCTGATCACTCTTTATCTGAGGCACGGTGTGGCCTGATCACTCTTTATCTGAGGCACAGTACAGTCTGATCACTCTTTATCTGAGGCACAGTACAGCCTGATCACTCTTTATCTGAGGCACGGTACGGCCTGATCACTCTTTATCTGAGGCACAGTACAGCCTGATCACTCTTTATCTGAGGCACGGTGTGGCCTGATCACTCTTTATCTGAGGCACGGTACAGTCTGATCACTCTTTATCTGAGGCACGGTACAGTCTGATCACTCTTTATCTGAGGCACGGTACAGTCTGATCACTCTTTATCTGAGGCACGGTGTGGCCTGATCACTCTTTATCTGAGGCACGGTACAGTCTGATCACTCTTTATGAGGCACGGTGTGGCCCGATCACTCTTTATCTGAGGCACGGTACAGTCTGATCACTCTTTATGAGGCACGGTGTGGCCTGATCACTCTTTATCTGAGGCACGTTACGGCCTGATCACTCTTTATCTGAGGCACGTATGGCCTGATCACTCTTTATCTGAGGCACGTTACGGCCTGATCACTCTTTATCTGAGGCACGTATGGCCTGATCACTCTTTATCTGAGGCACGTATGGCCTGATCACTCTTTATCTGAGGCACGTATGGCCTGATCACTCTTTATCTGAGGCACGTATGGCCTGATCACTCTTTATCTGAGGCACGGTACGGCCTGATCACTCTTTATCTGAGGCACGGTACGGCCTGATCACTCTGGCGTATAGCCCCCCCCCCCAAACAACCTTTTAACACTATTTGGAATTGATTATCACATTGTGTCAGTTTACTCACTGACAAACACACACACACACACACAGTCATGCACGCACGTGCGTGCGCACACACACACACACACACACACAATTTGACAATGAAATTCATTCATTGTCATTATTCAAATGAGGATCAACGCTGAATACAGACACGTGAAGAGATGCTAGCATCCATCCAATTACCTCCTGCAGAGATCTCTATAAAGCTGCCTTCTCCACAGCCCCATTGGGACTGACACAGAGGGTTCCACACCTTCTTCAAAATCAAATTGAAGGACTTGTCAAGGACTTTCCAGGCGCAATTGCCTCAAATTCAACATGGCAAATTGAGACACGGATCGAGGATCATTACTGTTACAACACAGAATGTTAGCAGCTTTACAGAAGCTCACAGGCAATTATTAGCTGTTACTATTTATATGTATTTGTATTTAAAAAGTTTCAATGCCTTGATTTTGATTTTTTTTCCCTCAAATTCAAAATGTCAAGGACCTGTGGAAACTCACAACACTGTGTGGGTGAACTCGCAACACTGTGTGGGTGAACTCGCAACACTGTGTGGGTGAACTCACAACACTGTGTGGGTGAACTCACAACACTATGTGGGTGAACTCACAACACTATGTGGGTGAACTCACAACACTATGTGGGTGACGTTTACAATTTACCATTTACCATTTGACGGGTGTCACTCCCAAATCACACCCAAGTGTGAAGGAGACAAAACAAAGGAGGAAGATGAATTAAAACCCCTCAACAGGAAAGCCTGGGGCTTATTTGCATCGTGGTCCTTTGCCGTTTAAAAGATGAAAAAAATGGAGAAGAGAAAAGACAAGTGTGGACATGTAAAGGCATTCGCCTGTTTCACTTCCCACCCAATTCACCAAGTTTGTATCTGAAAGACTGGAAGTAACACAGGTGCAAGCAAAACATGAATGAGGGTTTTCCAACTTCCGATCCATTAGGTGTTCCAGTGCTGGGGATCCTCGTTAAAGGGATACGCCAACCTTTTGAGAGTTTAGGCTATTTGCCATTGCCAAGATTAAAACATGTTGGTGCCTTTATCTTCACTCTGCGTGCAGTACAAACAGCGGTAGAGCCCTCACGGCCTCTTAGCTTAGCGCTACAATGTGCAGTCTATGGTACTTTTGCCTATACTCCCGTTCAGTCGCCCCAAAAGACACATTCCAACAGTGCCAGAAACACTCACATGTACATGTTGTGACTCGTGTAGGCACCACGCTATGAAATAATCATCCAAAGTTACATGGAACAGTAATTTTTTTAATAAATCCACACACCGAGAAGTAACAAAGAGGCCATTTACACCTGGCGCGAACATGCGTTTTCTGTGATCAGATTGCAATCAGATTGTGTTTTATCACTTGAAATGCCAGGTGTAAACACCCCCAAAACGCATTGAAGAAGGATTGCAATCTGATCGGCCAAACCACCTTCGGAGGTGGTCAGGGATGCATTGTGTACACATTGAACACAAGTGTAAATGCAATGTGTCCTCTCAATCTGGATACAGCAACTTTATGCGGATTGAGAGGACAACCATTTCTGCAATCTGATTGCAATCAGATTGCGGAAAATGAATGTTAACGCCAGGTGTAAATGGAATCAGGCTGAAGTGATAAAATACAATCTGATTGCAATCTGATGGCAGAAACCACATGTTAACGCCAGGTAAATGGCCTCAAAGAGCAACCGAACTAACAAAGAGGAAGCAAAGTTACTTCCTCGTTTGCCATGAGGGGCATAGTGTGCTGTACTGATGTACAGCGCAAACGAGGAAGTAACTTTCGGTAAACTAGTCCATTGTTTGGCAGCAGAGGATAAGAATGATTCTTTGCTCACTAAATCTCCAGCCACCTCACAGTTGTGTTGACTCTGTGTGTGTGTTTGTGTGTGTGTGTGTGTGTGTGTGTGTGCGCGCGCGTGCGTGCTTGCGTGTGTGTGCATGCGTGTACAGTATGTGTGCGTGCGAGTGTGTGTGCGTGTGTGTAGTTTTTGTACAGTAGCTGTGGGTGTATGTGCCTGATGAGAAAAGATATATAGGGTGCCATCAGGCCACATCAGCAGCGGCTGGTGAGAGAACAAAATAAATGAGCCAACTGCAGAAAAACAGACTTGGGGAAGGTGGGAGCTCAGGTAGATGGTAAGCTGTACTAAATAAATGGCTCTTGCCTGGACCTAAATACTGAAGCGCTGTCTGACATCCTGACACTGCTATGTAGGTCGTTCCAAAAGGAGAGAGCCCACAGGATGAAAGCTTTGCCCCGAGCTGTTTTCTGTCTAAAGTGGGGGATAAGAGGCTGTTTTCTGTCTAAAGTGGGGGATAAGAGAGAGACTGTCAAAGAGTAGCAGAATTAATAGGTTGACTGGTCGTTTTTGTAATAGCACTGAGGAGAGAAACAATGAGACAATGGTCAGAGGTGGGCATTCAGAGATGGTTTGGCATGCAGCGATGGTTCACACTAAACAAAAATATAAGTGCAACACTCAAAATGTGTTCACAGATTTGTTTAAATCCGTGTCAGTGAGCACTTCTCTTTTGCCACAATAATCCATCCACCTGACAGGTGTGACACATCAAGATGCTGATTAAACAACATGATTATTGCACAGGTGTGCCTTAAAGGAGAATTTTGTTTTTTTTTAACCTGGAGCCCTCTCCTCACATTAATTATTATCTGACGACTCACCCAGTGTTCTCCGCAGCGATTTGGACCGTCGTAGGCGTTGTTGTGATCGAAATAGTACTCCAAGCCAGTCCTTGAATGCGCTCCGTCGGGGCCACATGGCAGCGTGCTCTTCCTCCATGTAAATAGACAGTTTTCTTCCCGTGTTCTACCCATATCGTCATTATATGAGCCCTAAAGAAACATCACACTGCTATTCACCCCCGGGCTATTTACAGCAGTCTTTACAGGCATCCCATTTCCTCATTTCGGGTCAGTGTCACCAACTCTCGTCAAGTCCCGCGAGACTTTCCTGCCGGCTGGCCTGTGGACTGACTTGACGAGAGTTGGTGACACTGACCCGAAATGAGGAAATGGGATCCCTGTAAATACCGCTGGAAATAGCCCGGGGGAGATTGGCAGTCTGATGTTTCTTTATATATATATAATGGCGATATGGGTCGAAAACGGGAATAAAACTGTCTATTTAAATGGAGGAACAGCACGCTGCCATGTGGCCCCGACGGAGCTCAATTCTAGGACTGGCATGGACACTATTGATCTCCAAACAACGCGTAGGAGGCACAAAAACGCTGCGGAGAACACTGGGTGAGTCGTCAGATAATAATTAATGTGAGGAGAGGGCTCCAGGTAAAAAAAAAAAAAAATTCTCCTTTAATAGACCCTTTTCTCACGGGGGCCATTTTGTGTCGAAAAGGCAGAATAAACACAGGTGCGAGCAAAACACTAATGAGGGTTTCCAAATTCCAATCATGGAAGTTGGGAACCCTTATTAATGTTTTGCTCACTGGCGCCGGAACAAGGGGGACATGGGGACATTTTGTCCCCCTTAAAATGTGGGCCCCCTAAATTTTTTTTTTTTTTTTATCTGAGGGGGCAACTGCCCCTGACGCTTAGAGCCCACTTTACACTGTTTACACAGCCTGTGATGCTTGTTAAAGCCGTGATCGTTGTGGGATTATTACACCTGAGACAGACAGACCCAGGGATCAAGTTACAGAGAGCCCACTTTACACTGTTTACACAGCTTGTGACACTTGTTAAAGCCGTGATCATTGTGGGATTATTACACCTGAGAGACAGACAGACCTGGACTCTGTACTGCACTCACTGTCATTGGCTGCTGCTATAATCGTATACGGTTATTTTTATTTTATTTTTGTGTTGAGATGACAAGTTTCAACACGTTCTCACTCCGAGCACGTAGCATATTGACGCTTTGTCCCGTCCCTTATGCGCCACTTGTTACTAACATGGTACCCTTGAGCGACCCATGAAACGACTTGGGCTTTCCGACTAAACTCAATGCAAACCCATAGAAGTCATCTTTGATGCTTATGGCAACTGCTCCCCCATCAGCCTAACTGCTCCCCCATTAGTCAACTGCTCGCCCATTAGCGTCTGGGGGGAGGTTAGGTTTAGGCGTGGGGGGTGGGAGAGGTTAGGTTTAGGGTCTGGGGGAGGTTAGGTTTAGGCATGGGGGTGGGAGAGGTTAGGGTTAGGGTCTGGGGGAGGTTAGGTTTAGGCATGGGGGGTGGGAGAGGTTAGGTTTAGGGTTAGGGTCTGGGAGAGGTTAGCTCCACCAGACCCTAATGGGGGAGCACTTGACTAACGGGGGAGCAGTTAGGCTAATGGGAGAGCAGTTAGGCTAATGGGGAGCAGTTGCCATAAGCGTCAAAGATTACTTCCATGGGTTTGCATTGAGTTTAGTCGGAAAGCCCAAGTCGTTTCATGTGTCGCTCAAGGGTACCATGTTAGTAACAAGCGACGCACAAGGGACGGGACAAAGCGTCAATATGCTACGCGCTCGGAGTGAGAACGGGTTGCAAGTTTTGCACTGTGTTTCGAAGTGATATTAATAATAATAATAATAAGTTCAGTGTTTCTGCCTGTGATGCTGTCTGTTGTAGTGTAATTATAAAATGACCTAAAGGGAGAGCAGGTCACCAAGTGAGTGAGAAAAGGAAAAATACTGAATAATTACATCACTACAGTATAATCCTAATGTTAATTTAAAATTAGATATTCATCTAAATATGGCTAAAAATCATCCAAACGTCCACAAAAACGTCAATTTTTCGTCGCCGCCCTCACGGGCGCCGAAAAAAAGGGAAAAAAAAAAGAAAAAAAAGAAAAGGGTCTATTGGGCTCAGTGGCGTCACTTCAGTAAAGGCCAAGGTATGGCAAGGTCTGCGGTGGGGGGGTTTAGGGGTGGTTTCCCCCCCTTGCTTGAAGATTTTTGGTGAAATCAGTTGTGCAATAGACAATTTTCATGAGTTGTTTCTATGCAATTAATTTATATGACATAATGTCAACCTTATACGGTTAACTAAGGAGACAACTACAGTATAAGTAGTAAACGTTTTCTTTATTCCAGTCACTGTAAAACTAACATAACAAGTGCATTTTATGAATGCTGAACAAATGTGCACTGCTGGGATGCAGACCCATGGACAGTGAAAAATGTGACAGCAGGGCACTGCAGGGCAGACATAAAACCACTGAAAAACCATTCACTTTTAGTGTCCTATTTTGGAATGAAAAAGGGGTCTGTCACCTAAAGGTGACTAATTTGCATTCCTGGGAGTGTTAAATAGCTGGCTTACTTCACAATCGCGGGTGACATTAAGTCTAGTTTTTCACTAAAATAATATAGAACATGTTTGTATTGACATGACATGCACTTGTTCATGAATATGTTACATTTGAATAAACAGTGGTATGGCATTTATACAGTGTGTAGTGGAGAGAACAATGGACTAGGTGCTAGTTAGGGGTTTGTCACCAATTTCACGCCGGTGTGTCGGCCAGGACACCACTTAAAGCCTCCAGGTATGAGGAATAAAAAGCTGAGAGAGGATGGTGTTTCTGTCTTTCTTTACTGGCACTGTGCAGCAACACATACAGGTTGTGAGTTTGGGATAGTTGTGAACAGTTGTGGATAGTTGTGGTTTTTCTATAAATAATAACAAAAATACAATGAGTGATCAAACATAAATAAATCCCATTAATATCCCCATCTGCATAAATATACTATTAAGCCCAATTTATGCTTCGTCTGCCGACACTTTTGAAATGGTCGCAGACAGAAATGAGGACTTGAGTCGACACTTTCAAGTGTCTGCGAGCAGTGTCTGCTACCTGGTGAAATGTCTAGTGTCGCTGACTACGTCACATAATGTCGCGCAAGTCTGATTGGCTATATAGACGGGCACGCGCGACTTCCTTGTTTTAGTTTTCGCTGAAATGAAATTAATGAGCGTGTCCCCGGTATTTTTATCAGCATGTCCTTGATGTATGACTTCGTGAAAATCACAAAGAACACCGTGACCAACTTCCCAGAGAGAGAGTTAGTGATTGTGTGGTTGTGTGTCGTTATATGCAGCGACGTGGGTTCACTGACAGCATTCCCTCTCTTGCCTGTCTGCACTGCACTAGTTCTCTGCCTCCCTCTGTCTCTAGCGTCACGTGACCGTTGCGCCGTGGAGAGAAGCATAAATGCAGCAACATGAGCGACACTTTATTTTTCGTCTGCGACCATGTGCTGAGCGACACTTTATAATAAGTATAAATTAAGCTTTACTGATCCATAACATTAATTATAACAGGATGAAATCAAATGGCTACAATTATACTCCCCTTACTATTACAGAGCCAGAAATAAATGCCATTCACTTATTAACAGGTTTCCACAAACATATTAGCTACTGGTCATTTATAACTCACGTTTTACTAGCGAGGCTTTTATTGTGAAAATCCACACTTCCTGTTGCAGTTAACCATCTTAGCTTAACCTCAATATAAACGCAGGCATTAATAATCACTTCGGGAGGCTTGCTCCATAATAAAACATCATTCCACACAATACCAACAACAGGTAATGAATAATATAACATAAGAACATGTTCAGGACTCGACATGACATATTTAACCGACGTGCTGCGTCATGGGCTGTCAGGTGAGAGGACAGGAGGATCATTAATTAGCGCATTTTTTTTATATATTTTTTTGGCCAGAAGCCAAGGTATGGCGGCTGCCATATCTTGCCATACTGAATTGACGCCCTTGATTGGGCTGGTCACAATAAACCCCCCCTCTGTGCAATTGACCTGCTGACTGCAGGAACCGTAGAACCAAACAGAAGAAGAAGAAAAGAAGTACATCCGGGTGATTTGCAGGGTTCACTGTAGTTAGCTGTTATGTAGCTTAGCATGATATATACTGATAATACTTATCTGTTTTAGAGATATATAGATGATTCATTTGAATTCAATGGCCGCCCGTATGGAATAACGTCGTGTATGGATTACAAGCAGCAGCCGGGAATACCTACTGTAAGTGACGGACAAGCAAACGGAGCAGGCTGCCGGCGGCACAGAGGTACGTTAGATCGCTCTCATCTTGTTCTCTCGATGATATAAACGATTAAACGATTTCAGACGGCAGCCCGTCGTTATTGTTACACGAACACTACAACACATGCATGCGGCCACTACACACACACTCATGCTGACGGTGGCCGGTGAAATATGTCCTCTGCATTTGATCCATCCAGGCTTGTCCTTTCCTCCAGGGGGCAGGCCAGGAACAGTGGTCGCTATTTCTTTCCAGCGGCCGGGGACCTTCATTGGACCATCATTGGACCAACTTCAGATGTTGTCGTCACTGGTCGGATGACGATCTTCTGCATGTTTTTAGTGGGGGGTTATGTACGGAGGAACCCCCTGGGGGGTACGGGGAGAACATGCAAACTCCACACAGAAAGGCCCTTTCGACGAGATAGCCCACCTGGGCAGTAGGCACTGAAGATATGGGGGGATCACAACTCCAGCGCCCACAGCGTCCCAGGTGGGAATTGAACCCAGAACCTTCGAGCTGTGAGGCGACAGCGCTTACCACTGCACCACTGTACCCCATATAATAAGCATATGAGCCACTGTGTGTCAGAAAATAAGCTATTTACAAGACATAAATACAGGCATTTCACATGCCCTGTTTTCCTCGTTTTCAGGTTGCAGTTCAAACGGATGATCGTTTCTGCTGATGCTAATTAAACTGAAGTTGTCAGGGTGACTTAAACATCATATTTAAAGCTGTAAATAAGGTCCAGGGTGTAAAAAAAAAAACGGAATTCTCCTTTAAAGAGATAGTTCAGAGATACAGTAGTTTTGAGGAATTTGACCGTTTATCCCACTTTCACAGAGCCAGAACAAAGACATGCCTTCAGACACACTTCTTGATGTATTTGGTGTATTCTGAAGTGTGTCAAACAGCAATGTCAGGCTTCTTTGGCTCAATTGAGTGTCTATGGGATCAAATAGCATAATCCTCATGATCTCATAGGCATCAGGAATTATAGTCTTATGGTATAAGACATAAACAACATAAAGTGTTGTCATAGCATAGTCTCACATTTGTATGTGAGAATTGTTTCAATTGTTGGGTAAAATAAAGAGCCTGGTCTTATACCTGCTCTATTTGTAAAGCGCCTTGAGATAACTCTTGTTATGATTTGGTTCTATATAAATGTCAAGTTGATTGAATTGGTCACATACTGTATATATATATATATATATATATATATATATATATATATATATATATATATATATGTGTGTGTGTGTGTGTGTGTGTGTGTGTGTGTGTGTGTGTGTGTGTGTGTCTTCAGCACAAGGCATTGAGTAATTTCTTCAGTAATTTGGATTGTGCATGTACTGTAAGGCAGATGGGACATTTAGATGCCATAGCCAATGATTCAGCCAAATGAGAGTAAAATGTCACCGGTTATCTGGTGTAGCCGGGTCTGAATGCATGGTAATGTCATCATCTGCAGACCGTGCATTATTGGAAAGCTAAAATCTGATATTTTCTGTGTTTCTTTTATTGGGGGGGCACCACAGCTGAGGCTATATGATTGCTCAAGCAAGGGCAAACATTTTGTTAGGATATTTGTAATATGGGATAGGAATGTAACGTGATTTTTGTTTATTTATTTCAATCACATTGTGGAGGTAATTAGACCTCTGGGCACAGCTAGAGACACCCTACCCCTGTTTGATGGACTTAGCACTTGGCATCCTATGCCTGTTTGATGGACGTAGAACTCGCCACTTCCACTCAAATCTTTTGCCTTAGTGCCAGTTTTTTTTGCTTGCTTTTAATTCTGAGTAGCGCGAAAAGGTCACACTTGGTCTGCAGTGCAGAGTGAAGATAGAGTGTGAAGCTATTGACTGATATGTTAAAGAAATAATGACTTGGGCAGCAGAGAGCCGAGGATGTCTGGGAATTTCTGAAGAAGTACTTGAGTTGATAGAGCAGCATAATACAGACTGTGCATTACATCCAGATGAAGAGCTGTCAAGAGACATCTCTTTTGAAAGGAAGGCCTTGTGGCTGCAGGCGCTTGTGGGGCGCAGCATGACAAGGGGGTGAGGGTCCGGACCAGTGTGAGGAGTGGGACGGTCCAGTGTGAGGAGAGGGACGGTCCAGTGTGAGGAGAGGGACGGTCCAGTGTGAGGAGAGGGACGGTCCAGTGTGAGGAGTGGGACGGTCCAGTGTGAGGAGAGGGACGGTCCAGTGTGAGGAGTGGGACGGTCCAGTGTGAAGAGTGGGACGGTCCAGTGTGAGGAGAGGGACGGTCCAGTGTGAGGAGTGGGACGGTCCAGTGTGAGGAGAGGGACGGTCCAGTGTGAGGAGTGGGATGGTCCAGTGTGAGGAGTGGGAAGGTCCAGTGTGAGGAGTGGGAAGGTCCAGTGTGAGGAGTGGGACGGTCCAGTGTGAGGAGTGGGACGGTCCAGTGTGAGGAGTGGGACGGTCCAGTGTGAGGAGTGGGACGGTCCAGTGTGAGGAGTGGGAAGGTCCAGTGTGAGGAGTGGGACGGTCCAGTGTGAGGAGAGGGACAGTCCAGTGTGAGGAGTGGGACGGTCCAGTGTGAGGAGTGGGACGGTCCAGTGTGAGGAGTGGGACGGTCCAGTGTGAGGAGTGGGAAGGTCCAGTGTGAGGAGTGGGACGGTCCAGTGTGAGGAGTGGGACGGTCCAGTGTGAGGAGAGGGACGGTCCAGTGTGAGGAGAGGGACGGTCCAGTGTGAGGAGTGGGACGGTCCAGTGTGAGGAGTGGGACGGTCCAGTGTGAGGAGTGGGACGGTCCAGTGTGAGGAGAGGGACGGTCCAGTGTGAGGAGAGGGACGGTCCAGTGTGAGGAGTGGGACGGTCCAGTGTGAGGAGAGGGACGGCCCAGTGTGAGGAGAGGGACGGTCCAGTGTGAGACGGTCCAGTGTGAGGAGTGGGACGGTCCAGTGTGAGGAGAGGGACGGT
This sequence comes from Poromitra crassiceps, assembly GCF_964638095.1. NCBI lineage: Eukaryota > Metazoa > Chordata > Actinopteri > Beryciformes > Melamphaidae > Poromitra > Poromitra crassiceps. The sequence continues at coordinate 22,608,107 of NC_139629.1, read as the reverse complement.
CCAGTGTGAGGAGTACGTGGGACAAACGGTGATTGTTGGTGAGGGCTCCTACCCAATTGAATTGTGTTTCATCATTGTATTTCGATTTGCGTTTTTGCGTCTTGTTGGTCATTTCATTTCCTAGTATTTGTCTTATTTTCCTTTTATTTCCTGTTGTGTAAGGATGTATTTGTGCAGTCATATTCCTGCAGTTCTGTTATGTGTGACAAACATAATAATCATAAAAATAAAAGCTCAAGAGCTGGGCATTTCATAGAGATAATCACACACACACACACACACACACACACACACACACACACACACACACCACAAACACATTTCCCTCAATAAATACATTTTATTTGTGAACTTTTACAATTATTCAGGAGATGTGTGAGGTGTGGGAAGAGAGAGAGAGAGGGGAGAGAGAGAGAGAGCGAGAGAGAGGGGGAGAGCGAGAGAGAGAGAGAGGGGAGAGGGAGAGAGAGATAGGGGAGAGAGAGAGAGAGGTCTCCTCCTAATTAGCAGTGTTTGCCTGTTTAATTTCCCTGGGTAGCGTTCTGCAGATGGTCAGCATTAAACTGCTCAATAACCTCGGCCGTTCACCCATCATTAGCTGGCTCTGCGTGTGTGTGTGTGTGTGTGTGTGTGTGTGTACACACACACACGAGCCACTGTGCACTGTGTGCGGTAGAGAAAACTGTCTTTATGTATAATAACTCAGACTGCTAATTAGAAAATGACTAAATAGTGCCGACATTAATCGATCCATAATTTTGTCCAATTAACTATTTTTGTGATTTGAGTGTTTACAATCATTGTAAAGGAAGCACTCTCAGGCCCGCTCCTCGGATGACTTGGACCACTGCGCAAGCAGTGTATTAGAATATTATATAGAATATTAGAATATCATATTTCAACCTAGAATCCATTGCATATCACGTTTCTAGATATCAACGTTGTACACGTCATAGACTTTGCTAGTGAATTAGTGCGGTGGCCAGTAAAGGGGCGTTCACACCGAGATATTTATTTTTCGCTCTGTCGCTCAAGTCAACCCTTTGGAATCGCTCTGTCGCTCTGTTTAAATCGCTCATCAACAGGCACACGAAATGACGGACATGTGGGGGATATAACGTTACGCAATGTCATGCTGTTTGTCCACTACGAGCCACCGTCATTGTTTACAAGCTAAGCCTATCAGCGTGCTCCTAATGCGAGCTGCATACCGGTAGTACAGACTTCACTTCATGTCAGCTGTCAGCCTGTCAATGTGGTTTGTTGCCACACAATAAACCAGCGGTTTGTTCCAAGCCAGTGTGATCCTTGACTCGCTCTCACACGGCAGCCAATCAGCATTGAACAGCGAGCGACTGATGCCAGCGTATTTTCGCTCGAGTTGGAATATTTCATCTTGAGCGACGAGCGTATTTTCTTCCTGTCGCTCTGTCTCTGCCGCTCGGACGCCCAGCGATTATTCTCCCAGGCGAATATACGCTCAATCGCTCGTTTGCATTGACTTTGTATGTAAACTCGACGCCAGCAACAAACTTTAATAGGTCGGTGTGAACGCAGCTTAAGGGTGTTGTGGCCAGTAAGGGTGTTGTGGTCAGTAAGGGTGTTGTGGTCAGTAAGGGTGTTGTGGTCAGTAAGGGTGTTGTGGCCAGTAAGGGTGTTGTGGTCAGTAAGGGTGTTGTGGCCAGTAAGGGTGTTGTGGCCAGTAAGGGTGTTGTGGTCAGTAAGGGTGTTGTGGTCAGTAAGGGTGTTGTGGCCAGTAAGGGTGTTGTGGTCAGTAAGGGTGTTGTGGCCAGTAAGGGTGTTGTGGTCAGTAAGGGTGTTGTGGCCAGTAAGGGTGTTGTGGTCCGGGTGGATGGAGGAAGCAAACACTTGCCGTTCACACCGGAGAGCCGTGTTCGATCCCCAGTCATGGTCACAACGTTTCTAAAGTCTACATTTCAACCGTGACTCACATTGAACATTTTTGTTATTTAAGCCCAACCCAAACCATAATACTGTACTAACATTAACCAAGTTGTTTTACTTGCCTAAACATAACGTTTTTAAAGTTGTGTTATTTGCGTTTAACATTGGAATGGCAGGGAGGTTTTCAAACCTTTTTTTCTTCCTAATTTAAGTTGAGATTGTAGGTTTGCACAAATGTAAAATGCAGGTTTTAGAAACATATTTTTGATGATGTTTTGTTTCACATTTCTGTTGAGATTCGACATTATCCCCAGTTTCAAATGCCAACTTTGTATTCTGGTGACTGTGCTGGTTTAACACTGGACTGTGTAAGGCAGGCCTAAAGCTGCAGTGCACATATGTTGTAGTTAGTACGTGTGTGTGTGTGTGTGTGTGTGTGTGTGTGTGTGTGTGTGCGCATGTGTGTGCATGTGTGTGTGTGTGTGCGTGCGTGTGTGCACATGTGTGTGCATGTGTGTGTATGTTGTCTGTGTGTGTGTGTGTGTGCGTGCTTGCACATGTGTGTGCGTGTGTGTGTGTGTGTGTGTGTGTGTGTGTGTGCACGTGTTCCAGGGAAAGGGGTCATAGCTCAGCAGAAAAATGGCTGAGAGATGAATGCTGCCCATGACCTGGAATCTCTGTGGACTAATGTACCAACACCAAACACACACGCACGCACGCACGCACACACACACACACACACACACACACACACACACACACACACACACACACACACACACACACACACACACACACACACAATCTCTCTCTCTCTCTCCCCCCTAACAATCTTTCTCTTTCACAGAGCCAGAGGGAGCGAAACAGGACAAGATCATTTGTAAAAGAGAGAGACCTGTAAAATCTCTTTTCTTAAACCTGCCTAGATTCTAGTCGTACATCAAACAAACCACAAAACCGCAGTCGTGTTCCAGTCAGAGGAGACCGCTTAACAACTCTGCCTTTCTCATTCCTGTTCAGCCACAACATGATCTCTGTTCTCATTCCTGTTCAGCCACAACATGTTCTCTGTTCTCATTCCTGTTCAGCCACAACATGTTCTCTGTTCTCATTCCTGTTCAGCCACAACATGATCTCTGTTCTCATTCCTGTTCAGCCACAACATGATCTCTGTTCTCATTCCTGTTCAGCCACAACATGATCTCTGTTCTCATTCCTGTTCAGCCACAACATGATCTCTGTTCTCATTCCTGTTCAGCCACAACATGATCTCTGTTCTCATTCCTGTTCAGCCACAACATGATCTCTGGCGTTGCTATTTGGCTTGTGAGCGCCATTGTTCTGCTACAGTATTTCATGTTGATAAAGGACCAGACAAGCACGCAGTCTTGTGTCACTGAAATCTCTCACTGTGCTTTGTTTGTTTGTTTGTTTGCTTGTTTGTTGTTTATTTCTTTCTTTCTTTACTATCCAGAGTTCCCATGGGTCCTTTAAATCCAAGATTCAAGATATTTCTTGTATCTGCGTTGTACAGATACACACGTGTGAAATTCATATATGAAGGCAGATACAATATAGATACATGGTCACAACAGTAAATAAGGCAAATGATGGGGGGGAAGCTATAGAATAGCAATAAAACATAGGTCATTCAAAGTGCTTAAATTTATATATTTGGCAAGAATAGAAATTGAAGTTTGCATCAGGGAAGTAGAGGTGTCTGCTGCTGTGGTGACAGCAGTGGTGGTTTTAGACCCTTATCTGAGCACCCCGAAAAAATACGAGACATCCAGACGAATCGGTAGGTACCAGCCATGTTATGCTAGCTCGCTGGGAAGCAGGTGTAGCATAGCTCCAACGTCGGCAACGTTTTTGACAAAGGTAAATGGGCATGACTACTCAAATAGGTCCCTTGACCCCTCACATCAAGATATCTGAATGAAGGCACCTCGTGCCTGGCTGCCACGCATGCACGAGCACACACACACACACACACACACACACACACACACACACACACAAGAGACAGACACACAGGTGCGCGCGCACACAAAGTCCCAGTGATGATGTCATTAGTGATCACACACACACACACACACACTCTCACTCACTCACTCACACACAAGATACGGACAGGCACACACAAACACACACAAGAGACAGAGTGATGATGTCATCAGTGATGTCAGAAATTGTGACATCATCAGTGATGTCAGAGGCATTGTGACATCATCAGTGATGCACACATACACTCAAACAAGAGACAGACGTGCACACACTTGCACACACACACACGCACACGCACATGCACACACACAAGAGACAGACACACACACTGATGTGGAATGAATGTCTTAGGGTGCATGCACACAAGAAGATTTCGACCACATTTAAAGTCCCTGGAAACCAGAAATATTTCTTTATTATTTAGCATTTTGAGTTCATCACATCACAGGACCCTATGTTAATAAGCCACCAGCCAAATTTGAACGATGATGAACGTCGCAAAGTATATAAATTTAGGTTTGACAGCCATGGCAAAACTCATGAGAATCAATTAGTTTTTAGAGTGTATTTTCTCCCGCGGACTGTGTGGGCGTGTCCCGTCTGCAGCAGGTTTTCCGAGAGAGAGAGTGCGAGACAGAGGGGGGGAGGGAAACGGAGAAAGAGATCGAGTGCTGTGTGTGTGTGTGTGTGTGTGTGTTCGTTGCTCGGAGAGGGAGAGAGAGAGACTTGCTGCGACTGCACAGCGCTACTGTGTCTGTGTGTGTGTGTGTGAGAGAGAGTAACCTCTCGTCACCAGCCTGTGTGTCTCTCTCTGTGCTCTCTCTCTCACTAGTCCCGAGAGAGAGAGAGAGAGAGAGAGAGAAGCATAGCGCTTGGCACGACGGCACACAGAGTGGGAGGGAGACGGACAGCGAGGGAGCGCTGTCACTGGGGGCAAAGAACGGACAAAAGGAGGGTGGGTGCGGATTGCGTGCGTGTACAAAGGTTATATAGCGCTTATGACGTCATAAGCTCCTGCATTTTAGCACCTCGCGCACTGCTCTCTTCAATGAGGAAGTACCTTGTACAATCTTGTAGAAAAGTGTCGATTTTAAGGCTTTGGGTTGAAAGTAATGCATAATAATTTCTGAGGGAGACAATTACTAACATAAGACCCTAAATAACATACCGTAGTTAGAACATTTTTGTGGATTTTGGTTTCCAGGGACTTTAACCGAGATTAGGCCTATAAAAAGTATTGAGAGGGTTTTCCTTTTCCTGCTAAACTTAAAATGTGCCCTGGATGGACATTTTTGTGGTTGATTAGGAGAAATCAAGTGTCCATTCGCCTGTACTTGAATGGTATCCTATTATACACTCTGTTGGGAATGAAACTTGAAATGTTAACTTTGGCCCAGGTCCATGTAGCAACCCCACCACTTATATAGCCTGGACCAGCCCACTCGATATCTTGTTGTTGGCGCTACACGCAGCCTAAAGCATTACAACCATGCCTTTTAAGCGTAAAATTATGCACTATCTGCTCATTGGGTAAGTGCACTAAACGAATCACATGCTTCACTTTTCAGCTCCAATTCCACGGAGCGATCCAGTCCGGCTTCAGAAAAGCCGAGGGCTCTGATCTCCCCCCTCCCTTTTATCCCCTCTGTGTCTCCATATATAGGCTATTATTCCATATTATTATCAACTGCAGTTTAAATACTGCAAGCATGTAAATACGCTACACTATAGCAAGATCAAAGTGAAAAGAATGTTCTAAACGCATCAGCTAGAAAAATATAGCCTATCCCTATATGATGAGATTAATTAGATTGGTGAAAGTTTGTCCAGAATATCGTTTTCTCTCCCCTGCTGCACAGGTAGGATGATGCACATAAATATAGCCTACATTATGTAAAGTCATTGCAGAAATGTGTTTTTATTGTAAAATTAAATGTGAAGTGGGGCCAATTTATTGGAGCAGACATCACAGTATAGCACATGACAGTAGAAGCGCGTTACGCTGTCACTTATCTAAATCACGTTAAATCGACGAGGGATATATATAGGCCCAGGATGACATATATGTTTCACATAGGGTTGTGTTTGGATTTCGCGATTTTATTTTGTCCAATATTGAAATGTTCTACAATAGCATGTTGTGGGAACATTACACATTATTTAGATCTATTTCGATGTACCTTTCTATCTATTTAGGCTAATTTCGATGCGATTTATTATCTAAATGGATTAGCCCAATGCATGCTGGGAGATTTCACATGTCTGGCTGTTGCAGGGAAGCCAGGCAGTGAATGTTTGCCCAGAATGATCTTGTTTTCTCTCCTTCACTGCACAGGTAGGATGATGCAATAGCCTCTGAATGTCACGGGCTCAATCAAACCTGTCATGTTAGAAAAAACTGTCATGTTGTTATACTATGTACGGTAGAACAACTTATTTTTTCTGAGAGAGAGAGAACCGGCAAACTTTTTTTCAAGCAGTCATATTGTGTCAGACTGATGAGCAAGAGAGAGGGAGTGACACAGAGAGAAGGGAAAGAGGAAAGGGCAGAGGAGCACTCCGCGCAACCAGAGCACTGAATAGGCCTGGTTTTCAAAAGCGCAAAGCGCTAAATTATCGCCAGGTGGGAAGATATCATTAGGCCGGTATTTAAGGCCGAAACGCCCATTCTCGCCCATTCTGGGACTGCGCCACGCCCATTTAGCCTAAAGCACATTTGGGGGCCTAAAGCCATGTTGATATCTTCCCGAGGCAGGCGCAAGGCACGTTTTTTTGCGCGTAAGGCCAGTTTTTGCGCCGAAGGCCTGTGGGAGAACAGGGCCCAAGGCATTCTCTTGACCACACGTGACGCACTGCGCACACTGCGCACGTGGTAAAAACAGGATGGACTGTGAATACAAAAAACATCACTGATCACTCACTAATGACATCACTGATGACATCACAATACCCAAAGTGACATCATTCAGAAGCTGACCGACTCACAACCCTGAGGACAGATGTGAAGTTTTTTCTTCCCCCCGCCCGTGCACCAGATTCATGTCAGAAGAGTGTTTTGGCAAATTTTGGAGCACACAAATCATGCAAATTTCTAGTTTCTGTAATAGGGAACGGCTTTGAACAGGACTACTGTTTCACAATTGGTTTGAGTGACATCACCGATGATGTTATCATTATGACATCATCAGTAAGGGAAGTACTTAAGTAGGTGGGGCCCCTAATAGAGCAGGACTTAAAGTACTATGGGAGAATCACACACGGATGTAATTGATGACAGCCCTGCATCCACAGGAGTGCCATGTGTTACCGTGGCGACCACCCCAGCAGTGGCGAGCAGCACCGACGAGTACATTACCATCGCCCCTACTGACACAATCCAATTGGACACTCCAGGGTCCGAAGGCATCCAGGAACTACAGCCTCTCCCCACGGCCAACTCTGCAGCCCAGCAAAGCACTCCCATCCTGCAGGATGTCCAGACACCTGACGGCCAGCAGATACTGGTGCCTAGTGACCAGGTGGTCGCACAAGGTGCAGGAGGAGAAGTGCTAACATCCCAGATGCTCGCCACAACACCCACATCCAGCTCCCTGTCTGAGACCCATCAGACCAGTATGGCGACCTCTCCTGTGGGACAGGTTCAGAGGGGTGACCATGGAGCAGACATGAGCCCATGGGTCCCCGGCTCTATAGGTGAGGTGAGGTTACTCCCCGAAGAGGGGCTGGAGGACGAGCGCAACAGCTGCAACCAGGAACTAATGGACAGTCATGGAGACACGCGCTCTACAGAGTCCACCACCACCGGTGACAGCGAGGAGCCGTTTTGTCGGATCTGCCACGAGGGAGGGGGTTCCGTGGAGCTGCTGTCCCTCTGCGAGTGTGCCGGCACCCAGGCCATGGTGCACCTGGCCTGCCTGGAGCGCTGGCTCAACACCTCCAACAGCAGCCAGTGTGAACTCTGCCACCACCAGTTTGCACTGGAAAGCATGCCGAGACCAATCTTTGAGTGGTTGTGTTCTCCATCCATGCGGAGGAAGATGCTGTGTCACGGTGTGTGTTTCCTCATCCTCACATCGGTCAGCCTGTCAGGATGGTGGGGCTGTGTTGAGGGAGCCATGGACCTCTACTACCCCATGGACCTCTACTACACCGACGGCCAAGAAGAAGACCTTGAGTATATTCGTTCTCTTCTCATTGTTCTCCTGGTTCTCACTCTGGCTCTCTCCACCTTTTACATCTTCTGGACAGCTGTATGTCTGCGTCTATACATTCATGGGTACAGGACGTGGAAGCAGTCTCACCAGAGGGTGAGACTGCAGATTCCCCTGCCACACCCAGCCCAGTCTCCCAAAAAATGTTAAGTCGAAATGTTTGTCCACGGCCTAAAAACGTCTCCCTTTTACAATTTCGGCTCAAAAATTGAAACTTTTTTGGTGGTTTCAGGTTAGGTTTAGGGTTATGGGTTAGAGGGTCTGAGGTGCCCTTCGGGGGTCCGGAGGGGGGGAGTCTGAGACCCCCCTGACCCCATTCGGGTGTCTCCGCCCTCTCCAACACCCCATGCCTAACCCTAACCCCTTACCCTAACCTCTCCCACCCCCCACGCCTAAACCTAACCTCTCTCACCCCCCACGCCTAACCCTACCTAACCCCTTACCCTTACCCTAAACTTAACCTCTCCCACCCCTCTCACAACTCCCACCCCTGTAAAAACTAACATTGAAAAAAAGTTTCCATTAGCTCGGAGTCCTCTCAGAACTTCCCTAGAGCTGTGCAACAATCTCTGACGCAGGAGACAACTGTTGCCAAGAAACTCATTCTGAAGGAACGGAGGCCCCCCTCTTCACTTTCTTTTCAATTGTGGTTGACGGACATGACCTCTGTTATACGGATGGTTCCTGAGGACCAAAATAATTAAAAAATCCGCCCATCTGGGACTAGGGATGGGTACCGAACTCGGTACTTTTACAGGCACCGACCGAATTACGTCGGTACTGCCCCGTACCAGTTCACATAAAAACGAACGGTACCAAATTTCGGTACTTGAACGCATCTGAGTAATAGAAAGAGAGTGGTGAAAATAGAAATTCCGACGGAACCTTAAGGCAACACGCGAGAGCGCGTCACTCTGGTTCTGAAAGCAAAACAGGACCAACCGAAAGCTGTGGCTACACTTTACCAAGATAGACTCAGACAACACTGGTTGCAACATGTGTGATGTGAATTGCAAAGCTGGCCAGGGAAACACCTCAAACTTGAGGAAGCATGGTCAAACACAAGATATATTTAGCTAAATGCTGAAGACTGTAACGTCTTAGATAGGCTGAGGGTGAATGAAGCAGATAGCCTACCGCACCGGAGCTAACGTTAGCAGCACCTCCTCAGCTGTAACGTTGAGAGAGGCATCGACTTCTACAACATCAAGTAACGTTATTTAATTAGCTAGCGTTAGCTGGATAAGTTGTTTCACTGCCGTTGTGGTTGTTAGATAACGGGGCTTTTCACTGTCTTCACAACGACTGCAAACGTTACTACGTTAAACGTTAACGTTACTCTTGCTGCAGTAATTGTCAAGGGTTCAACAGAATGTATTTCCTCAGCCTGTATAGTAGCTATCAACATGAAATAAAAAGCATTTGAGAGCTTAAACCTGTGGGTTTTTATTTGGAAGGGTTACATTTGCCATAATCTTTATTAACATTTCTTAAAATGCATTAGAATATTTTAATTTTTTATTTTTGGGGTTAAAGATAAAACATTTTTTTAATGAACATTAGGGCAAATATAATACGAAAAGCCAAAGGGTTAAGCTCTCAAATGCTTTTTATTTTATGTTTCTATGTGCTACAGAGCCTGAGATATGAAGGCTTTAGTGAATACTGACCGCTCTCTCTGAGAAGTTTGGATTATTATTTTTTTTACAACTGTAATTTTTTTTGTTATTAGAGCGTGTAAAGTACCGAAAATGGTACCGTTTTGGGTACCGTACCGAATTCCAGGTACCGGTATCGGTTCAAATGTGAACGGTACCCATCCCTATCTGGGACCCATTCCTAGCCTACCTCGATGAGGTTAGGGGCGACGGGTGACTCGCCTGGCTGGATTCTCATGGACCCTTTGCGTGGGATCCCTTGCACAATATCTCTTATAAGCACATAAGCACTTTAAGCGGCTGGTAGCACCACGTTGTAATATTGAATGTATGTATGTTTTTAGGGGTTCAAGCCCTGAAGGAGCTGTTTACAGCCATCCACCGAACGTACCATGCAGGCTGCTTCATTGCATAATCCACATCAATGGTTTTCAGCGTGTAGCAACGAGCTAGCGGCTAGCGCTGCTGTTGTTATTGTTTCAAGGCAGCGGCGCAGGCATTTGAGCTCGGCAGATTCGACACGTACAGCAGCAGAGGCATACAGATTCGACACGGGGGGCGTGGAAAGGAAATCCAAATATGGTCGCAGCCGTAGTCAGCGGGTCGGAGCCAATGCAGAGGTTGCAGGGAGCGGGATGGGATTTCCATCCGGCACCGACTGAAATGGTCGGCACCAATGAGAGAGCTAAGACCACCATGCTGCTTCCACCCAGTCCAGTGTTTCCCATACATAAAGGAATTTGTGGCGGGCCGCCACAAAAGGATTTTGACCGCCACAAAAAGATGTTGACCAAAGTTTTTTTTTTTTTTTTTTTTACAGTGCACCTGAACGCAACATGCAAGATACCCGCTGAATAAGTGTCCAATAAATGTTCATGTCATTCTGGCCAATACTTCTGTTATAGCATTTCAGTCTGGAATATGGAATATCTTTCAATAATCTATGATTTAGCTGCTAAATTGTCAAATACTTGTACTTGTACAACTACTTGTACTTAACCTAACTAACTTAACCTAACTAACTATCCGGTGTGCACAACATTGTCAGCCTAAACTCCGGCTGACACCCCAAAAACCTACAATCCGCTACAGAAAAATGTATATTGTTTGTTTATTAACACGTTCACTGCCATTGACGAGATATCTCGGCTTACAGAATCCAACGGTTGACTGCCAAAGACGAGATATCTCGGCTTAAAAAAAAAAAAAAAAATTTGACGGTGGGACGTGGATCCAACCCTTTTACGTCTTTTATACAAATATTGGAGGTATTGAATGTGTATAATCTATTTTACCGACCCACTGAGTGGGGACATGTCTCTCCAGAGTAGGAAGAGGCGAGCCAAAACTGCAGGGAAAAGCGCGAGGAAGCCGTTCTCTGTAAAATGGATGGCGAAAACGCTTTCGCTTTCGCACTGACGCACAGCGGTGGCAACGGTGGGGGGTTCCAAGAATAGACTGGGTGCACACTTTGAAACACGCAGCATAAATAAGCGCAGAATCGCAAGAGCTTCATCAGAGCTCTCAACCGAAATGCCAAGAAACGAGCGAGCCCCATCCAGCGAGCCCCATCCAGACTGCCAGGCAGCAGCCAGGCAGCAGCAACTCGTTTGTGACAGACCCGCTGCAGAGCCAAGGAGGGCGGAGGAGAACGCCCACGGAGGGAGGAGTTTGAAGCAGAGAGGGGTTTCCTGCTGTTATGGAGGAAATTACTGTTCAAAACTATTGTTTAGATGTCTGACGTCTTACTGATGCCAAAAATGAATGGTTAAAGTGACTGTTCTATCGAATTTCACAAAAAGCCGTTTATCTCAGAATAAATTTTCTGACGCTGAAACCATGCTGTATTCAACTGCTAATGCTTACATAACTACTAACTCTACAAACTAACTCTTTTAGACAGAGAAAGCACACATTCTATTAGTTGTTTTGAGATATTGTGTGTTCACAAAATCTTAGCAGAAAAGAATCCTCGGCTCTTGTAAAATGAGCCAGAATCCTCAAAAAAAACCTGGCAGAACCTACCTACAGCATTGAAAAAAGGGCTGGCAGTCAATGTGTTAAAGTACAAGACATGTGTTTTAATGTTAAAGTACAAGACAGGTGTTTTAATGTTAAAGTATAAGACAGGTGTTTTAATGTTAAAGTATAAGACAGGTGTTTTAATGTTAAAGTATAAGACAGGTGTTTTAATGTTAAAGTATAAGACAGGTGTTTAATGTTAACACGTTCACTGCCATTGACGAGATATCTCGTCTTAAAAAATCCAACGGTTGACTGCCAATGACGAGATATCTCGTCTTAAAAAAAAAAAAAAAAATTTGACGGTGGGACGTGGATCAACGCCCCCCACGTCTCCTATAAAAATATTGGAGCCACCGAACGTGTACAACCCATTCCACCGACCCACTAAGTGGCGACAGTGCTCTCCAGACTAGAAAAAGCCGAGCCAAAACTGCAGGGGAACGCTCGAGGAAACCATTCTCTCATACTGTAAAATGGATTGGCGAAAACGCTTTCGCTTTCGCGCATTATCGCGCTGGGAGCTGGCGGTGGGGGATTGCAAATTTGCATAATAGATTATGCGTGCAACACACTTTGAAACACCCGCAGAAAGCCCACAATCGCACGCAGCTTCATTGCAGCTGAGCTCACAACCGAAACGACTCATGCAGACTCGCCCAAAGAGCAGCCGCCAGCAGCCAGGCAGCACAGACAGGCAGAGCCTCGCTTGTGACAAACGCTGCAAAGCCACCAGAGACACACCCACGGAGGGAGGAGTTTGAAGGAGAGGGGGGTTTCCTGCTGCTATGGAGGAAATTACTGTTCAAAACTATTGTTTAGATGTCTGACGTCTTACGCCAAAAATAAATGGTTAAAGTGACTGTTCTATCGAATTTCACAAAAAGCCATTTATCTCAGAATAAATGTTCAGACGCTGAAACCATGCTGTATTCTACTGCTAATGCCTACATAACTACTAACTCTACAAACTAACTCTTTTAGACAGAGAAAGCACACATTCTATTAGTTCTTTTGAGATCATTTGTGTTCACAAAATCTTAGCAGAAAAGAATCCTCGGCTCTTGAAAGATGAGCCAGAATCCTCAAAAAAAAACCTTGGCAGAACCTACCTACAGTATTGAAAAAACGGCTGGCAGTGAATGTGTTAAAGTATAAGACAGGTGTTTAATGTTAAAGTATAAGACATGTGTTTTTAATGTTAAAGTATGAGACAGGTGTTTTTAATGTTAAAGTATAAGACATGTGTTTTTAATGTTAAAGTATAAGACAGGTGTTTTTAATGTTAAAGTATAAGACAGGTGTTTTTAATGTTAAAGTATAAGACAGGTGTTTAATGTTAAAGTATAAGACATGTGTTTTTAATGTTAAAGTATAAGACAGGTGTTTTTTAATGTTAAAGTACAAGACATGTGTTTTTAATGTTAAAGTATAAGACAGGTGTTTTAATGTTAAAGTATAAGACAGGTGTTTTTAATGTTAAAGTATACGACAGGTGTTTTTAATGTTAACACGTTCACTGCCACTGAAGTATTAATACGTCAAAAAAAAAAAGGTATGTAGACTCTCTGGCCATAGAAGGTTAAAGTATAAGGCAGGTGTTTTTGATGCATAATCTTACTGTCAACAAATCCTATGAAACTAACAAAATCAACAATGCGTTTGCCCTACCCCCGTTACTTTTTGACTTTCCACATTTCTGCACTAACTGATCATCATAAACTAAATGTATGTATTGTCTATTTTATGTAATGCTAGACCAGTGGAGGTGGAGAACAGAGGAACAGTGAGAAAAGCTGTATCTGCTAAGAAGTACACACACACACACACACACACACACACACACACACACACACACACACACACACACACACACACACACACACACACACACAAGAAGAAGAGTGGAACTGAGAAATTGATGAAGTTTTAATAAAAGTACTTTTTCCAACAGGTCCCTCACTATGTATAGTTTGTATGTGTTTGTAGGCATCATTGTGGCCTGAAACTTGCTCAGCAGCACTGGACCTGCATAGTTTCTGAACCCTAGGCCATGCCATGTGCTCCTCTCCTCCCAGACAGCCAGACATCTCTATCAAAGCCTTGGTTTTTACACTTTAAGGCTCCTCTCTCCCTCTCTGTTCTTGTCATCTATTTCTGCCTCTTTCTGATCCCTTGCTCCCAGCTCTCTTTCTCATCCCTCGCTCCCCGCTCTCTTTCTCATCCCTCGCTCCCTGCTCTCTCTGAGTTAATGGTGGGATGCAGGCTTCAAAAGAGCACTGACCCTTTTCATCTCCACAACACGCGTGCGCGCACACACACACACACACACACACACACACACAAGTAGTAATCTCACACACACACACACACACACACACACACACACACACACACACACACCAGTAAGCACATGCAAATGTATGTGGTGCGTGCGTGCACACACGCACACACAGGCACTCTCTCTCACACACACACACAAAATATCATGTCGTATTAATAATAATAATTCTGAATAATAATAATAACAATAAGTTGTGTACACACACTTACTCAAACGCACATGCACATGCATAAGAAATCACACACATACACACCAGTACACATGCAAACGTGTGCGTGTGTGCATGTGCACACGCACGCACGCGCACACACATGGAGAGGAGAGGAGGAGATGAAAGGAGAGGAGATGAGATGGATAAGAGGAGATGAAGGGAGAGGAGATGATATGGATAGGAGATGAAGGGAGCGGAGAGGAGATGCAGGGAGAGGAGAGAGGAGATGAGGGAGAGGAGATGCGATGGAGAGGAGGAGCTGCAGGGATAGGAGAAGAGATGAAGGGAGAGGAGATGAGATGGAGAGGAGAGGAGGAGATGAAGGGAGAGGAGAAGAGAGGAGGAGATGAGATGGAGAGGAGGAGAGGAGCACAGAGGAGAGGAGGAGGGATGAGGAGAGGAGAGAGGTAGAGAGGAGATGAAGGGAGAGGAGCTGAGATGGAGGAGAGGAGATGAAGGGAGAGGAGGAGGAGAGGAGGAGAGCAAGTGCACTACATTCACTCCTTGGGCTAACTTCTAGTCATTGAAATCCTATATAGTGAAATCACACAATTGACTCATTTTGCTGGGGACTCCCCTGCGACCCCTCATCAAGCTGACGGAGTGTATAGGACCAGCTGCCGCTGGCAAGGTTCCAAGTTGAGGGGGAACGCAGAAGTATATTTCACCCTTTAGGGTGAAGGGATGGGATTGGTGGGCTGGTAACTTCCTTGTCTTTCAACTTCCTCGTTGCAAGAGACCCGGTTTGAGTTGCCTTAACCAAGTTGCTTTAGTTGCCTAACCTTGACCAAGTTGTTTTACTTGCCTAAACATAACCAGGAAACAGGGCACCAATCGCACTGAGCCACTCCCGCTGTCACCACGGGAAAGGTGCGTTGAGAAATGCTGAATAGACACGAGGACTCACACATCGTGTGAAATGACATGTTGGAACGTGAGACACAGGTTGTCAGAATGCCAGAATTGTCTTGAATATTGTCAAAGAAAATCCAGAATATATATAGGATGAGCTTTGGCCAGAGTAAGCAATTAATAAGGTTTTGCAACTGAGAAATATAGGAAATGTATTCAACAGAAAAAGACAGTAGGCTACGGTAGATGGTCATTTGCACCACTGAATTATATATTTGATGACACAGTCACAGAGAGATTTGATTGATTTACTTATAACTTGGGTACTTTTGAATACTATAAATATTCTCTATACATTTTTTTATTTTCTCTACTACTAATGTCCATAGCTTCCCATCAGTCCAACTAGCAAGGTCCTAAGCTCGGTTTCCAGACGTTTGGTGAGCGGCGCCAACAGCGCCACCTAACCACCAAACGTCTGGTCTTCGAGCCCGGCGAGAACGGCCGGCAGCAGACACGCCTACATTTATTATTCGAATTTTATTTGGTAGCGGCAATGCAATGTTTCATAGTTCCAATATAGAGCAAGACACTGATGTGCTGCAAAGAGAGTTTATACCTGTTGTTTATTTTACAATCATTTTTCCTACCCGGAAGTGGTCCGCTTGCTACTGTGAAGTCATCAGCAGGCTCTGTAACGTTAGCCTCGGGAGTCGGGCTTATCGCTGGGGGAAAGACCTCTAGCCGCCGGGGCCGGATTAAACACGTCCTATTAACTCATTCATGGCCAGTTTAGGACTGCCAATATTTAGCACAGGCCAAAGATTTTCATAATTGTTGGTCATCTTTCAAGACCCACAGTAAATTATCTATTAGCACCAAAGTGATTTGCAATACCTCAAAATGAAGATGTACGTCTCTGGGTTCACCAGGAAAAAAAAAGTGAGCTTTTAGCATGTTCTGTACTCTACTTATAGCCATTTATATACACCCTGTTTTCACCAAAAAGGTCTCCCTGAGAAGATAAACAGGAGAAAAGGCAATTTTTGTAAAGGGCACAATCTCAGGCAGAACTCGCTCTCAATTCTTTTATTTTGAACTGTATTGACATCAGACATGTAAATATTATTCGTTATGACACAAATGACAAAATATATATATATATATATATATATACACATGAAGTGCTTTTTTTTACATTCAACAATACAGTTTACTCAGTGTGAGTGAGTGTGCAGACAGACACACAGACAGACAGACAGACAGACACACCGACAGACAGACAGACAGACAGACACACACACACACGATCCCCCTTTTATCTTCGATACGTTGTTTCCGGGTCTGAGTACTGCTGGCGTCTGCTGCTGTGACGGCCGCTTCTGCCTTGTTAGCTGTTTGTGTGTTTATTTTGTTTTGTTCTGGTCCACCCGTCCTCGTCCATGTCTCCCTGTCCTATCCTCCCTGCTATTTGATCGTTCCCGTTTTCCCCTCGGCTATTCAACGCGTCCTCACCGCCCTCTGGATTCCCCGTCAAACTGATCGATCATTTCCTCATTCCTCCGATGATCAAACACATCTCTGGATTACTTTCTCCCGTTTTCTCCCGGCTGGCACACAGGAAGGCGACCAGCTCGTGCAGCGCGCCGAGGGGCGTTTCAATGGCGTTTCTCCTGTCTGCACAAGGAAGCGTTTATCCGTTTTCTGTTTTTCCTCCTGCTCAATTTCAAAACAACAGCTGCGGTATGTGTTTGTTCTAGGGATGGGCATCGAATTTCGAATTTTCGAATAATCGTTGTTATTATCAAGGTCGACTTTTATTATTGAAATTCGAAATTCGAAATTCGAAAAAAAAAAAAAAAAAAAAAAAAAAATTGAGTGAAATGTTGCATTGTCTCCCCTGATTCTAAGTATAGTCAAATCGCTTGGTTTGAGCAAGTAAAACAATTTTTATAAGCATTTTAAGCAAGGTTTATGGAAAAATTAATGGCGGATGAAATCCCATGAAGAGGAAGAGGGGGTGACTTTGGCACCCCTTTGGCACCCAGACCTGAGCCTACTAAATATTTAATGAACCACTCATGATTGTCAAAACTGTTTTTTATTTTCGAAAATGTCAATGTCATGTAACATGTTCTTTACTTCAGTGGTGCAATGCTTGTTTGAGCTAAAAATCCACAGCAGAAGCTCTTTATATTAATTAATAAAGCCGTAGACTTAGAATCAGGGGAGACAATGCAACATTTCACTCACACAAAAAAAAAAAAAAAAAAAAAAAAAAAATTACATTTTTAACACATTCACTGCCAGACGTTTTTTTTTACTGTAGTTAGCTTCTGCCAGAGGGTTTTTTTGAGGATTCTGGCTCATCTTTCAAGACCCGAGGATTCTTTTCTGCTAAGATTTTGTGAACACACAATATCTCAAAAGAACTAATAGAATGTGTGCTTTCTCTGTCTAAAAGAGTTAGTTTGTAGAGTTAGTAGTTATGTAAGCATTAGCAGTTGAATACAGCATGGTTTCAGCGTCAGAAAAATTATTCAGAGATAAACGGCTTTTTGTGAAATTCGATAGAACAGTCACTTTAACCATTCATTTTTGGCTCTCTCTCTCTCTCTCTCCCTCCCCCTCTCGCTCTCTCTCTCTCTCCCTCCCTCTCGCTCTCCCTCCCTCTCTCTCTCTCTCCCTCCCTCCCTCTCGCTCTCCCTCCCTCTCTCTCTCTCTCCCGGAGACGCACTAGGTTTAATCCTAGTGAGAGGGGGAGAGGGAGAGAGAGAGAGAGAGAGAGAGGGAGGGAGGGAGGGAGAGAGAGAGAGAGAGAGAGAGGGAGAGAGCGAGAGGGAGAGTTGCTTCCAACTCCTCCCTCCGTGGGCGTTCTTCTTGGCTGCAGCGGCCGTCACAAGCTTGTCACCAGTCTCACTGCTTTGCTGCTGTCCTGTGCCTGTCTGCGCGGCCGCTGTTTGAGGAAGTCTGGATGGACTCGCTCGCTTCTTGGAGTTTTGGTTGAGAGAAGCTTTTGCGATTCTGGTCATATTTATGCTGCGTGTTTCAAAGTGTGTTCCACCTGTAATCTATTATGCAAATTTGCAATCCCGCATCGCCAGCAATCAGCGCGAAAACGAAAGCGTTTTCCCCCATCCATTTTCATGAGAATGGCTGCTTTTTGCTTGCCTTCCTCTAGTCAGGAGGGCACTGTCGCCACTTAGTGGCTCGGTGGAATGGGTTGTAAACGTTCGGTGGCTCCAATAATTATATAAGAGATGTAAAAGGGTTAGATGCACATCCCACGGTCAAAAAAAAAAAAACATTTTTTTGACGTATTAATACGTCATTGGCAGTCAACCGTTGGATTATTTTTGACGTATTAATACGTCAATGGCAGTGAACGTGTTAATTTTTTTTACATTTTTATTTTTATTTTCGAATTTCGAATTAAATTCGAATTTGGCCAGCGAATTTCGAATAGTGTTTTTGCTAGAAATGCCCATCCCTAGTTTGTTCACGTGTTGTCGGCTTGTCTTAGATGCCATGGACCTGATACCATGTCACAGGCTGGGGAAGTGTTTGAACTACGCGCTGCACTAATAAAAACAAAAACACGTCAAACACGTCATTGGCTGGGAGGGCTATTCCTGATAACACGTCAAAGACGTCTTTGGCCATGAATGAGTTAACAGGTTATGTTTGTTCCTAAGTGATTAATATGTTTCTCCGCAAACGCGGCGATGTTTTGCGAGACACCGGTTCTGCATGAGCGTCACTGCCCCCAGAAAGCAGGCCCGCCCACAACACTCATGATTGGTTCTCCGATGCAAGGCTTCCAACAGCACCACCTAACGTTATGAAAAGATTTAAATAATATTCTCAGTCTTAAGGTAGTGAAACGGATTAAGACTGAGAGCTGAGTCTAGCAAGGTCCCAACAGAGTGGTTAAGAGTGATTGGTCAGAACATCTGAGAAAACGGTGCAGAGTAATGAGTTATAAGATCAGAAATATAAGAAGGTGTCAAACCATGGAGGGCTTTGAACATTATCAGCAGGATCTTGAACTGGATTCTGAAACGCACAGGAAGTCAGAGAGAGTAACTCACTTAAACAGGAAAATATAGAATTACAATAATGTAGGCGGGACAAGATAAAAACATGGATGATTTGTTCTGAAATGTTTTTTTGGCATTGCTGAGCTGATTCTGGAGAAACAAGACTGACTGAAGCAGATTCTTAAAGGGTTATTTCAGATTTGTTTTGATGCGGGGTTGTATGAGGTACTTGCATACAGTCCAACATGCAGTAGAAGGTAGCTGGTGTGTGGTCCCAGTTTGGATAAATAGACCTGTCTGCTGAGTGTGAGCAGGGTCATGAGCAAAAACGTACTTACTGCTGTTTGCTAGCCTAAAACACTCCTCTGCCCTGCACATGCTGCTGTTTGCTAGCCTAAAACACTCTTCTGCCCTGCACATACTGCTGTTTGCTAGCCTAAAACACTCCTCTGCCCTGCACATACTGCTGTCTGCTAGCCTAAAACACTCCTCTGCCCTGCACATGCTGCTGTTTGCTAGCCTAAAACACTCTTCTGCCTTGCACATGCTGCTGTTTGCTAGCCTAAAACACTCCTCTGCCCTGCACATACTGCTGTCTGCTAGCCTAAAACACTCTTCTGCCTTGCACATGCTGTTGTTTACTAGCCTAAAACACTCCTCTGCCCTGCACATACTGCTGTTTGCTAGCCTAAAACACTCCTCTGCCCTGCACATACTGCTGTCTGCTAGCCTAAAACACTCTTCTGCCTTGCACATGCTGTTGTTTACTAGCCTAAAACACTCCTCTGCCCTGCACATGCTGCTGTTTGCTAGCCTAAAACACTCCTCTGCCCTGCACATACTGCTGTTTGCTAGCCTAAAACACTCTTCTGCCCTGCACATACTGCTGTTTGCTAGCCTAAAACACTCCTCTGCCTTGCACATACTGCTGTTTGCTAGCCTAAAACACTCCTCTGCCCTGCACATACTGCTGTCTGCTAGCCTAAAACACTCCTCTGCCCTGCACATACTGCTGTTTGCTAGCCTAAAACACTCTTCTGCCCTGCACATACTGCTGTTTACTAGCCTAAAACACTCCTCTGCCCTGCACATGCTGCTGTTTGCTAGCCTAAAACACTCCTCTGCCCTGCACATACTGCTGTCTGCTAGCCTAAAACACTCCTCTGCCCTGCACATACTGCTGTCTGCTAGCCTAAAACACTCCTCTGCCCTGCACATGCTGCTGTTTGCTAGCCTAAAACACTCCTCTGCCCTGCACATACTGCTGTCTGCTAGCCTAAAACACTCCTCTGCCCTGCACATGCTGCTGTTTGCTAGCCTAAAACACTCCTCTGCCCTGCACATACTGCTGTTTGCTAGCCTAAAACACTCTTCTGCCCTGCACATACTGCTGTTTGCTAGCCTAAAACACTCTTCTGCCCTGCACATACTGCTGTTTGCTAGCCTAAAACACTCCTCTGCCCTGCACATGCTGCTGTTTGCTAGCCTAAAACACTCTTCTGCCCTGCACATACTGCTGTTTGCTAGCCTAAAACACTCCTCTGCCCTGCACATACTGCTGTTTGCTAGCCTAAAACACTCCTCTGCCCTGCACATGCTGCTGTTTGCTAGCCTAAAACACTCCTCTGCCTTGCACATACTGCTGTTTACTAGCCTAAAACACTCCTCTGCCCTGCACATACTGCTGTTTGCTAGCCTAAAACACTCTTCTGCCTTGCACATGCTGTTGTTTACTAGCCTAAAACACTCCTCTGCCTTGCACATGCTGTTGTTTACTAGCCTAAAACACTCCTCTGCCTTGCACATACTGCTGTTTACTAGCCTAAAACACTCCTCTGCCTTGCACATGCTGTTGTTTACTAGCCTAAAACACTCCTCTGCCTTGCACATGCTGTTGTTTACTAGCCTAAAACACTCCTCTGCCCTGCACATACTGCTGTTTGCTAGCCTAAAACACTCCTCTGCCTTGCACATGCTGCTGTTTACTAGGCTAAAACACTCCTCTGCCTTGCACATACTGCTGTTTGCTAGCCTAAAACACTCCTCTGCCTTGCACATGCTGTTGTTTACTAGCCTAAAACACTCCTCTGCCCTGCACATACTGCTGTCTGCTAGCCTAAAACACTCCTCTGCCCTGCACATGCTGCTGTTTGCTAGCCTAAAACACTCCTCTGCCTTGCACATGCTGCTGTTTGCTAGCCTAAAACACTCCTCTGCCCTGCACATACTGCTGTTTGCTAGCCTAAAACACTCCTCTGCCTTGCACATGCTGCTGTTTGCTAGCCTAAAACACTCCTCTGCCCTGCACATACTGCTGTTTGCTAGCCTAAAACACTCCTCTGCCCTGCACATACTGCTGTTTGCTAGCCTAAAACACTCCTCTGCCCTGCACATGCTGCTGTTTGCTAGCCTAAAACACTCCTCTGCCCTGCACATACTGCTGTTTGCTAGCCTAAAACACTCCTCTGCCCTGCACATGCTGCTGTTTGCTAGCCTAAAACACTCCTCTGCCCTGCACATACTGCTGTTTGCTAGCCTAAAACACTCCTCTGCCTTGCACATGCTGCTGTTTGCTAGCCTAAAACACTCCTCTGCCCTGCACATACTGCTGTTTGCTAGCCTAAAACACTCCTCTGCCCTGCACATGCTGCTGTTTGCTAGCCTAAAACACTCCTCTGCCTTGCACATGCTGCTGTTTGCTAGCCTAAAACACTCCTCTGCCCTGCACATACTGCTGTTTGCTAGCCTAAAACACTCCTCTGCCTTGCACATACTGCTGTTTGCTAGCCTAAAACACTCCTCTGCCCTGCACATACTGCTGTCTGCTAGCCTAAAACACTCCTCTGCCCTGCACATACTGCTGTCTGCTAGCCTAAAACACTCCTCTGCCCTGCACATACTGCTGTCTGCTAGCCTAAAACACTCCTCTGCCCTGCACATACTGCTGTCTGCTAGCCTAAAACACTCCTCTGCCCTGCACATACTGCTGTCTGCTAGCCTAAAACACTCTTCTGCCCTGCACATACTGCTGTTTGCTAGCCTAAAACACTCCTCTGCCCTGCACATACTGCTGTCTGCTAGCCTAAAACACTCTTCTGCCCTGCACATACTGCTGTCTGCTAGCCTAAAACACTCCTCTGCCTTGCACATACTGCTGTCTGCTAGCCTAAAACACTCCTCTGCCTTGCACATACTGCTGTCTGCTAGCCTAAAACACTCTTCTGCCCTGCACATACTGCTGTTTGCTAGCCTAAAACACTCTTCTGCCCTGCACATACTGCTGTCTGCTAGCCTAAAACACTCCTCTGCCCTGCACATACTGCTGTCTGCTAGCCTAAAACACTCCTCTGCCTTGCACATACTGCTGTCTGCTAGCCTAAAACACTCTTCTGCCCTGCACATACTGCTGTTTGCTAGCCTAAAACACTCTTCTGCCCTGCACATACTGCTGTCTGCTAGCCTAAAACACTCCTCTGCCCTGCACATACTGCTGTCTGCTAGCCTAAAACACTCCTCTGCCTTGCACATACTGCTGTCTGCTAGCCTAAAACACTCCTCTGCCCTGCACATGCTGCTGTTTGCTAGCCTAAAACAAGATAATAGTGCTGCTGCTGCAGTTTTAACGACGACGACGATGATGATTACAAGTATGATAGATGATCATCACCATAGTCTGTAAATGTCTTGACACAGCTCTCACTCATACTGATCCTCATGGATGATGACAATAAAGATGAGTATGACAGTTTTGATGATTATGATGGCACTGATGATGATGACAATGATTCCAGATTCATTTTAATAGCCATAGTGAATAATTAGACTACAAACAATGAATGAATGCAGGTATGCGGCGCACAGCAGTCCCACAGCAGAAGATGGAGCTATACAGAAAACAATCTCTAATTATAAAGTGCAAAGTAAAAATAATTTTAAAGTGACATATAATGATGTGTGTGTGTGTGGGGGGGGGGGGGGCTCGGGGTAGTGTCTGCGGGATAATGTCCATGGGGGGGAACCCAGACCGTTGCTGAGCCGGTTATGCTCAGGGGGCATCAGAGGGGGGAGGAAGTGACAAAGACCTGATTTTGTGGGGGCTTTCAGGTCTCATTAGGCTCCTTCACACCGGCCTTGAAAGC
>NC_139629.1:22517554-22584518 GCF_964638095.1 Poromitra crassiceps | reverse complement strand
AGAGAGAGAGAGAGAGGGAGAGAGAGGGGCACACATGACCTCTATTGTGGTAACTACTGGACTGTGCAAATGAAGTTAATCTCTCGTCACATTCAAAATTCATCGCCTTTGTGCAGCAGAAACCGTGCACGCACAACACACACACACACACACACACCACACACAAACACAGAACCGTGCACACACGCACACACACAAACACACACACACACACGCACAAACACAGAAACCGTGCACACACGCACACACACACACAAACACAGAAACCGTGCACACACGCACACACGCACACACACAAACACACACACACACGCACAAACACAGAAACCGTGCACACACGCACACACACACACACAAACACAGAAACCGTGCACACACGCACACACACACACACACACACACAAGCACAAACATAAACACAGAAACCGTGCACGCACAAACAACACAAACACAGAAACCATGCACGCACAAACACACACACACGCACAAACACAGAAACCGTGCACGCACAAACAACACAAACACAGAAACCATGCACGCACAACACACACACACGCACAACACAGAAACCGTGCACGCACAAACAACACAAACACAGAAACCATGCACGCACAAACACACACACACACACAAACACAGAAACCGTGCACGCACAAACACAGTTCATCGTCATTCCAGTTCATGATCGGAACGCACTGAACTAGGAAATGAATTCAGATCCACTTACAGTAGGAAACGCTCAAGTCTCTCCCTCCCTTATGTGCGAAATTGCAAAGACACACAAATTAACACGGACATGTGCATGTGTGTGTGCGCACACACACACACACACACACACACACACACACAGTTACATGAGTCAGCCCCGCAGACAAAGAGAAACAGTGTATTTCTCTTTGACTCACTCACTCACCTATAGAAGCCATGTATTATCCTATAGCTCATATAAAGAGTTTTCTATTAGACCTATATTAAGGTGGACACACACACACACACACACACACACACACAGTTGATCTAAGAAGGTAATATGGAAGGATTTCCTCTTCATTTCTCCAGTGGAAAGGGACACATCAGATAATGTCACCTGCAGACGCAGCAGGTGGTCTAAAGACCAGCAGGTGGTCTAAAGACCAGCAGGTGGTCTAAAGAGCAAAGCACACTTTCTTCAGCATTGTGCGTCTCTAAAAGGTACTGTAAGTCCCACTTTCAAAATCAATATTTTGTCAAATGAATTACCTTGTGTTATCTTGTTTTTAGTAAATGTATTATTATTACTAACAAATGAGACCATGCGGTATATGTTCGTGTGTTTCTCCAATTTAAGACCACATCTCCCACAAAACCCATCCCCATGGTACATTGTAAAATGTAATGAACGAATGAACAAATATAGCTATGCTAATGATTTCATGTCACACAATTAAACTCGGCAGGGGTGGGTCATTTGAATAAGGACTTTATGTATTTTACTTTACAGTGGGGTGGTTCTCAGTCTTTGCAGTAATAAACTGATGTCTGCGTTCCAATGTTTGCCATTGTATCGTGGAAATGACAGCTCAGAAATGTGACTCGGTTTGTTAAAAAGCCAGTGAGGAGAAAATTGCACGTTGGCACGAGGGAGGGGGCGGGAAATCAACACTTTGATCAATTCCGTAACACATTCAGTTGAAGCGCACAAACCCTCAACAATTTAACCTAAAAACACTTCACCCATTGATACCTGATGCAGCATTTGCGTGTATGTCCCTCATTTGTGTGTGTATCCCTTTAAGACCGCGAACCACGTGACGCGGTCTTAAAGGGATACACACACAAATGCTTCATCAGGTATCAATGGGTTAAGGGGAGTAACATAGAAAGCTCTCAACATAAATAAGTTGAGTATAACCTAGAAAGCTCATAACATAATTGTCAACTCTCCCGGTGTAGCAGTGATGCGGTGTGCATCTCTGTGTGCTCTAGTCTCTGTGAATATATAATATCTCAGAACAGTCATTAGCGGAATGTGGGGCTCGTTACTGGAGCTGTCACGTTATAAAGTGCAGTCAAACATGCTGTTTTATTCATGATTCATCCCACAATAGTTAATCACATCAACTAGCAGTACTGCACAAACATCCTTGACCCACTTCAAAACACACACACACACACACGCATGCACACATGCACACGCATGCACACACGCACGCACACACATGCACGTGCACACACACACCTAGAGGCTGACATGTGAATGACATGTGAATGGTATTCCCGTAGGTCACGGGGTTCCCGTAGGACAGTAAGGATGATTCTATTCTGCTGTGTTCATACTGGGGCATTGGGACACGAGGGATCCTCAGGACAGGGACGGGTACCACTCGCCCAGAGAGAGGAGGTGGACCTGGCCAACCCAAATATGGCGGCGAGCTGTCATGGTAACAGGTTTGTCAGCAAAATATCTGCAAGTATAATGATGACTCAGTGAGCGGTCTGTCTCCGATGAGAACGTCTCATGTTTTTATGCATGTATGCATAGTGGGGCCGAGTAAATAAGGCCCGTAAGAGAGGTCTGCTGCGCCGTGCCAAAACATTAGTGTTCTCTAGTCGAGACCACCTCAATCGAGACCGAGTCAAGACCAAGACCAGAGCATGTCGAGACCGAGTCAAGACTAGAGACTGAAGGGGGCAAGACTGAGACCAGACCAATCCCTCCAAGTCCAATTTTCAAGACCATGTGATCATGATGGCTCAACATTTACACCAATTCTCTGCTGAAATTCAAAAAGAAAGAAAGAGGAATTGAAGTACTGTACAATACAAATGGATGTGTGTACATTATAGGTGACAGCATAGGCGAAGTTTGAACTTTAAGGTCTCGAGTACTACAACATGTGAACTCACATTTCATTTGGTTCTGCGTGACGGTCTGGCCTCAACTCTTCACCCAGTCCTTAGCAGGGGCGGGAGCATGGGCGGGCATAGTTGCCTTGACAGACAACTCCTTCAGCCAATCAGCGTCGGATCCAGTCAAACCCAAATCCACTCGGGAGAATGGCAAAAACATCTTTTCTGCCGAGAAACTCCGCGGTTGCGGAGGCAAGCAGGCTGCCATTATTGTTTTGTTAGTGCGGTGCTAGTGGCGTTCCTGATTGGCCAACTTGCGCTGTCAATCACAGCGCAGTCACTGATTGGCTCTTCCGCTCTGCAGCTTCTGCTAAACCCCCCCACTGGCTTTGGAGCCAGACTGTCATGCAGAACCAAATGAAATGTGAGTTCCCGTGATGGGCTGGTTTACCATGCTACTACAACACTACGGCAACATCTCTCTGCAAAATCAGGACCATCTGCAAGAGCGAGGACATCATCCAGGTCCTCACTCAACCACTAAACAACCAGTACCAACTGTTACCGTCTGGACGAAGGTTAACAACCAGTACCAACTGTTACCGTCTGGACGAAGGTTAACAACCAGTACCAACTGTTACCGTCTGGACGTACCAACTGTTACCGTCTGGACGAAGGTTAACAACCAGTACCAACTGTTACCGTCTGGACGAAGGTTAACAACCAGTACCAACTGTTACCGTCTGGACAAAGGTTAACAACCAGTACCAACTGTTACCGTCTGGACGAAGGTTAAAAAGTCTTCAAATCCTTTATTCCAGCCAGCAGCAACTTTCAGGCTCATAATGTCTGTACATGTCATGTACAGAGCTCAACAGTCACGTGACTTTCCGTGCCGATTCCAGCCCAAGAAGAGAGTTCCCCCCATTCATTTTCTCCATAGACATTTAGAAAAGTCCTTATATAACGAGATTTAAGGCTGGAACCAAGCCAACCCGTAACCTACTGAATCATGAGAGAGTGACCATAAAACATTTCAGTTGGAGCAAAAACAAAAATAAAAAAATCCGAAGGGGAAAAAAAAAACATTTTTATTTTTGCTTATCTAAGATGATCTAATCTAAGATTGTTCAAGATGTTGGCTTGGTTCCAGCCAACCCGAAATGTCTATGGAGAAAATGAATGGGGAAAACTCTTCTGGGGCTGGAGACGTCACGGAAAGTCACTAGTGTAGACTGTTGAGCTCTGCATGTTGGTAGCATGGTGTACGCGTATGTGGATGCCGACGCCTACATCACAAAACAAATGTCATTGTGGGATAAGAAAGTATTATATCGGTAGGACGCATAAGCCCGAATGGGACCTGTAGTGAGGACCTGTTTGCTGTTCCTTATGGGTCCCCAGTGTAGTTTGTCTTAATGAGCCCAGCTTCCAGAGCCACAATGTGTCTTAATGAGGCCAGCTTCCAGAAGCTTCCAGAGCCACAATCAACTAAATCAGTTTGAGTCCTGGATTATAAACTAGCAGGAAGTGCTATCGTTTATGCAGATGTTCATAATGAACAATGAGAGCAGAAGGTTGTAGCACAACACACACACACACACACACACACACACACAATCTATCTATCTATGCATCTAATGGATTACACGTTCATCATAATTCCAGAACTATGTCTGTCTGTCCTTCGTGTATCTCGTTTGCCGGATCGACGGAGTACGCTTATAGGGGCCCTGACAGAGTGCAGTGGGGTTTGGTGGGGGTGGGGGTGAATGGGGAGAAGGGGTGGGAGAGGAACGGGGACTGCACTACGGTGTGCGTGTGTGTGACGTGTGCGTGTCCTCGGGCGAGCATGCTCAGTTGACATCATCAGTTGTCTCTGACATCATCAATGATGTCAGCAACGCGGGCAATTGTGTCACTCACTGATGAGATCACTCACTGATGAGCGAGCCCCTCTGTTCTCTCTCTCCCGTCTCACAATTGCTCGAGTGACATCACTCGCTGATGATGGTAATCACCCATGACGTCACAATTGCGATGTCATCACCAAGGACGCACCACAATTGCTCCAGTGTCATCACTGATGTCATTATCCAACATCACCGACTGCGCAGACATTACGCAGCATCGCAAGGTCCGACATTAATCTATGCAGCCATCGCAAATGCAGCCATTAATCGTGCCTAATTACCGAATAAAACGAATTCAGTGCGATCGCACGTTAAATGGCATAGCTGTGGCTGAAGACAATTTCTGCTCGCTCACTCACTCACTGACTCACTCACTTACACCCAGACTTTGCATGATTTGATTCTGATAGCTGTTGGAGTACACAATCACCGTTCATTTAGTCAAGCGTCACTCACAGATTTGGCATGGAGCCTCTTCTCTCTCTCTTCCCCAGAGAGTTTTCATAGTCCACTTCCTTGGCTGATTGCAACTCCGCTCAGGTGTGCTCCCT
Organism: Poromitra crassiceps; assembly: GCF_964638095.1. Lineage (NCBI taxonomy): Eukaryota > Metazoa > Chordata > Actinopteri > Beryciformes > Melamphaidae > Poromitra > Poromitra crassiceps. Next base: position 22,579,225 of record NC_139629.1, on the reverse strand, counting down.
CAGTAGCTAATTAATGGAGCTCTCCATGGTGCTGAACCTGTGTCGACTCATTTTGGCCACAAATTAGCCATCTTTCCCCATTTAGTTGGCCCTACATGTAATTAATTACCTCATTCAAATGCGGTGTGTTTGTGTGTGTGTGTGTGTGTGTGTGTGTGTCCTGAAACTGAGCGGAGGCAAAACGGGTGAGTTAAAGTAAAGTAAAGTCCCACTGATTGTCACACACCTGAGTGTGCGAAATTTGTTCTCCGCATTTGACCCATCCCCTGGGGGAGCGGTGAGCGGCAGCAGCGCCGCGCCCGGGAATCACATGGTGATCTAACCCCCCAATTCCAACCCTTTTGATGCTGAGTGCCAAGCAGGGAGGCAAATGGGTCCCATTTTTATAGTCTTTGGTATGACTCGGCCGGGGATCGAACTCACAACCTCCAAAGTCTCAGGGCGGTCACTCAGACCACAAGGCCACTGAGCTGGTGTGGTGGAGTTATTAGAACAGGCTGAACATCATGTCCCTCTTAGCCATTTCTTCTACAAACCTGCTCATCTCACTGCTCTTCTGTGGAAATTGTTGAGTTTGGGCCCATGGTTCAGGAGCCTTTCCCTGTGAGAACAGCCACCCGTACTGCTGGCTGTCCGTCAGAGGCACGGCGTACAGCTGGTTAGGAGATCTGGGTGTCCGAACCCGTTTGACCATCTCTCTGTATTGCTCCTGGCTGCCATGGTGGATGTCACTGCTGTGGGCAGGAGGCTGGCTGTCTGTATCTGTGAGGGGAGGCTGTGGTGCCTGAAGAGGCGGGGGCAAAGCTGACATGGTTTTACTCCCACCACCATCCTGACAGTGAGTCGATCCTCTTGGATTGACGATCATTTTATCCCCAATGGGGTTTTGATAGCCTAAAGTTGTTAAACCAAAGAAGAACATAACGGAACAGTGTAACTGGAAGGCATCGGCCCTACTTATAGCCTCTGCAGGAAAGGGTTTATGATATCACTGAGATGTCATCACTTTATGCAAATTAATACTAACTAGCAAACTCGCACGCTCGATTCCTAGACTCGCCTGCAGCTCGCCCACTGCATGTCGCATACGCACTCGCTCTGCTCTATGGTCTATCGGTGATTTATGACCTCATCACTATCTGTGACATCATGAGTGATGTCATCACCGACGTCATAAATCACTTCACACACAGCCCTCCATAATCTCGTGAGGGGTGTCACAAAGCACTGATGGTAATGTAGCACTGATGATGTCATAGACCTTATACAGTATGATAATGAAGTCATAAACATTGTGACATTAGGGGGAAGCAGTGGGTGGATAAATCCAGAAGGAGCAGGAGGCGAGGGATGCTGCCTGGCATAAAACACCAAAGACAAAGAAGAAGAGAGCAAGCTCTTGGCAGGGAAACAGTGGATGGATGGATCCAGAAGAGGGCGGTAATGCAACATTGAGGATGCCAACTGCCATAAAACACCAAAAAGAAGAAGACATTGTGACATCAACACTGTTATAGACATTGTGACATCACTGATGTCATGAAGCACTGAAGATGTCATAGACAATATGCCAATGAGGTCATAGACAGGTCTCAGTTAAAGACGGCAAGAGGGAAAGAGTGGATGGATGAATCCAGAAGTAGGCGGTAAAGCAACATAAAAGATGCCAACTGCCATAAAACACCACAGAAGAAGAAGTGGTCAGGATTTATGACACCACTGATGATGTCACTGATGATCTCACAAGTGGCATAATCAGTTGATATCAGTTCAATGGACATCGTCATTGACATCATCAGTGATTTATGACATCACTGATGACATTGACATTAACTGACATTAACACATCATGCTCTCCCACTCTTCACCCCCGATTGGTTGAATACAATTCGACGCTGCACTTTCTCGGGTACCCAGCAGCTCACCTGCCAAGTTCGAAGTCAATCCGACCCACATGTATGACCTCATCAGTGATGTCATAGCAGCATGAGCTGTGATTGGTCTATGTGAAATATCACGTAGACAACCGCCCCCCCCCCACACACATTGCACTGCACTCCGTCAGGTTCCCCTAAGGGCACTCCCAAGTTTGAAGTCGATCAGACAAACAGTTCTCGAGATACGTGTATATATATATATATATATATATATATATATATATATATATAAAGTAACATTACAAAAAGTGAAAGGCTATAGAGGCATGTCTGGGAACGCCCACAAAATGTTAAATGGCTGGCGCGCGAGTGGGGTAAAACCGTCGTCCATATATCTCATGGACTGAAAATTAGCCATGTAGGCTAAAGCGCCCCCATTTGTTATAGTTAATGGGGACTGTCCACGACATTATAGATGAAAAAATACAAACATTCAAAGCCTGCCTGAGGGACACAGCCTGGCTGAGGGACACAGAGCCTGGCTGAGGGACACACAGCCTGGCTGAGGGACACAGCCTGGCTGAGGGACACACAGCCTGGCTGAGGGACACAGAGCCTGGCTGAGGGACACCGCCTGGCTGAGGGACACAGAGCCTGGCTGAGGGACACAGCCTGGCTGAGGGACACACAGCCTGGCTGAGGGACACACAGCCTGGCTGAGTCAAGTCAAGTCAAGTAAAATTTATTTATATAGCACCTTTCATACACAAAGGCAATTCAAGGTGCTTTACAAAAAAATAATTGAAAAAACAAGCAGCAAAGCAATGCATATATAAAAAACACAGCCGACAGTTTTAGTTAGAATATATACTCAAATTAACGCATTCAGGGCCAATGACGTCTTTGACGTGTTATCAGGAATAGCCCAGAGGGCCAATGACGTGTTTGACGTGTTTTTGTTTTTATGAGTGCAGCGCATAGTTGAAACACTTACCCAGCCTGTGACATAGTTTCGGGTCCCTAACCTCAAACTCAAGCCGACAGCACGTTATCAAACACATACCGCAGCTGTTGTTTGAAATTAGGAAGAAGGTGGAAAGGAAACGCGCTTCCTTGTTGCAGAGGAGAAACGCCATTGAAATGCCCCCTCGCCGCGCTGCAGAGCTGATCGACTTGCTGCACAGCAGCGGACATCGAAACCGCAGTAGTCAAACCCGTGACCAACATGATCGATCCTGGTCCCTGGACCCCGTTCCTATGTGCCAGCCCGAAAGAGACGAGACGGAGTCACAACTGTGTGGAGGAGGAGAAGCTGTTCTCCTGTGTGGAGGAGGAGAAGCTGTTCTCCTCCTCCACACAGCCTCGCCACATAAATGGCTTTCACACAGAGGGCTGCGTGCCCTCCAGTGTTGCTCCTGGCCAATCCCAGCGCCACAGGGCGTGGTTATTGCTTATCCTAAGTGGGGTTAGAAATCTAAAAGGGGGATCGTGTGTGTGTGTGTGTGTGTGTGTGTGTGTGTGTGTCTGTCTGTCTGTCTGTCGGTGTGTCTGTCTGTCTGTCTGTCTGTCTGTGTGTCTGTCTGTACACTCACTCACACTGAGCAAACTGTATTGTTGAATGTAAAAAAAGCACTTCATATATATATATATATATATATATATTTTTTTTTTTGTCATTTGTGTCATAATGAATAATATTTACATGTCTGATGTCAATACAGTTCAAAATAAAAGAATTGAGAGCGAGTTCTGCCTGATATTGTGTGCTGTGTACATAAATGCCATTTTCTGCAATTTCTTTTCTCTCAGAGACTTTTTGGCTGAAAACAGGGTGTATATAAATGGCTATAAGTAGAGTACAGAACATGCTAAAAGCTCACTTTTTTTTCCTGGTGAACCCAGAGACGTACATCTTCATTTTGAGGTATTGCAAATCACTCTGGTGCTAATAGATAATTTACTGTGGGTCTTGAAAGATGACCAACAATTATGAAAATCTTTGGCCTGTGCTAAATATTGGCAGTCCTAAACTGGGCCTGAATGAGTTAACAAACATGAAACATTATTTCTGTTTTAAATAAGTTACAAGGCATTCTTCAGTATTATTATGGCTGAGGGACACACAGCCTGGCTGAGGGACACACAGCCTGGCTGAGGGACACAGCCTGGCTGAGGGACACACAGCCTGGCTGAGGGACACAGCCTGGCTGAGGGACACACAGCCTGGCTGAGGGACACACAGCCTGGCTGAGGGACACACAGCCTGGCTGAGGGACACAGCCCGCACACACACACACACACACGTTTGTACAGCTATCTTAGTGAGGACATTGATTCATTGAAATAATGCATTCCCTCGCAGCCCCTAACCTTAACCCTAACTTCGTGTGACCAGATCCCAGCAAATGTGGGACAAAATAATATGTTTGTGTGGGACAATGCGGGACACGTTACCAATGCTGAGTAGGGCTACAACTGACGATTATTTTCATTATCGATTAATCTGTCGATTATTTTTAGAGTGATCGATTAATCGTTTGGTCTATAAAGTGTCACCAAAATGGCGATCATTCTCCCCCCCCCAAATCCCAAGATGACATCCTCAAATGGCTTCCTTACCCTTCAGAGAGCCCTTTGAAGGTGTGTGAGAAGGTGAGGATCGCCCAAAATGTCCTCAGCTTCCTAAAATGTCCTCAGGTTCCTAAAATATCCTCACGTTCCTAAAATGTACTCAGGTTCCTAAAATATCCTCACGTTCCTAAAATGTACTCACGTTGCTAAAATGTCCTCAGGTTCCTAAAATGTCCTCACGTTGCTAAAATATCCTCACGTTCCTAAAATGTCCTCACGTTGCTAAAATGTCCTCACGTTGCTAAAATGTCCTCACGTTCCTAAAATGTCCTCACGTTGCTAAAATGTCCTCACGTTGCTAAAATGTCCTCAGGTTCCTAAAATGTCCTCACGTTGCTAAAATGACTCACGTTGCTAAAATGTCCTCAGGTTCCTAAAATATCCTCACGTTCCTAAAATGTCCTGACATTCCTAAAATATCCTCACGTTGCTAAAATGTCCTCACGTTGCTAAAATGTCCTCACGTTGCTAAAATGTCCTCAGGTTCCTAAAATATCCTCACGTTCCTAAAATGTCCTCACGTTGCTAAAATGTCCTCAGGTTCCTAAAATGTCCTCACGTTGCTAAAATGTCCTGACGTTCCTAAAATATCCTCACGTTGCTAAAATGTCCTCACGTTGCTAAAATGTCCTGACGTTCCTAAAATATCCTCACGTTGCTAAAATATCCTCACGTTGCTAAAATGTCCTCACGTTGCTAAAATATCCTCACGTTGCTAAAATGTCCTCACGTTGCTAAAATGTCCTGACATTCCTAAAATATCCTCACGTTCCTAAAATGTCCTCACGTTGCTAAAATGTCCTCACGTTCCTAAAATGTCCTCACGTTGCTAAAATGTCCTGACGTTCCTAAAATATCCTCACGTTGCTAAAATGTCCTCACGTTGCTAAAATGTCCTCACGTTCCTAAAATGTCCTGACGTTCCTAAAATATCCTCACGTTCCTAAAATATCCTCACGTTGCTAAAATGACTCACGTTGCTAAAATGTCCTCAGGTTCCTAAAATATCCTCACGTTCCTAAAATGTCCTGACGTTCCTAAAATATCCTGACGTTCCTAAAATGTCCTCACGTTGCTAAAATGTCCTCACGTTGCTAAAATGTCCTCACTCAGGTATAAAACTGTCATTGGCTCTTAACTCATTCACCGCCAATGACGTCTTTGACGTGTTATCAGAAATAGCCCTCCCCGCCAATGACGTGTTTGACGTGTTTTTGTTTTTATTACTGCAGGGCGTAGTTTAAACACTTCCCCAGCCTGTCACATGGTATCAGGTCCCTATCATCTAAGACAACACGTGAACAAACACATACCGCAGCTGTTGTTTTGAAATTGAGCAGGAGGAAAAGCAGAAAACTGGTAACGCTTCCTTGTGCAGACAGGAGAAACGCCATTGAAACGCGCCTCGGCGCGCTGCACGAGCTGGAGTCGCCTTCCTCTGTGCCAGCCGGGAGAAAGTAATCAAGAGATGTGTTTGATCATCGGAGGAATGAGGAAATGATCGATCAGTTTGCGAGGGCGGTGAGGACGTGTTGAATAGCCGAGGGGAAAACGGGAACGATCAGATAGCAGGGGATATGACAGGGAGACATGGACGAGGAAGGGTGCAAAATAAACACACAACAGCAAGGCACAAGGCAGAAGCGGGAGTCAGAGCAGCCCGCTGTCCTTTCTCAAGAGCTATTCAGTTGGTTCATGTAATCGCTGGGCTGCGTGCCCTCCAGTGTTGCTCCTGGCCAATCCCAGCGCCACAGGGCGTGGTTATTGCTTATCATATGTGGGGTTAGAAATCTAAAAGGGGGATCGTGTGTGTGTGTGTGTGTGTGTGTGTGTCTGTCTGTCTGTCTGTCTGTCTGTCTGTCGGTGTGTCTGTCTGTCTGTCTGTCTGTCTGTCTGTCTGCACACTCACTCACACCGAGTAAACTGTATTGTTGAATGTAAAAAAAAAGCACTTCATGTGTATATATATATATATATATATTTTTTTTTTGTCATTTGTGTCCTAACGAATAATATTTACATGTCTGATGTCAATACAGTTCAAAATAAAAGAATTGAGAGCGAGTTCTGCATGAGATTGTGTGCATAAATACATAAATGCCATTTTCTGCAATTTCTTTTCTCAGAGAGACATTTTGGGGGAAAACAGGGTGTATATAAATGGCTATAAGTAGAGTACAGAACATGCTAAAAGCTCACTTTTTTTTCCCTGGTGAACCCAGAGACGTACATCTTCATTTTGAGGTATTGCAAATCACTCTGGTGCTAATAGATAATTTACTGTGGGTCTTGAAAGATGACCAACAATTATGAAAATCTTTGGCCTGTGCTAAATATTGGCAGTCCTAAACTGGCGGTGAATGAGTTAAGATAGCTGTACAGGTACACACACACACACACACACACACACAGGCATAGACATAGACACACACACACACAGGCATAGAGACGCACAGATGTACACATATGCCGCCACAATCCCCTGAACAATCCTTCATGCTGCAGTGTGACTTTCATTGTCTCTGGCGTGCATGTGTGTCTGTATACACGTGTGTGTGTGTGTGTGTGTGGGGGGGGGGGGGTGTACACGTGTGTGTGTGTGTGTGTGTGTGTGTACATGTGTACGTGTGTGTATACACGTGTGCGTGTGTGTGTGCACGCACACGCACACACGTGTGTGTCCTGCCAATGAATGTGCCAAGCGTCCTTGAGTAATGATGATATGTGGTCCTCTGTGGGCGAGCAGAGCCGGGCACGTCCTGCCATCTCACAAAGTCCAGGCTGGTCAAGGTTGGAGCATCATGATGGTTCCTGTGGAAACTGTCCACCTAATATTATAATAACTAGTGCAATAATACCTGTGCCCGTTCCCTCCCTCCCTTTCTCCTCATTCCCCTAAAGCACTCGGTGATGATGTCATGAGTGATGTCATTGGTGACATGTAAGTACAGACCAGAGCCATAGAATAGAAGAGTTCCGACATCTCCATTCACTCCAATGAACCAGTTTTTTTCCAGGAAGTAGAAAGTGGAACTCTTCAGTAAAAAAAGCAGCACTGTCGAGTTGCATCAAAATAGACAGTGTTGTACTTTGAAAGGGTTTTTCATCCCTTGAAATGAATCAAATTGTACATTATCGGCTTTATTTTAGCATGCAAAAGTAGCGCGAGACCCATTCCTGGCTGTTCATTGGCTAATGAGTCTCGCATTTTGGTCCTCCGCTGACGCCACTCTCTTACTAGAGGACACTAGTACAGACATACTGACATACAGACACACAGACACTTGCGCAGACATACGGACACAGAGAGAGACACACTGACACTGCTGGAATTATTAGATATATATATATTAGATATATGTATAGCCTAATAAGAGCACTCTTATTATTTCTGATGATCATTAATGCCAATTAATGTTTCAGTTAAATGCATGAAATAAAGTTTATGAAAGAACAAAGTTTGTGTTCAGCAAGACATTTTTATTTTTTTTACAAATGAGGTCCACCTTTATGACTTTTGAAGCGTACTGTAATGTTTTTTTGTTTTTGTTTTTTTACATGATTTTCAGAAAACTGGGTCTCTACCTCAGAAGTTAAACCAATATGAATAATAATCTGTATAAACCAGACAATACAAACATTAATATCCCAAAAACGATACATATAGTAGCGCTGAGTCTGATGTATATGTATGTCATGTTAAAGTTGTCTGAACCGTCTTAAAATGAAGTGAATTTAGTAAGCACCTATCCACAGGCACAAACACACATGCACACTGAGACAGAGATGAGAGACAGGTGTCAGCTGGGGAAAATGGCAGCCATCACTTTGATAAGCGAGCATCAACCTCCACCCTAAAACTAGAACGACCGCAACGCAGACTTATGCCTCCGCCATTAGTTCATTCTTGAGTCCAAGTGGATGATGGAGCCAAATTGGAAGAAATTGCATCAAGGCGTTTCTGTGCAGAATTGGATATTTGAGCCAAATGTGAAGAAATTTAGTCAAGGTGTTACTGAGATATGGCGTTACCGAGCTTGAAAATGGCATTTGTTAGGTCACTGTGACCTTGACCTTTGACCTTTGATAACCAGAATGGAATCAGTTCATCCTTGAGCCTAAGTGAATGTTTAAGGCGAATCTGATGAAATTCCATCCAGGCGTTCCTCAGATATCGCGTTAACAAGCTTGAAAATGGCGTTCGAGAGGTCACAGTGACCTTGACCTTTGACCTTTGACCACCAAAATCTAATCAGATCATCCTTGAGCCTAAGGGAATGTTTAAGGTGAATCTGATGAAATTCCGTCCAGGCGTTCCTCAGATATGGCGTTAACAAGCTTGAAAATGGCGTTCGAGAGGTCACAGTGACCTTGACCTTTGACCTTTGACCACCAAAATCTAATCAGATCATCCTTGAGCCTAAGTGAATGTTTAAGGCGAATCTGATGAAATTCCGTCCAGGCGTTCCTCAGATATGGCGTTAACAAGCTTGAAAATGGCGTTCGAGAGGTCACAGTGACCTTGACCTTTGACCTTTGACCACCAAAATCTAATCAGATCATCCTTGAGCCTAAGTGAATGTTTAAGGCGAATCTGATGAAATTCCGTCCAGGCGTTCCTCAGATATCGCGTTAACAAGCTTGAAAATGGCGTTCGAGAGGTCACAGTGACCTTGACCTTTGACCTTTGACCACCAAAATCTAATCAGATCATCCTTGAGCCTAAGTGAATGTTTAAGGCGAATCTGATTAAATTCCGTCCAGGCGTTCCTCAGATATCGCGTTAACAAGCTTGAAAATGGCGTTCGAGAGGTCACAGTGACCTTGACTTTTGACCACCAAAATCTAATCAGATCATCCTTGAGCCTAAATGAATGTTTAAGGCGAATCTGATGAAATTCCGTCCAGGCGTTCCTCAGATATGGCGTTAACAAGCTTGAAAATGGCGTTCGAGAGGTCACAGTGACCTTGACCTTTGACCTTTGACCACCAAAATCTAATCAGATCATCCTTGAGCCTAAGTGAATGTTTAAGGCGAATCTGATGAAATTCCGTCCAGGCGTTAGTCAGATATCGCGTTAACAAGCTTGAAAATTGCGTTCGAGAAGTCACAGTGACCTTGACCTTTGACCTTTGACCACCAAAATCTAATCAGATCATCCTTGAGCCTAAGTGAATGTTTAAGGCGAATCTGATGAAATTCCGTCCAGGCGTTCCTCAGATATGGCGTTAACAAGCTTGAAAATGGCGTTCGAGAGGTCACAGTGACCTTGACCTTTGACCTTTGACCACCAAAATCTAATCAGATCATCCTTGAGCCTAAGTGAATTTTTAAGGCGAATCTGATGAAATTCCGTCAAGGCGTTCCTCAGATATGGCGTTAACAAACATCCGTACGGACGGACATCCGTACGGACATCCGTACGGCCGGACAACCCGGATCCATAATGCCTTCGGCCTGGCTTCGCCGGCGAAGGCATAAAAATTAATAAATGTTATAATTGTGTCAGCCTGGTCACCAGGGTGGGAATTACACAGAGTCCATCAGGCTGTGTAGCCCTTCCCTCTGGTCGTGATGCCCTGAGATCCCTAAGCCCTCGTTCACACAGGACGCCGAACGTAAGCAGAACTGAAGCTTGAAGCACAAGCTGAACGTACGTATGCCTTGTTGTTCACACAAGACGCCTTGGGCCCTGTCTTCCCAAAAGCGCTAATTTAGCGTTTACGCTCGTTTAACGCCGTGCGCAATGCAAATTGGGGGCGGACACAAGCGCATGCCTGTGATAATTGTACTGGGCATTGGCTGCCCCATGCCAAAGCAGGCGTTTCAGCGCTAAAATGTGGTGATAGATGGCATTACCCTATCGTCAGCAGCGCGCAATTACTTTGCGCTAAGAGCTTTGAAAAGGAACCTCTTGCGCGCAGATACCTCTCTGCGCTGGGCGCTCTGCACGATTACGGCTGCGCTCCCAGCGCAGAGAGGTATTTGCGCAGAGGAAAGTGGAATTCCTTTTGGATATGTCATTACGCACAGCCTTGCTATTCCAAGACATCAAATTATGCTGCTAAAATTGGGTATTAGCAGATAATTCAGTGAGGCAATCAACTATAACTCACTGAGAAACTTTTATCACATCGCAAAGAGGGAAATGAATTGAGAAAACTTGTTATGGGCTATTTACCTTCATAAGCCGAAGGGTCGTTGGCACCACAGACGATCTGTCAATAAGCTCTCTCCATCTCTCTCTGTCCTCGCACGAGTGAGTACACTCTATTACGCATGGAGAGAATTACAACATATTGCATGCCTCGCGCAAACAGCCATTGCAAGACGGGAATCTGATTGGTTTTGATTGACGTAATACCCAGCATTGCCTGGTCACGCAATGCACGCGCCTCGTGAATGCCAGGTGTGAACGGCCTCGCCTGTTAACAAGGACGCCGAAATGAAACTTGTGCGTTCAGCCTAGGTACAGCTTCAGTTGAGCGTTCAGCGTAGGTACAGCTTCGGTTGAGCGTTCAGCGTAGGTACAGCTTCGGTTGTGCGTTCAGCGTAGGTCCAGCTTCGGTTGTGCGTTCAGCGTAGGTACAGCTTCGGTTGTGCGTTCAGCGTAGGTACAGCTTCGGTTGTGCGTTCAGCGTAGGTACAGCTTCGGTTGTGCGTTCAGCGTAGGGACAGCTTCGGTTGAGCGTTCAGCGTAGGTACAGCTTCGGTTGTGCGTTCAGCGTAGGTACAGCTTCGGTTGTGCGTTCAGCGTAGGTACAGCTTCGGTTGAGCGTTCAGCGTAGGGACAGCTTCGGTTGAGCGTTCAGCGTAGGTACAGCTTCGGTTGAGCGTTCAGCGTAGGTACAGCTTCGGTTGAGCGTTCAGCGTAGGTACAGCTTCGGTTGAGCGTTCAGCGTAGGGACAGCTTCGGTTGTGCGTTCAGCGTAGGTACAGCTTCGGTTGTGCGTTCAGCGTAGGGACAGCTTCGGTTGAGCGTTCAGCGTAGGTACAGCTTCGGTTGTGCGTTCAGCGTAGGGACAGCTTCAGTTGTGCGTTCAGCGTAGGTACAGCTTCGGTTGTGCGTTCAGCGTAGGGACAGCTTCGGTTGTGCGTTCAGCGTAGGGACAGCTTCGGTTGAGCGTTCAGCGTAGGGACAGCTTTGGTTGTGCGTTCAGCGTAGGGACAGCTTTGGTTGTGCGTTCAGCGTAGGTACAGCTTCGGTTGAGCGTTCAGCGTAGGGACAGCTTCGGTTGTGCGTTCAGCGTAGGTACAGCTTCGGTTGTGCGTTAAGCGTAGGTACAGCTTCGGTTGAGCGTTTCTTCGGCGTACTGTGTGAACGGACGGGGGCTAAGGCCACCTTCAGTGCCCTGCTACCCGCCTGCTACTGTCAGTTGCTGTCAGTGGTCTCAGTTGAATGTAGCCTTCCCTATGCAAAGGATGTGTCATTGGCTCATTTTAACAAACATTTCAGAAAGACATCGCTCTTCATGATGTCAATAGAACAATGACCTTTGTGCCCTGACATGTGGCCTTGTGCCCTAAAGCAATGTGTGATGCCGAAGGCCAGATGGCCACGCCCCTAAAATGAAGAAATTCCCACCCTGGTCACCAGAATAAAACGTTGTACATTGTACATTTCCACATTGTACATTTCTGCAATCCACAGATACATATCACGTTTCTGAACCAAACATACGTTACATATCACATTTCTGGATATGTGTATATCAACGCTAGTCGGCCGGGGTGGATGGAAGGCGGATTTTAATTTTATTGTTTGTAAATTTAAGCCCAACCCAAAACCATTATCCTAATATTAACATAGCCAAAGTTGTTTTATTTGCATTTAACACTGGAAAGGTGGGCAGGTTTTCAAATTAACTGCCGTTTTGTTTCCAATTTACGTTGAGATTGTACGAATGTACGTGTGCCCGCTTTCGCAGGCATATGGGATGCCGACGTTTTATTCTGGCGACTGGGTTGGTTGTCGATTGTTCTTTTTGCCATCTTTTTGTTTGAATGAAGGAAGGATGATGTGTTGACACAGCTGCACTCTGTCACGTCTGAAAGGGGGCGTCGCCAGAAGTGACAGGTTTCCAGACTCAACCGTCAGTTTAGCCAACAAAGTGACAAGGCTGATTGTCACCACTTGTACAACTGAAGGTCAGTGCATAAACATCGTGTCAATCACCAGAGGTAAACAATGTCTTCCTCTGGAAACACCTCGTTTGACCACCTCTAGCAGCATACAAGCAAGCAAAGGAACAACAGTTTCATAGCAAAACACTGTTGCAGAATTCTCCTTAACATATACAGTATATATATATATATATATATATATATATATATATATGCCTGTCTAACTGGGACTGTAAATTCATGTAAATTCCCTGCACATTAAACCCTTAGCCTGTAAATTTCATGTACATTCAATGTAAACTCTTATCTAACTCTGACTGTAAATTCATGTAAATCCACTGCCTATTTAACACTTCACCACTCATGTACATATTGTAGATATTTACTCGATTTGATTGCACTTGCAACTTTGCGATTGTCTTTAGTTATATTCCTACTTCTTATCTCTGTATATTGATGTAACCGCTATGCTGCATACAGACACTAAGACAAATTCCTCGTATGTAACTTGCATACTGTGGCAAATAAAAGTGATTCTGATTCTGATTCTGATACATTTAGATTTTTTTTTTTCCATCTGGCATATATATGATGGTCTATGGTCTATTTTTGACACGAATCGCGAGTGGTCGTGTGCAGCCAGGCATGAAGTCAGTACAAGTTGTGACAGGCGCGCGGCATCGCAGAGCAAAACGGAGCACTTCTGGTGTGAATGGCCAGGCTCCTGCTCGATGCTTCCGTGACGCGCTGCGACAGAGATGTTGATGGTCTGTCGCCGCCATTACCAGATGGCCGACCCGCCTCATCCGGCTCCCAGACCCATGGTGCCATGATGCCATCAGGACCACACCATCTGAGGCCATGGTTCTCAGCAGGAAACCAGTGAGGGACTCTAGAGTAGAGCCGCTGCTCCTTTGCGTAGAAAGGAGGCAGTTGAGGTGGTTCGGGCATCTGGTAAGGATGCCACCTGGTGGCCTCCCTAGGGAGGTGTTCCAGGCACGTCCAGCTGGGAGGAGACCACGGGGCAGACCGAGGGCTAGGTGGAGAGATCATGGCTGTGTATGGAACGCATGGAAATCGGTAGGCCTATATATGTAGTAATAGCATTTAGTTGTCATTTTTAAGTTTTAAGTATCCACAAGAGATGCCAAGTTGACTTGAAAAGACATAATTTACCCTCTTTTTAGCTGGAAGCTTCACTGTAGCCACACTCCATGAAGGTGGGTGGTGGATACTGTGCACCTGCTACACGCTCCATGAGGGTGGGTGGTGGATACTGTGCACCTGCTACATGCTCCATGAAGGTGGGTGGTGGATACTGTGCACCTGCTACACGCTCCATGAGGGTGGGTGGTGGATACTGTGCACCTGCTACACACTCCATGAAGGTGGGTGGTGGATACTGTGCACCTGCTACACGCTCCATGAAGGTGGGTGGTGGATACTGTGCACCTGCTACATGCTCCATGAAGGTGGGTGGTGGATACTGTGCACCTGCTACACGCTCCATGAAGGTGGGTGGTGGATACTGTGCACCTGCTACACGCTCCATGAAGGTGGGTGGTGGATACTGTGCACCTGCTACACGCTCCATGAAGGTGGGTGGTGGATACTGTGCACCTGCTACATGCTCCATGAGGGTGGGTGGTGGATACTGTGCACCTGCTACATGCTCCATGAAGGTGGGTGGTGGATACTGTGCACCTGCTACACGCTCCATGAAGGTGGGTGGTGGATACTGTGCACCTGCTACACGCTCCATGAAGGTGGGTGGTGGATACTGTGCACCTGCTACGCTACAGATTTCAGCTAAAAACAGGGTGTAAATGACACCTTTCCAAGTAAAATGGTGTTTTGCTGTGAAACCCCATAAATGTTTTGTGGAGTAAAGAAAACTCCAGCAGCCGTTCCATCGGGCATCGGCGTGAGTAGATAATGAGAGAACTTTCATCACTGTTCCTTTAATTACTGACAAAAAACCCACACCACAGACACACACCACACTACAGACACACAACACACCACAGACACACACCACACCACAGACACACACCACACCACAGACACACAACACACCACAGACACACACCACAGACACACACCACACTACAGACACACAACACACCACAGACACACAACACACCACAGACACACACCACACCACAGACACACAACACACCACAGACACACACCACAGACACACACCACACTACAGACACACAACACACCACAGACACACACCACACTACAGACACACAACACACCACAGACACACCACAGACACACACACACACACACACACACAACACACACCACAGACACACAACACACCACAGACAAACCACAGACACACACACACACACCACACTACAGACACACACACACACCACAGACACACAACACACCACAGACACACACACACACACACCACAGACACACACCACACTACAGACACACAACACACCACAGACACACAACACACCACAGACACCCACACCGCAGACACACACACACCACAAAGACACAGACCACAGAGACAGACACACACACACACCACAGACACACACAGACACACACACACACACCACAGACACACTGATGCGAATCAGCAGCACCGAGGAAATGCGGTTCCCTCCTGAGCTTTCCTAATGAGTTGAGTTCGTTATTCAGATATTAATTGATTGTGCGCTGCCAACAAAGCAGAGAATACCTCTGTTGTACACAGATACTGTCCACACACAAACACAGCACAGCTGGCAGGCTGTGTGAATATGCAGGCGTGGGCACAGTCTGTATAGATTAGACACTGAAGGCCCAGGTGTATCCTATCTTATTAACGCACATTACCTGCACAATCCCCGTCTCCCAAAACTCATTCAACTCCACAGTGCTTCCTGATCTGCAATCTGCTCTCATTACACTTACTCTCACATGCTCTCCCTCTCTCCTCTCCCTTCCTCCCTCTCCCTCTCTCCTTCTCTCTCTCCCTTCCTCCCTCTCTCCTTCTCTCTCTCCCTTCCTCCCTCTCTCCTTCTCTCTCTCCCTTCCTCCCTCTCTCCCCCTCTCCTTCTCTCCCTTTACCTTCCTCCCCTTTTCCCTCTCTCCCCCTCTCCTTCTCTCTCCCTTCCTCCCTCTCCCCCTCTCTCCTTCTCTCTCTCCCTTCCTCCCTCTCCCCCTCTCTCCTTCTCTCCCTTTCCCTTCCTCCCCCTTTCCCTCTCTCCTTCTCGCTCCCTCACCCTTCCTCCCTCCTTCTCTCCCCTCCCTCTTTCCCCCTCTCTCCCTCTTTCTCTCCCTCCCTTCCTCCCTCTCTCTCTCTCTCTCTCTCCCCCCCTCTCCCTCAGGTGGATAGTGTAATTGCTGTGGTTTAACCAGTGCTGTGTTTGATCTCACACTTATCCTCTGGAGGCTCTTGCTCATGAAAGAGATGAAGGCAAGACCGCATCTCCCAAGGAACGTGTGTGTGTGTGTGTGTGTGTGTGTGTGTGTGTGTGTGTGTGTGTGTGTGTGTGTACGTGCGTGTGTGGGTGCATGTACGTGCGTGTGTGTGTGTGTGTGTGTGTGTGTGTGTGTGTGTGTGTGTACGTGCGTGTGCTTATGTGAGTGCCAATTGCTTCAGTCTGTTCTGATTTTTAAGTAATTCAATTATTGCAGTGGTAGCCGTGGAACTGCAGGCTAAAAACGCACAAATCACTTCAATCTAAAGCCAATTCCTCCCCATTTAACCTCGATGTATTACACAGACGCCAAGCCGTTTTCTCTGCTGCCTCGTATTACATTCTCATCTATAGCCCGTGGCTAGTGATGCAGAAAAGAGGAAGTGGACTCTGCAGCCAATCTGCTGTAACTCAGATGATGAAGATGATTTAAAGACTGCTTTATTGATCTGAACTACCTCCCATCTCACGCCTCAGGAGATTCAGCATCTCAAAAGGTATGGATATTTTTAGATATAGTCAACAATGGGTCATTCATCCATCCAGGGGAAGAGTTAAAACCTAGTTTGTAGTAAGACACATTTGCTGGCTTGTCAGCCAAGTTCATTGTTTTCTTCCAGCTTGCCAGATGTTCAAAGTATTTTTTAAAGTGGTGCAGCAGCTTCTATAAGTGACTGTGTGTGTTTGAGCACGGGATGTGTGTGGACGACATACGTGTGGGATTTAGCCTAGGCCACTCCCCCAGCTCCCCGGTTGGCAGACTCAGCATAGACAGAGAGACAGGTGTAGAGAGAGAGAACGTCTCTCGTCTCGAGGTCGATAGCGGTTCAAAGCCGGTAAAACATGCACGCACAGATGCACGCATGCACACATGCATGCACAACCATTTTAACTCATTGAGTGCCAGCCACTTTTGGAAGACGGATGCTCCCAGTGGCAGCCCTTTCAGAGCGTTTTCAGTGATTTCTCGAGGCCCACAGAATATTGTGTGATATTACTATGTAAACACCGAACACGCCCAAAAAACGATGATACTCTATTGTATCATCAGCAAAAAAAAGGTTATTGATATCATTTTCCGTTCTTTAGTTATCAGCCGGAGAAGATAGGTTGTTTTCACCAAAAACAGACGTTTCAAATTAGAAGCTGAGATAATCAGCCTTTTGTGAAATGAAGCATTTCAAGCACATCACTGACTCTGAAGCTAATATTTTCTGATGTAGTGACACCTCAAAAATAATTTCCTTCAATAAAACGAAACCAAAGGAATTTTGTTTGGCAAAATAATATAGTATTAACACGTTCACTGCCGTGGACGAGATATCTCGTCAAGCAGAAACCAGCGGTTGACTGCCGTGGACGAGATATCGTCAAAAAAAAAAAAATCTATAAAAATATGGGAGCCACCGAACGTGTACAACCCATTCCACCGACCCACTAAGTGGCGACAGTGCTCTGCAGACTAGAAAAAGCCGAGCCAAAACTGTAGGGGAACGGGCGAGGAAACCATTCTCATACTGTAAAATGGATTGGCGAAAACGCTTTCGCTTTCGCGCTGGGAGCTGGCGGTGGGGGATTGCAAATTTGCATAATAGATTATGGGTGCAACACACTTTGAAACACCGGCAGAAAGCCCACAATCGCACGCAGCTTCATTCCAGCTGAGCTCACAACCGAAACGAACGAGCCCCATCCACACTCGCCCAAAGAGCGGCCGCCAGCAGCCAGGCAGCACAGACAGGCAGAGCCTCGCTTGTACCGCTGCAGCCACGGAGGGAGGAGAACACACACGGAGGGAGGAGTTTGAAGGAGAGGGGGGTTTCCTGCTGCTATGGAGGAAATTACTGTTCAAAACTATTGTTTAGATGTCTGACGTCTTACGCCAAAAATAAATGGTTAAAGTGACTGTTCTATCGAATTTCACAAAAAGCCATTTATCTCAGCTTAAATTTTCAGACGCTGAAACCATGCTGTATTCAACTGCTAATGCATACATAACTACTAACTCTACAAACTAACTCTTTTAGACAGAGAAAGCACACATTCTATTAGTTCTTTTGAGATATTTTGTGTTCACAAAATCTTAGCAGAAAATAATCCTCGGCTCTTGAAAGATGAGCCAGAATCCTCAAAAAAAAACCTTGGCAGAAGCTACCTACAGTAAAAAAAAAAACTGCTGGCAGTGAATGTGTTAAGCAGAGACAGGTCGTGAGGGGGGGGAGCGAGGGGGGGGCATGTGTTAAGCAGAGACAGGTCGTGAGGGGGGGGGGGGGAGGGGGGGGGCATGTATTAAGCAGAGACAGGTCGTGGGGGGGGGGCGAGGGGGGGGCATGTATTAAGCAGAGACAGGTCGTGAGGGGGGGGCATGTATTAAGCAGAGACAGGTCGTGAGGGGGGGGCATGTATTAAGCAGAGACAGGTCGTGAGGGGGGGGGGCATGTATTAAGCAGAGACAGGTCGTGAGGGGGGGGGCATGTATTAAGCAGAGACAGGTCGTGAGGGGGGGGGGGCATGTATTAAGCAGAGACAGGTCGTGAGGGGGGGGGCATGTATTAAGCAGAGACAGGTCGTGAGGGGGGGGGCATGTATTAAGCAGAGACAGGTCGTGAGGGGGGGGGCATGTATTAAGCAGAGACAGGTCGTGAGGGGGGGGGGCATGTATTAAGCAGAGACAGGTCGTGAGGGGGGGGCATGTATTAAGCAGAGACAGGTCGTGAGGGGGGGCATGTATTAAGCAGAGACAGGTCGTGAGGGGGGGGGGGCATGTATTAAGCAGAGACAGGTCGTGAGGGGGGGGCATGTATTAAGCAGAGACAGGTCGTGAGGGGGGGGGGCATGTATTAAGCAGAGACAGGTCGTGAGGGGGGGGGCATGTATTAAGCAGAGACAGGTCGTGAGGGGGGGGCATGTATTAAGCAGAGACAGGTCGTGAGGGGGGGGGCATGTATTAAGCAGAGACAGGTCGTGAGGGGGGGGGCATGTATTAAGCAGAGACAGGTCGTGAGGGGGGGGGCATGTATTAAGCAGAGACAGGTCGTGAGGGGGGGGCATGTATTAAGCAGAGACAGGTCGTGAGGGGGGGGGCATGTATTAAGCAGAGACAGGTCGTGAGGGGGGGGGGCAACGGTCTATCATCCCTGCTTTTGTTCTCTTCCTCCTGGGGGGCCTCTGCATCTACTCAGGATATAATGTCACATCCCTAAGTTTTTGGGGAGACCGTGAACCCGTGACCGCGAACGAACTTGAGCCAGAGGTGAAATATGTAATTACCACAAAAGATGGCTCACACAATCACAGCTGGATGATTGGCGAGCTAAAAATGCAAAATGGAGTGAAATATTCTCAGCCTAGCACACAGCGAGGACGGACTGATGTGAACTCAGTGACAAACTGGAATGCTCCTCTGGTCTGGGAGGGAACCTTCGATCCAGTGGTTATTGATGCAATCTACAAGAGAATGGACCCCAGAATTGCTGTCGTGGTGTTTGCTGTCGGCAAATACACCCGTTTCCTACAGGGCTTCCTGGAGACAGGTGAAAAGTACTTCCTCGTTGGCTTCAGGGTCACCTACTACATCTTCACAGACAATGAAGCACAGGTTCCTAAGATTGCATTGGGCAAGGGCCGGAAGATCTCAGTCGTCAACGTCCCCAGTGCCAACCGTTGGCAGGATGTGGTGCTTGGCAGGATGAAATGGGCCACCATCACCATCGACAAACAGATCCGTCACGAAGCAGACTATCTCTTCATGATGGACATTGACAGCGTCTTCTACAACCGTTTTGGAGCAGAGTCTCTTAGCCGTCTGTCCGCTGTGCTTCACCGTGGCTACTACAAGAACACTAACAGGGATGCCTTTCCTTACGAGCGCCGGCATCGGTCCCAGGCCTACATCCCCACTGGTGAAGGAGACTACTACTACACTGCAGCAGTCTGGGGTGGATACCTGGAAGACATGTACAAACTAGTCAGGTACTGTTATGACCAGTCACAGGTGGATGCCAAGAACAAGATTGAGGCTGTGTGGCAGGAAGAAAGTCATCTTAACAAGTACCTGTTATACAACAAACCAACCAAGGTGCTGTCCCCAGAGTATCTGTGGTCAAACTACGACAAGCAACCATCGGACATCAAAGTCATCAGGATCTCCCAGCTGGTCAAGAACTATGAAGAGATCCGGCCCAATGGTGGACATTGAAGTCAATGATAACCAGGACATAAAAAATACCTTTCTGATCAACCAAAATAATTTCTCAACACTAGGCTGTGAAAAAGGGAGATTTTACTTATGTGCTGCCGTGCCACTGGTTGACCCAAGCAGAGGCTCAGCGGGCCCAAGCAGAGGCTCGGCCGGCCCAAGAACAGGCCCAAGCAGAGGCTCAGCGGGCCCAAGTAGCAGCCCAGCAGCTCCAGGCAGCTTCCTACATATTTGGAACCCTCAAAAGGTTCTATATAAGACACACCAATACAACAAATAAGTAGTCCACACCAGTAGGCTACACAAAATAAACAACAAAGATCACACCACAAAATAAACAACAATGATGATAATGATGATGATGATGACGATAATAATAAAATGATATTATAGGGATATATGATTCAGTTTCAGTTGTTCTAGTCTCATATCTGTCTCATATATGGGTGACGGAAGTTTATTTATCCACCCTTTTTATAACGGCGCAACGCGATTGAAAACTGTCTCAGAAATGTATCGTTTACCCACTCTTTCTTTTTACCACTACAGCACTGCTCCACAGAAAATAAAGAGCTGTATGATGTTTATGTAGAAAATGCTCCATAATGGCCCACCATCAGGCCTGTTCTTGGGGCAATTGACGCCCACCAACCTAGGAGCCCACGAGGCAATGATGATGTCACCGCCATGACATGATGTCAGAGTTCACCTCGTGAGGTCATCGGTGATGTCAGAGTTTCCCCTGTGAGGTCATCAGCGATGTCAGACGGTCCAGGCTGACTGTGATGGCAGACGTGACTTTGTGAGGTCATCGATGATGTCATACCTCCCCGGATGTTGTGACATCACCAACGATGTCATACCTCGAATGTGGGGGGGTTATAAAGGTGTTGTTCTGTATTGATATGGTCCTATACCAAAACGTTAATATGTTGCGCTACAGGACTCTAAAACGGTCTATCATCCCTGCTTTTGTTCTCTTCCTCCTGGGGGGCCTCTACATCTACTCAGGATATAATGTCACATCCCTAAGTTTTTGGGGAGACCGTGAACCTGTGACCGCGAACGAACTTGAGCCAGAGGTGAAATATGTAATTACCACAAAAGATGGCTCACACAATCACAGCTGGATGATTGGCGAGCTAAAAATGCAAAATGGAGTGAAATATTCTCAGCCTAGCACACAGCGAGGACGGACTGATGTGAACTCAGTGACAAACTGGAATGCTCCTCTGGTCTGGGAGGGAACCTTCGATCCAGTGGTTATTGATGCAATCTACAAGAGAATGGACCCCAGAATTGCTGTCGTGGTGTTTGCTGTCGGCAAATACACCCGTTTCCTACAGGGCTTCCTGGAGACAGGTGAAAAGTACTTCCTCGTTGGCTTCAGGGTCACCTACTACATCTTCACAGACAATGAAGCACAGGTTCCTAAGATTGCATTGGGCAAGGGCCGGAAGATCTCAGTCGTCAACGTCCCCAGTGCCAACCGTTGGCAGGATGTGGTGCTTGGCAGGATGAAATGGGCCACCATCACCATCGACAAACAGATCCGTCACGAAGCAGACTATCTCTTCATGATGGACATTGACAGCGTCTTCTACAACCGTTTTGGAGCAGAGTCTCTTAGCCGTCTGTCCGCTGTGCTTCACCGTGTCTTCTACAAGAACACTAACAGGGATGCCTTTCCTTACGAGCGCCGGCATCGGTCCCAGGCCTACATCCCCACTGGTGAAGGAGACTACTACTACACTGCAGCAGTCTGGGGTGGATACCTGGAAGACATGTACAAACTAGTCAGGTACTGTTATGACCAGTCACAGGTGGATGCCAAGAACAAGATTGAGGCTGTGTGGCAGGAAGAAAGTCATCTTAACAAGTACCTGTTATACAACAAACCAACCAAGGTGCTGTCCCCAGAGTATCTGTGGTCAAACTACGACAAGCAACCATCGGACATCAAAGTCATCAGGATCTCCCAGCTGGTCAAGAACTATGAAGAGATCCGGCCCAATGGTGGACATTGAAGTCAATGATAACCAGGACATAAAAAATACCTTTCTGATCAACCAAAATAATTTCTCAACACTAGGCTGTGAAAAAGGGAGATTTTACTTATGTGCTGCCGTGCCACTGGTTGACCCAAGCAGAGGCTCAGCGGGCCCAAGCAGAGGCTCGGCCGGCCCAAGAACAGGCCCAAGCAGAGGCTCAGCGGGCCCAAGTAGCAGCCCAGCAGCTCCAGGCAGCTTCCTACATATTTGGAACCCTCAAAAGGTTCTGGACTCTAAAACGGTCTATCATCCCTGCTTTTGTTCTCTTCCTCCTGGGGGGCCTCTACATCTACTCAGGATATAATGTCACATCCCTAAGTTTTTGGGGAGACCGTGAACCCGTGACCGCGAACGAACTTGAGCCAGAGGTGAAATATGTAATTACCACAAAAGATGGCTCACACAATCACAGCTGGATGATTGGCGAGCTAAAAATGCAAAATGGAGTGAAATATTCTCAGCCTAGCACACAGCGAGGACGGACTGATGTGAACTCAGTGACAAACTGGAATGTTAGTTGTTTATAACGTGAATATATTTATAACATTTATAACGTACTCCGGTTTCCAGTTTATAACTCGGGTCTGAATACAGCCAGAGTGCTGAGGGGTTGTAGCTGCAACACACAGGTGAAAACCGTCTATACTACACCCATGACTGCACCTTACGCCTGCTCTGGACTAGGCGTAATATTTACGACCGGTCTTAGTAAGAAAAAGGCTTGGTGCAACCGGCGTAGCTGTTAGGTCGTAAAGTTACGACCGACTTAGCTTAAGACCAGTCGTAAGACCAGTTGGTGCAACCGGCCCCTGGTCTTTACACTTCCTGTAAGCGCGATCACACGTAAAATGGCATAGCTGTGGCCAAACACAATTCTGCTCACTCACTCACTCACTCACTGACACACACACACACACACACACACAAACAAACAAACAAACAAACAAACAAACACAAACAAACACACACACACACACACACACACAAACAAACAAACAAACAAACAAACAAACAAACAAACACACACACACACACACACACACACACACACACACACACACAAACAAACACACACACACACACACACACACACACAAACACACAAACAAGCAAACAAACACACACACACACACACACACACACACACACACACACACACACACAAACAAACAAACAGACACTTTGCATTCTTCTTATAGGATATAAGGTGAATGTGGGCCCTTACTGCAGAGAGGTGAAGTTTGGGGTAGGAGGTGGTGCGGTTCCTCTTGATCAAATGAGGGGCCTACAGGACACAAAGGCTCTCAACACTGACTGTCATTATTAGCTCAAGTAATGAGTGAGAAGTGAAGCCAAGCTGTAGACCGACCTCTAAATAGAAGACTTTTCCCATCCAAGCTGGAGCCACCAGTTACTGATTTCAACTCACGAGTCATCTTGAGCAACATTCAGCAGTTTACTCGAGTCGTGGAAGTAAAGTAAGGATGTGTAATACAGCACAAATCCACTGTGGAATCTTGTGATATTGCACCTCAGGAAAAAGCATCGATCACGGCATTATCACAGATAAGCACGGAGAAGGACAGAAAATGAATAGGCGGCTCAAAAAGAGAAGAAATGAAAGAGCAGGGGGGAAAAGGAGCAAAGCTGTTCCAGCAGCGAGCCATGACAACGATTTCCTATCTCCCTCTCCTGGGCTGAGTGCGCCCTGATAGAAAAGAACCGCATTTATTCTCAAATTAACAGAGGGATCTATTCACAAACTCCATTTTAACTCAATTAAAGCTTCTCTCCCTGCCGGTCATGCCTTTGTTGCAGTTAATCGTCACTCTCGACTTTCTCACACTCGAGTCCCTTTGAACATGAATTGCAGTGGAACTCAAACCTTTAGCAGGGCAAAGGGGGAACATTTTAATTCAACCACACGGGGGAAGGGGGCGCCGTGACAGACACGCAGGTAGGAGGAGTGCAGCTCAAGTGGCTGCAGTGAACACTGCCATATACACATATAATAGGAGAAGAAGAACACACAAGCACACGGACACACAAACACACAAGCGCATTCCCGAGGGAAAGTGAGACTATGCAAATCGTTGAGCTAATGAATTTCTGAGTTCCAGCGTTGGCTCCTGTGATGCTAATGAGCTTATTTTGGCATGAGCTCATACAGCAGAGAGGAAATGAACATATTCATACGCGCACACGCACTGCGATGTGAGCCAGACACGCGCACATGCAAACACACACATACGCAAACACACAGAACGATCTAAGCCACACACACACACACACACACACACAGATATGCAAACACACAGAACGATCAAAGCCAGACACACACACACACACACACAGATATGCAAACACACAGAACGATCAAAGCCAGACACACACACACACACACACACACACACACACACACACACACACACGCACACACACACACAAACACACAGAACGATCGAAGCCAGACTAGTCTCGCTGGCCAGCCTCCTCTCCCTTCCGTCCGAGGAGTCTGGTGCCGCGGAAACAGGCAACAGGGATAAGCCCTCCCCTGCTCTACAGCTGCTCTCCCATTGGAGCGACTGTTTCAGTGGCGGCGAATGTCCGCTCCCGGCTTATTACAAACTCTGTCATTGGGTCCGACCATGTCAATCAGAGCGGCTTCCGCTCCCTCCTCCCTGTGTGTCGCTGTAAATAGTGCCCTGCCGCCTCAGTGAAAACAACGCTAACTAGCTAGCAAGCTAACGGCAGAAACCTACACGCTAGCTCGTTGCTACACGCTGAAAACGGCAAATTGGATTGTTGGAAATTATTTTCCAAGGGCACTGCCGCTAAGCGCCGCCCATCGCAATCCCACTATGGAGACCTGCGGCGCCAGACTCCTCGGACAGAAGGGAGAGGAGGCTGGCCAGCGAGACTAAAGCCAGACAAACACCATCTCCTGCTGACTGCAGCTCATTGCCACCTCCTCACTCTTGCTCTCTTTCTTCGTCTGTCTCCTTGTCTCCTTTTCAGCCTCCTTTTCCTATGTCACCTATGTAAACATGTCAGTATGTCACCTATGTAAACATGTCAGTATGATATATGGATAGATGGATAGATGGATAGATAGATAGATGGATAGATAGATGGATGGATAGATGGGATAGATAGATAGATGGATGGATGGATGGATAGATAGATAGATAGATAGATAGATAGATAGATAGATAGATAGATAGATAGATAGATAGATAGATAGATAGATAGATAGATAGATGGTTGGATGGATGGATAGATGGATGGATAGATGGATAGATGGATAGATAGATAGATGGATAGAGTACTTTATTAATCCCCTGGGGGAAATTATTGTGTTACAGCAGAAGAGAACGAGCCAATGTCAAAAATATGTCAGACATAGAAACCATGTCAGAAACATGTAAAGAAAGCACAGCATTTAAGTTACCCTATCTACAATCAAGTTAAATAAAAATAAGATAAGAAATTGCACCTGTAAGCACACATGTTCTATGTGGCCAAAATGGACATTGTGCAACATCATTATAAAGTGACATACAGATTGTGCAATGATGAAATGAGGGTTCACCAGCGTATCTATGGGAGGGGTGTGGAGGAGAGAGGGAGAGGGAGTGAAAGGAGGAGTCTGCTCTCCCTGCATGTATCTATGGGAGGAGGGGTGTGGAGGAGAGAGGGAGAGGGAGTGAAAGGAGGAGTCTGCTCTCCCTGCATGTATCTATGGGAGGAGGGGTGTGGAGGAGAGAGGGAGAGGGAGTGAAAGGAGGAGTCTGCTCTCCCTGCATGTATCTATGGGAGGAGGGGTGTGGAGGAGAGAGGGAGAGGGAGAGAAAGGAGGAGTCTGCTCTCCCTGCATGTATCTATGGGAGGAGTGTGGAGGAGAGAGGGAGAGGGAGAGAAAGGAGGAGTCTGCTCTCCCTGCATGTATCTATGGGAGGGGTGTGGAGGAGAGAGGGAGAGAAAGGAGGAGTCTGCTCTCCCTGCATGTATCTATGGGAGGGGTGTGGAGGAGAGAGGGAGAGAAAGGAGGAGTCTGCTCTCCCTGCATGTATCTATGGGAGGGCTGTGGAGGAGAGAGGGAGAGGGAGAGAAAGGAGGAGTCTGCTCTCCCTGCATGTATCTATGGGAGGAGTGTGGAGGAGAGAGGGAGAGGGAGAGAAAGGAGGAGTCTGCTCTCCCTGCATGTATCTATGGGAGGGGTGTGGAGGAGAGAGGGAGAGGGAGAGAAAGGAGGAGTCTGCTCTCCCTGCATGTATCTATGGGAGGGGTGTGGAGGAGAGAGGGAGAGGGAGAGAAAGGAGGAGTCTGCTCTCCCTGCATGTATCTATGGGAGGGGTGTGGAGGAGAGAGGGAGAGGGAGAGAAAGGAGGAGTCTGCTCTCCCTGCATGTATCTATGGGAGGGCTGTGGAGGAGAGAGGGAGAGGGAGAGAAAGGAGGAGTCTGCTCTCCCTGCATGTATCTATGGGAGGGCTGTGGAGGAGAGAGGGAGAGGGAGAGAAAGGAGGAGTCTGCTCTCCCTGCATGTATCTATGGGAGGAGTGTGGAGGAGAGAGGGAGAGGGAGAGAAAGGAGGAGTCTGCTCTCCCTGCATGTATCTATGGGAGGGGTGTGGAGGAGAGAGGGAGAGAAAGGAGGAGTCTGCTCTCCCTGCATGTATCTATGGGAGGGGTGTGGAGGAGAGAGGGAGAGGGAGAGAAAGGAGGAGTCTGCTCTCCCTGCATGTATCTATGGGAGGAGTGTGGAGGAGAGAGGGAGAGGGAGAGAAAGGAGGAGTCTGCTCTCCCTGCATGTATCTATGGGAGGGGTGTGGAGGAGAGAGGGAGAGGGAGTGAAAGGAGGAGTCTGCTCTCCCTGCATGTATCTATGGGAGGGGTGTGGAGGAGAGAGGGAGAGAAAGGAGGAGTCTGCTCTCCCTGCATGTATCTATGGGAGGGGTGTGGAGGAGAGAGGGAGAGGGAGAGAAAGGAGGAGTCTGCTCTCCCTGCATGTATCTATGTGAGGGGTGTGGAGGAGAGAGGGAGAGGGAGAGAAAGGAGGAGTCTGCTCTCCCTGCATGTATCTATGGGAGGGGTGTGGAGGAGAGAGAGGGAGAGGGAGAGAAAGGAGGAGTCTGCTCTCCCTGCATGTATCTATGGGAGGGCTGTGGAGGAGAGAGGGAGAGGGAGAGAAAGGAGGAGTCTGCTCTCCCTGCATGTATCTATGGGAGGGGTGTGGAGGAGAGAGGGAGAGGGAGAGAAAGGAGGAGTCTGCTCTCCCTGCATGTATCTATGGGAGGGGTGTGGAGGAGAGAGGGAGAGGGAGAGAAAGGAGGAGTCTGCTCTCCCTGCATGTATCTATGGGAGGGGTGTGGAGGAGAGAGGCAGAGGGAGAGAAAGGAGGAGTCTGCTCTCCCTGCATGTATCTATGGGAGGAGGGGTGTGGAGGAGAGAGGGAGAGGGAGAGAAAGGAGGAGTCTGCTCTCCCTGCATGTATCTATGGGAGGGGTGTGGAGGAGAGAGGGAGAGGGAGAGAAAGGAGGAGTCTGCTCTCCCTGCATGTATCTATGGGAGGGGTGTGGAGGAGAGAGGGAGAGGGAGAGAAAGGAGGAGTCTGCTCTCCCTGCATGTATCTATGGGAGGGGTGTGGAGGAGAAGGGGAGAGGGAGAGAAAGGAGGAGTCTGCTCTCCCTGCATGTATCTATGGGAGGAGGGGTGTGGAGGAGAGAGGGAGAGAAAGGAGGAGTCTGCTCTCCCTGCATGTATCTATGGGAGGGGTGTGGAGGAGAGAGGGAGAGGGAGAGAAAGGAGGAGTCTGCTCTCCCTGCATGTATCTATGGGAGGGGTGTGGAGGAGAGAGGGAGAGGGAGAGAAAGGAGGAGTCTGCTCTCCCTGCATGTATCTATGGGAGGAGGGGTGTGGAGGAGAGAGGGAGAAGGAGTGAAAGGAGGAGTCTGCTCTCCCTGCATGTATCTATGGGAGGGGTGTGGAGGAGAGAGGGAGAGGGAGAGAAAGGAGGAGTCTGCTCTCCCTGCATGTATCTATGGGAGGGCTGTGGAGGAGAGAGGGAGAGGGAGAGAAAGGAGGAGTCTGCTCTCCCTGCATGTATCTATGGGAGGAGGGGTGTGGAGGAGAGAGGGAGAGGGAGAGAAAGGAGGAGTCTGCTCTCCCTGCATGTATCTATGGGAGGAGGGGTGTGGAGGAGAGAGGGAGAGGGAGAGAAAGGAGGAGTCTGCTCTCCCTGCATGTATCTATGGGAGGAGGGGTGTGGAGGAGAGAGGGAGAGGGAGAGAAAGGAGGAGTCTGCTCTCCCTGCATGTATCTATGGGAGGGGTGTGGAGGAGAGAAGGAGAGGGAGAGAAAGGAGGAGTCTGCTCTCCCTGCATGTATCTATGGGAGGAGGGCTGTGGAGGAGAGAGGGAGAGGGAGTGAAAGGAGGAGTCTGCTCTCCCTGCATGTATCTATGGGAGGAGGGGTGTGGAGGAGAGAGGGAGAGGGAGTGAAAGGAGGAGTCTGCTCTCCCTGCATGTATCTATGGGAGGGCTGTGGAGGAGAGAGGGAGAGGGAGTGAAAGGAGGAGTCTGCTCTCCCTGCATGTATCTATGGGAGGAGGGCTGTGGAGGAGAGAGGGAGAGGGAGTGAAAGGAGGAGTCTGCTCTCCCTGCATGTATCTATGGGAGGGCTGTGGAGGAGAGAGGGAGAGGGAGTGAAAGGAGGAGTCTGCTCTCCCTGCATGTATCTATGGGAGGGGTGTGGAGGAGAGAGGCAGAGGGAGAGAAAGGAGGAGTCTGCTCTCCCTGCATGTATCTATGGGAGGGCTGTGGAGGAGAGAGGGAGAGGGAGTGAAAGGAGGAGTCTGCTCTCCCTGCATGTATCTATGGGAGGGGTGTGGAGGAGAGAGGGAGAGGGAGAGAAAGGAGGAGTCTGCTCTCCCTGCATGTATCTATGGGAGGGCTGTGGAGGAGAGAGGGAGAGAAAGGAGGAGTCTGCTCTCCCTGCATGTATCTATGGGAGGGGTGTGGAGGAGAGAGGGAGAGGGAGAGAAAGGAGGAGTCTGCTCTCCCTGCATGTATCTATGGGAGGAGGGGTGTGGAGGAGAGAGGGAGAGAAAGGAGGAGTCTGCTCTCCCTGCATGTATCTATGGGAGGGGTGTGGAGGAGAGGCAGAGGGAGAGAAAGGAGGAGTCTGCTCTCCCTGCATGTATCTATGGGAGGGCTGTGGAGGAGAGAGGGAGAGGGAGTGAAAGGAGGAGTCTGCTCTCCCTGCATGTATCTATGGGAGGGGTGTGGAGGAGAGAGGGAGAGAAAGGAGGAGTCTGCTCTCCCTGCATGTATCTATGGGAGGGGTGTGGAGGAGAGAGGGAGAGGGAGAGAAAGGAGGAGTCTGCTCTC
The DNA here is from genome assembly GCF_964638095.1 of Poromitra crassiceps. Taxonomy (NCBI): domain Eukaryota; kingdom Metazoa; phylum Chordata; class Actinopteri; order Beryciformes; family Melamphaidae; genus Poromitra; species Poromitra crassiceps. The sequence continues at coordinate 22,549,521 of NC_139629.1, read as the reverse complement.
CCTGCATGTATCTATGGGAGGGGTGTGGAGGAGAGAGGGAGAGGGAGAGAAAGGAGGAGTCTGCTCTCCCTGCATGTATCTATGGGAGGAGTGTGGAGGAGAGAGGCAGAGGGAGAGAAAGGAGGAGTCTGCTCTCCCTGCATGTATCTATGGGAGGGGTGTGGAGGAGAGAGGCAGAGGGAGAGAAAGGAGGAGTCTGCTCTCCCTGCATGTATCTATGGGAGGAGGGGTGTGGAGGAGAGAGGGAGAGGGAGAGAAAGGAGGAGTCTGCTCTCCCTGCATGTATCTATGGGAGGGGTGTGGAGGAGAGAGGGAGAGAAAGGAGGAGTCTGCTCTCCCTGCATGTATCTATGTGAGGGGTGTGGAGGAGAGAGGGAGAGGGAGTGAAAGGAGGAGTCTGCTCTCCCTGCATGTATCTATGTGAGGGGTGTGGAGGAGAGAGGGAGAGGGAGTGAAAGGAGGAGTCTGCTCTCCCTGCATGTATCTATGGGAGGGGTGAGGAGGAGAGAGGCAGAGGGAGAGAAAGGAGGAGTCTGCTCTCCCTGCATGTATCTATGGGAGGGGTGAGGAGGAGAGAGGGAGAGGGAGAGAAAGGAGGAGTCTGCTCTCCCTGCATGTATCTATGGGAGGGGTGAGGAGGAGAGAGGGAGAGGGAGAGGGAGAGAAAGGAGGAGTCTGCTCTCCCTGCATGTATCTATGGGAGGAGGGGTGTGGAGGAGAGTGGGAGAGGGAGAGAAAGGAGGAGTTTGCTCTCCCTGCATGTATCTATGGGAGGGGTGTGGAGGAGAGAGGGAGAGGGAGAGAAAGGAGGAGTCTGCTCTCCCTGCATGTATCTATGTGAGGGGTGAGGAGGAGAGAGGGAGAGGGAGAGAAAGGAGGAGTCTGCTCTCCCTGCATGTATACGTGACTTATTATATATGTTAATTGCAGTGGGCACAAAAGACCTCCTGTAACGCTCCAGTATGTCTATGAGTGCGTTTACATGCACACAATAAATGGATAACTGAGAATAATCAGTTTATGGCAATAATCTGATTTCTGCGTTTACATGCACTTTAATAATCCGACAATAGGAAAAACCCGGGTTTACAATTAGTCGGATTTCTCTCCAGAAGGCAGCGGTAATTCCGCAATAAAACAACAAAAGAAGTTGCAAAATGCAAAATCACATTTTCATTACTTCTTTGTCCGGCTCGGAGGATGGTTTAGGTGAAAATGAGTTTGTATCTCGTTGTCTAACTAGGGAGGCGTCGCTTTGGAAGTGTGAATCTGTCACGAAATTTCCAACTTTACCAAGCATAGAGCACAGAGACAGATCTTGACCCAACTGAATTGAAATAGCTGTCAGAAAACGGAGAGAATTAAAGTCTTTAGTGGCGGATAACTTGTGTTTTGAACAGCTGAGTAGGCTACGTTTTGTTCGTATAAATCTTTTTAATCCGTCATCTGAAGAAAATCGTCACACACAGATCACGGCTTGCACACTGAGTCCAATGCGTTTTATTAATGCGTCGTTGTATTCGCAATTCGAGACAAATATTCATCATCTCCTGTATCCACATTACAACATAGCAGTGCAGCAACGGGGAGGCAGCAGGTCGGGAAACGCCTGTTGCAGGAGCTCCGTGCTGCTCACCTTCATCTCATCAAGCCGGCTGTGGTGCGCCATGGCCGGGGAGAAGAAGCAGAAAGGGGCCAGTGAGTGAGTGAGTGAGCAGCGCGCGTCTCCAGCTGCCTCTCTCTCCCGCAACGTGTACATGCGCAGATGTATAAACCCGAAAGAAAGCTGGTTATGCTGTATACATGCAGAGAGAAGACTATTGGCCAGAAACCTAGGTGTGTTTATCGGTTTTCTCTTAACCCGTTTATGACTATAAACGGATAAAGCTTATCGGTGTATGCTGTTTACATGACCACTTGAATAATCAGGTAACTCCAGAAATCCGCTAATAAACAGTTTATTGTGTGCATGTAAACGCACTCTATGTCACCTATGTAAACATGTCAGTATGTCACCTATGTAAACATGTCAGTATGTCACCTATGTAAACATGTCAGTATGTCTCAAATGTGAGGGAATACTGATCATTCTAATGGGGTGTAATTGAGAATAGAGATGTATTCTAAGATTAACTAGAACGACCGCAACGCGGACTTATGCCTCCGCCAATAGTTCATTCTTGAGTCCAAGTGGATGTTGGAGCCAAATAGGAAGAAATTGCATCAAGGTGTTTCTGTGCAGAATTGGATATTTGAGCCAAATGTGAAGAAATTTAGTCAATGTGTTACTGAGATATGGCGTTACCGAGCTTGAAAATGGCATTTGTTAGGTCACTGTGACCTTGACCTTTGACCTTTGATAACCAAAATGGAATCAGTTCATCCTTGAGCCTAAGTGAATGTTTAAGGCGAATCTGATGAAATTCCGTCCAGGCGTTCCTCAGATATGGCGTTAACAAGCTTGAAAATGGCGTTTGAGAGGTCACAGTGACCTTGACCTTTGACCACCAAAATCTAAACAGATCATCCTTGAGCCTAAGTGAATGTTTAAGGCGAATCTGATGAAATTCCATCCAGGCGTTCCTCAGATATCGCGTTAACAAGCTTGAAAATGGCGTTGGAGAGGTCACAGTGACCTTGACCTTTGACCTTTGACCACCAAAATCAAATCAGATCATCCTTGAGCCTAAGTGAATGTTTAAGGCGAATCTGATTAAATTCCGTCCAGGCGTTCCTCAGATATCGCGTTAACAAGCTTGAAAATGGCGTTCGAGAGGTCACAGTGACCTTGACCTTTGACCTTTGACCACCAAAATCTAATCAGATCATCCTTGAGCCTAAGTGAATGTTTAAGGCGAATCTGATGAAATTCCGTCCTGGCGTTCCTCAGATATCGCGTTAACAAGCTTGAAAATGGCGTTCGAGAGGTCACAGTGACCTTGACCTTTGACCACCAAAATCTAATCAGATCATCCTTGAGCCTAAGTGAATGTTTAAGGCGAATCTGATGAAATTCCGTCCATGCGTTCCTCAGATATCGCGTTAACAAGCTTGAAAATGGCGTTCGAGAGGTCACAGTGACCTTGACCTTTGACCTTTGACCACCAAAATCTAATCAGATCATACTTGAGCCTAAGTGAATGTTTAAGGCGAATCTGATGAAATTCCATCCAGGCGTTCCTCAGATATCGCGTTAACAAGCTTGAAAATGGCGTTCGAGAGGTCACAGTGACCTTGACCTTTGACCACCAAAATCTAATCAGATCATCCTTGAGCCTAAGTGAATGTTTAAGGCGAATCTGATGAAATTCCGTCCAGGCGTTCCTCAGATATCGCGTTAACAAGCTTGAAAATGGCGTTCGAGAGGTCACAGTGACCTTGACCTTTGACCTTTGACCACCAAAATCTAATCAGATCATCCTTGAGCCTAAGTGAATGTTTAAGGCGAATCTGATGAAATTCCGTCCAGGCGTTCCTCAGATATCGCGTTAACAAGCTTGAAAATGGCGTTCGAGAGGTCACAGTGACCTTGACCTTTGACCTTGGACCACCAAAATGTAATCAGATCATCCTTGAGCCTAAGTGAATGTTTAAGGCGAATCTGATGAAATTCCGTCAAGGCGTTCCTCAGATATGGCGTTAACAAACATCCGTACGGACGGACGTACGGACGGACAACCCGGATCCATAATGCCTTCGGCCTGGCTTCGCCGGCGGAGGCATAAAAAAGGAAAAGGAGGAAATATATTACCAATAAATGCAGCACTAGCAAATACTAACCAACATAACTAACCCCATAGTTTGTGTTAGGATTTGCCTCCTCTGTCCCTATAACTATGGGTTTTCCAATGCTGGGGTGGGGTTACCACATCCTATGTTAAAGATTGCTTTACACCTATTCCTCTCCTCCTACTCCTCTCTGAAAATGGTGGCACCTACTGCAAAGGCTCTCCCAATTACGTCTCACACTGTCCTCCCCAATTACCTCTCTCTCTCCTCTGATGCAGGTTTGACATTTCACCTGTCTCCCCACATGAGATCCTAAGACTTTCTGTCAGCAGGGCTACTACCTGCAATCTGAACTATGTCCCCTCCTCCAGTCCATCACTGCCTGGCCTGCTGCCATTGTAATGACCATCATTAGGTCCAACATTAAATCAGTCCTTCAAGGTGGCTAGACGGCTATTCTTTTATTTCCACAAGTCTTGAACGTGCCGTGTCTAAACCAACTTTCTCAACAGGCCTATCTATCTCTCACTCACTGTAGGAGTCTGTTGGAGCCCAACCAGCCTGGCTTCACAGCAAACCACTGTGGAGAGACGACTGCAATGCCCGCTGTCGCTCCATAGAGACACTCCATACTAGGGTGACCAGATGTCCCACTTTGTGTGGGACTGCACAGCATTTTCATGCCTTTTCCCATGTCCCACATATTGAGATGACGTCCCACATTTTCTACGCTCTAGTTTTCAAAAGCCAAACCACTGAGAGAGAGAGAGACAGAGACAGAGACACATTTTTAACTAAAAATAAATCTGCCTCCTTAAAATGTGAATATTTTCTGCCGTGTTTAGTCTTCTATGACAGACTATCTTTGGGTTGTGGACTGCTGGTCAGGATAAAAGAAGACATTTGAGGATGTCATCTTGGGCTTTGGGGGCGAAATTATCACCCTTTTTCACCATTTGGTGACATTTTATAGACGATTAATTGATTAGTTTAAAATAATCGACAGATTAATCGATAATGAAAATAATCGTCGCCAGCATTAGCTAATGTGTCCCACATTTTCCAACACAAACATATTCTTTGTCCCACATTTGGTTTGCTCGGATCTGGTCACCCTACTCCATACAAAGCTATCCAAATGGGTCCTCATCTGTGCCAGCTGCATAAGGATAGACTCACTGTAGTGACCTTAAGTCAACCTTGCTACTGTATGGACACTTCTATTCACGTGGGGTCTGTACCACAGTGTGAGATTAGTGGCTTAGCGAGGTCACTTCAGGTTTAACCCCGAGTTTGCCGTCCTGCGAAGCTGCTTCACTTCTTATACCAGGGTAGTCGATCACCATGGCAACTCATGCGGCACAGCTAACGTGCTCCGGAGCAGATTTGAGTTCAGACTGAGGATCGGATGAAAATGCATGAGATGCACACGTTCTGACCAATCAAATCTGTGGAAACAGGAAGTCACTCCCCGATATAGACAAATATATGAATGAAAATCACAGTAACAACAAAAACTATTAAAAGGGGAATTGCGTTTTTGTGTGTGTGTGTGTGCTTTTATTCACGTGCTGATATAAGGTCGTTTGAGAGTGAATGAAACTGCAGCACTGCACATAATGGCGTTTCAGTGGCTGCCCACTCACCCTATCCAGGTTGAGGCAGGCATTGTTGAAGTCCGGCGACTGGGTTCTGGCCCTCGGACCCTGAGACAGGCTGAAGCCGAACTGGCTTTGAGAGCTTCTCTCAGAGGCCATTTACACATGGTGTTAACATGCGTTTTCTGCCATCAGATTGCAATCAGATTGTGCTTGACCACATTAGCCTGATTCCATTTACACCTGGCGTTAACATGCGATTTCGGTGATCAGATTGCGATCTGATGGCAATTTGATCACCCAAAATGGGTGTCCTCTCAGTCCGCATACAGTTGCTGTATCCAGATTGAGAGGACACATTGCATTTACACAATTTGTTCAATGTGTACACAATGCGTCCCTGACCACCTCCGGAGGTGGTTTGGCCGATCAGATTGCAATCCGTCTTCAATGTGTCTTGGGGGCGTTTACACATGTACGTTCAAGTGGTCAAGCACAATCTGATTGCAATCTGATGGCAGAAAATGCATGTTAAGGCCAGGTGTAAATGGTGTCTCAGTCCCACTGTAGCCAAACCCACCTGAGGTCACATAGAGAGGGGGCCAAAGAGGAGGACTGGAGAGAGGAGAGGCAGAGGAAAAGATGGATAGAAGTAGTGCAGAGAAAGGGAGAGGGCAGGGGGTCAAAGAAGTCAAGAGGAGGGGAGAGGACAACGTCTATGTGGATAAGCCTGAAGCCAACAGCACCGTCCCCACTAACAGATGTCCAAGCAATCGGCCTCTCAAATAGCTCTCCCCAAAGCGAAATCTCTCTTTAGCAAGAAAAGACACCAGGACCCCCTTGTAAAAGAGATTCTGAATCTCAACAGGAATATTCTGGTTAGATAAAGGTTAATGGGGGGAAAAAACCGAAAAAAAATAAAAAATAAATAAAATTAAAAACTGTCTAAGGTAGCTCTAAGGCTTACCGAGATCCGAGAACTTGCTGGACACGTCGCCCATGACGATGGGGTCCTGGATGTTCTCCGAGCGCTTCCTGATCGCCATGTGTGCACTCCATCATACCACTGCCTCCGATCGTCATGTCCTAGAGAGACAGAGGGAGGAGGCAGAGGAGAGAAGATGGAAATCAGGGATGAGACGATATATGCTTGTCATGATTCAGGATGCACGATATTGGATTTTTCTGACGATATCCAAGATGCCGATATTTTCCAACTCTTTTGCCCGATTGACAACACACTATGCGTGTATTTCTTTTCTGCCCTGTAATGGAATTCAAGTCCCTGGAAACCAGATTTTTTTTTTTTTATTATTTAGCATTTTGAGTTCATCACATCACAGGAACCTATGTTAATAAGCCACCAGCCAAATTTGAACGATGATGAACGTCGCAAAGTATATAAATTTAGGTTTGACAGTCATGACAAAAGTCATGCGAATCAATTAGATTTTAGACTGTCTTTTCTCCCGCGGACTGTGTGGGCGTGTCCCGTGTGTGTGCGTGCAGGACTCCTCCGAGAGAGAGAGAGAGGTAGGGAAACGGAGAGAGAGGAGAGAGAGAAGGAAAGAGAGATGGAGTGTGTGTGTGTGTGTGTTCGCTCGTTGCTCGGCGCATACTGACAGAGAGGAAGAGAGACTGCCGCTGTAAAGAGTCTCGCGAGAGGTTGCACAAGATGGCGGCGTAGACTTTTGCTCCCCGGCCCAGAGTTGCCAATTTTATAGAATTAAACCGTTTCTACACGTTTTTATTTTACAACAATTTGATTTTTGTACGGTGCTAAGGCTCGCGATCGAGTTGTATGACGGAGACTTCGTCTGATGGTGATTAACACGAGATCTGGGAAAGGAACGATGGCCGAGTTGGAAGCTAAAATGGACTCTGTATTAGCAAGCATAACTAGCATGGATAACGTGCTGGGGAAAGTGGATGCTCGCATTGCTAACATGGACGCTCGTTTTACTGGCTTTAATTCACGCCTTGACAAGCTCCAGGGCGAGGTGTCTGCTATTCGGATGGACATTAGCTCACAGAAGGAAGATATTCGCAACGTCAGGGCGGAGGTTGGTCTGATTCAAGCTGATGTGGTGACCAACTCACGTAAGCTAGCTGAGCATGAGACCGGTTTGGAGGGGATGCGTGCTAAACTAGCGGACATGGAGGACCGAAACAGGCGAGGGAATGTCAGAATCAATGGTTTGCCGGAGGGGATAGAAGGCCCTAATGCCATTCAGTTTCTCACTCAAGCCCTGCCGAAGTGGTTTCCTACCCTGGGCCCCCTCCAGGGAGAAATTATGAGAGCACACCGCCTCTACAATGGCGCCGGAGGGGCTAACAGGGCTAACGGGACGGGCCGCACGCTGATATTCAACTGTCTCCGCTACACAACCAGGCAAGATATCCTCGTCGCTGCAAGGAAAACCCCTCATCTGATCGATGGTCGGAAGATACGATTTTCCCCGGATTACAGTGCCCACACGGTGAAACGTCGCCTGGCCTTCTCTCCAGCCATGGATAGAGCAAGAGCCAAAGGGATCGAGTTCTTCCTCATCTATCCAGCTACCCTCAAAATCAGAGCGAAGACCGGTGCTATGGAGGCCTTCCAATCGCATGAGAAGGCCGAGGATTTCCTCTCAGCCATGTAGGGAGCACCATTCGAGTCGGCTGATTCGAGCTGAGCTGGCCGGTGGTTAGCCCTGGTGGAGCTACAGGCTAGCTCTTGCTGCTAACAGTTAGCATCAGGTACTGTTTTCAGTGTTTTGTTTACGTTCCTTCGTGTTCCATGGTGCTTAGCTACAGGCTAGCTCTAGCGGCTAACGCTTGACATTTCTGCACAGCTGACACATCGTGTTATCACAGCAGAGTCTCTGTTTACAGTACACGGTTACTCTAAGACGTTAACGAAGCTTGTTATTCAACAGGAGGTATTGATACACGGACAGTTTTACTCGATTTGGATCATCAGGACAGTCACTAACGACAACTTTATTTAATTTGGATTTTTATTTCGTCTATTGGCTGGATTATCTTGAACCCTGAAGCCTTACAGCATTTATCTGATTTGTACCCTTACTCGTCTTGTCTATTTGGGCAATTCGTTTTGAATAGACTGTATCTGAATATGTATATTTTATATATACTGGAAATAATAATATTTCTGTAAGGGGAATCTGACCGGATGTATATACTGTATATAGGCATATATATAATTTTGATTTTCGTAGCTTCGCTCTACTGGTAACTGCGTGTATCCGACCCTGTAGTAACTGATGCTGTTTCAACTGCTTATTCATGTTTAATTTTTATAACGGTTCATAATATTAGTCTAAACTCTGGGCGGGGGCTCAGTCTCCAGCAGCCCTATGTTCATTCCAATCGCGGATCAACATTTATTTGTGTTATTTTTTCTTTTCTGTTGGGATAAGTTTATATCATCATGGGTTGTTTTGGATCTATTATTGGGAGTATGGCGCCACCATGGGGATTTACGGGGAATTGCAGGGGATAGGGTCTCTATATGTCTAGGGGAACATGCACAGTTTGATATGGAGGAGAGATTTCTTACATTTTATTACTTGATTATCACTTTGTCCTGGTCATGGAGTATGATTATGAGTAATATGCAATCTAATGGGTGAACTGTCTATTTTGGTGTGGAACTGTGATGGTTTAAATGTGCCACACAAACGTGCCAGTGTTTTGACTTTGTTAAAAAGAAGGAAAATAGATGTGGCTCTTCTTCAGGAAACACACTTACTAAACAGGGACAACGGCCGCATGGCCAATAGGTTTTATCACACCATAGCATTCTCATCAGCTAATTCAAAAAGCAAAGGGGTATCCATCGTTTGTAAACGTAACTTGAAAATTAAGGTATTAGACGTCTGGGCAGACGACGTGGGTAGAATAGTGATCGCCAAAACTGAAATGTATGGGAGAAAGATAGCTTTTATTTCGGCCTACGCCCCCAATAAATTTGATAGAGAATTTTATAGTATACTCACCCAAGAAATGTTGCAGCTAACTGATTATTCATTTATTGTAGGCGCGGATATGAATGCTGTCTGGCAGGCATCTGAAAGGTCCAGTTTGACCGCCACTAAGGATCAGGAGTGTGCGTCTGCAGCTTTACAAGCCTGGGCCGAGAGTCTGGGATTAGTAGACACTTGGCGTGCTTTCAACCCCTCTCTGACAGATTACACTTTTTTTTCAGGCAGGCACAAAACGTCTTCTAGGATAGATTATCTCTTTTCATCGCCACAGTTGTTTCAGAATATTAACGACACCACTCTTCTTCCTCTAGCCCTCTCTGATCATAAAGCAGTGTACAGCATTGTTATAATAGGCAGTTTATCTAAAAGAGCAGCTAGATGGCGCTTCAACAACTCTTTACTAGGGAATGAGGCTTATAAATTACAATTTCTTTCACGACTGCAAGAATTCCTAGATTTCAATGTAGGGTCGGTGGAGGATCCCAGAATTCTATGGAACGCTGTTAAGGGATTTATTAGAAGCAACACCATTCTGTTTTCTTCAAATATGCGCAAGGCTAGGTCTGCGAGATTGCAAGAGCTGGAGGGTGAGTTTGCCAGGCTGGATTCGATATTACAGACTAATTATACAAGACAAATAGAGACTCAGCGAGATGTTGTTAAAAAAGAAATAAATAACATTCTCAAACAACAATCAGAATTCCTAATACATAGGACTAGGCAACGTTATTATTTTCATGGCTCGAGACCTAGTCATCTTTTGGCCTTAAGCATTAGAGCCAGTGAGTCCTTTGCAGATATTCCCTCCATCAGATCCTGTGCCGGTAATATTACAACTGATCCTAAACAGATTAATGAAACCTTCAGAACCTTTTACTCTAACCTATATCAGTCGGAGACTCAATTGGATAATGATAGGTGTTCTAACTTTCTTAGTCAGATGGACCTGCCACAACTGTCAGAGGCGGATGCTGAAAGACTAGGTGCTCCCATCTCTTTAGCTGAACTGAAGGAGACAACAATAGCTATGCAAAGGAATAAATCTCCAGGATTAGACGGGATACCACCTGAATTCTATATCACATTCTGGGACAAGCTCGGACCTCTACTTCTAGAGATGATGAGAACGTCAATAGACAAAGGGAGCTTCTCAAGGGATGTTAACTTGGCTATAATATCATTATTGTTAAAAAAAGACAAGGACCCAGTTGAGTGTGCCAGCTATAGACCTCTTAGTTTGTTAAACGCCGATCTTAAGATATTTGCGAAGGTGCTTGCCAGACGTATTCAGGAATACATGCCTACTTTGGTTCATCCTGACCAAACAGGCTTCATAAAGAGCAGGTTGGCTTCAGACAACGTCAGGCGCCTCCTGCACATAATTGATGCAGCGGCGGGTAGGAATACCCCGTCTGCGGTCCTTTCATTGGATGCTATGAAGGCCTTTGATAGGTTGGAGTGGTCGTTTTTGTGGGCTGTAATGGAAAAAATGGGCTTTGGGGTGGGCTTTATACATATGGTGAAGGTTCTATATTCTAACCCATCTGCTCTTGTTCTCACTGGTCAATTGTCATCTGCACTGTTTCCTGTCTCCAGGTCTTCTCGGCAGGGTTGCCCATTGAGTCCGGCGCTGTTCGCAATTTCACTAGAACCCCTGGCCCAAATGATCCGACAATCCACTGTTGTGAGACCTATTTCGGTGGGTAACACCTTTCACCATCTAGCGTTATATGCTGATGACGTGTTGGTGTTCATGGAGAATCCAGTGCAGTCGCTGCCTAGTCTGCTCTCCATCTGCGAGGAGTTTGGTTGTCTATCTGGATTCAGGATTAACTGGAACAAATCTGCTTTAATGCCCCTTAATGATACAGCTAAAGCCCTACAATTCCCCGCTAATATTCCTGTCGTGCAGCAAGTTAAATACCTTGGAATACAAATTTTCCCATCCCTAAATCGTATTGTAACCTATAACTATTTAGACATTTGGAACAAAATCAAATCAGACTTAGAAAGGTGGACCAGCCTCCCAAATTCCCTTCAAGCCCGTATTTCTATTGTAAAGATGAATGTTTTGCCTAGGATTAATTTTGTGAGCTCGATGATCCCTCTTGCGCCCCCTGTTAACTATTGGAAAAACATCCACTCGAGCGTCTCCCGCTTTGTGTGGAACAAGAAGCGACCGCGCTTGAAATTGGCAACCCTGCAGAGAGGAAGGGAGGACGGTGGTTTGAGTGTTCCCAATTTCAAGTTTTATTTTTATTCATTTGTGCTTAGACCTCTGTTTGTGTGGGATGTCCCCAACGCTCCTGTCTCTTGGTATAAACTAGAGGAAAATAGTGTTCGACCTTGGAACTTGCAGGAGGTTTTATTTGCTAATATTTCCAACAAGCAGTGCCAATTGCGTTTTGGGCCAATTATTTCTTTTCTCATTCAGACCTGGCGCACATGTGAATCCCAATTCAAAACTGGTTGTAAATGGCATACTCTTTCACCATTATTCCATAACAGAGAGCTCTTGATTGGAGGTAGACCGATAACAACATCTCCCTGGAGCAGGGATGCCATCCGTTGTCTAGGGGACATCTATAATGAGTCGGGTTTGCGGTCCTTTCAGGACATCAAGGCCACTTATGATTTACCAGCTTCTTCATTTTATTTTTATTTACAACTCAGACACGCCCTTAAGGCACATGGTATTTCTCTACAACAATCACTATCCGTTCATCCCTTGTATAATCTGCTCACTATGCAAAGAGATAATAAGGGAATGGTTTCCAAATTGTACAGTTTTTTTTTAGATTCTTCTTATTCTGACTTACCAGTGGATAGGCTGTGGAGATGTGATTGTCCGGAGCTAGACCCCGATTTTGACTGGGTTCAGGTATGGGATAACATCAGGGAGGCTTCCCGTAACCCCAATCATCAACAGATTCACTTCAATTATGTACACAGAACTTATCTCACCCCACGCAGACTACATGCGATGAAACTGATAAATGATCCCTATTGCAGTCTCTGTACTCTGAAGGCTACTGGCACTTTTATCCACATGGTGTGGGAGTGTCCTCCAGTTGTTCAGTTTTGGTCCAACGTGTCTGCTAAGCTGTCTGAATTAATATCTGCAACAATCCCAATGACTGCTTCCACTTTACTGCTGAATGACTTGTCCGGGGTCAATATGCCCAAAGCCACAAAGCGTACTGTACTAGCTGGTATTACAGCTGCAAAAAAGATGGTTGCGATGCGTTGGAAGCCTCCTCACTCTCTTACCATTAGGCAATGGGTTCTTACTTATTTAGATGTCGTGTACTTGGAGATGTCAACTGCTAGAATAAATGGTGCAAGTGAATCTACCTTAATCAACTGGCAGAATGTTATCAATTCACTCAAAGATTTCTTAGCATGATCCTCTTTTTTCGATACCAGACCTTGACCAGTATTTCTTTTTAAAATCCTACTCTCCTGAAGTGTGTAATTGTGGTATATGGGGGGGGGGGGGGGGTGGGGGGTGGCGCCATACGCCATACACACATACACACATACATATACATTTAAATCTGATTTCATTTTTCTTCTTTTCATTTAATTTAATTTTAATTTGTCAGCAGTTTGTTTTGTCTTCTTTTGTTTTCTTTTACAGGTGGTGCTCTGAATTTGGCAGTCTGTGATGTCAATGGTTGCTATCTAAAGAATTTATATAATCCTTATGAGCCCAGTGATCCACACCTTATTGCTGCTGCGGCGGAATTAGCACTGAGATTCTGAGGAGATATTGAGAGGGGGTCTATTGATCTCTCTATGCTGGGATTCCTATGGACTATAGTCTATCTAGGTTAGGAGGTATGGATGCATTCCGGTGCGTCGCTTGCTGCCAGTTTATGGCTTTACCTGACAATTTGTTTGTTTATTTGTTTATCATTGTTTTATTCTTGTCTGTTTGTTTTTTGTCATGTATGATCTGTGAACTAAAACTGAAAGTGAAAAATAAAAAACATTTGATCACAAAAAAAAAAAGAGACTGCCGCTGCGAGTGCACAGCGCTACTGTGTGTGTGTGTGTGTGCGTGTGTGTGTGAAACATCTAACAATGCTTTTTCCACCTTTCTAGTGTTCAGCCCTGCCTACACAGCTGTTGCAGCCTCTAAAGATGAAGCAGGTAAGATAATTTCACACATGCTGTAAACACTTCACCATATTTGACACAATGTATTTTGTGTGTGTGTGTGTGTGTGTGTGTGTGTGTGTGTGTGTGTGTGTGTGTGTGTGCGTGCACCGCTCTCTTCAATCATCTTCAATGAGGAAGTGGAAATCCAGACCTTGTAGTAAAGTGGCGATTTTGGGGTTTTGGGTTGAAACTAATGTCTCCTACTTTCTGAGGCACACAATTACTCACATAAGACCCTAAATTTAATAGTTAGAAGGTTTTTGTGGATTTTGGTTTCCAGGGACTTTAACACTCAGCCTACTGTAAAATACAAAAACTACTTCAACTTAGGTTATGTAAAACATATGTATGTAAAACATGCTATACACATTTTTTATGTACCATTATTTTTTTATTTCTTTCATTTTAATTTCATCCTACTTAAACAGGCTTGGATGATGCTCTCCTTGAGACAATCCTGACAATAGCCACCACAACTGCAAGTTGCAAAACAAATAGGCTAATGACTAGCGATGTGCGCGACTAGCCGTTTATTCGTTTAACCGCCTACTCATTTATTAACCGTTTAGTATTTTACTAGTCGGTTAAACGCTGCACCTTGTTCTTCACGCCTCGGCTTCTTTGTAAACAGGCTGAGCAGCCAGGGAGAGAATTGCTCCTCCTCCCCGCACTCGCAAAAAAATTACGTCTCGACTCGAGATCAGCCATCGCAAAATGACAGAGAAGATGCAACGAGCGTTCGAGGGGGCAGAATATGTGGCCATAACTTCAGACGGGTGGACGTCCATAACCACCGAGTCACACATGACTATAACATGTCATTATCTGGACGAAGGACATCTCCGCAGCTGTGTGCTTCAGACGTGCGCCCTGGAGGAAAGACACACCGCTGAAAACTTGGCTGCCCAGCTGTGAGGTGCGATGAGTGAGTGGGGACTGGATAACAAAGTCGTCGCCTGTGTGCATGATAATAAATAAAAACCAATAAACGGGGCAACTCCAATCGTGAACAATCTCAGCATGAGACGCCAGCTTTATTATTCTTCCACTTCCAGCTAGGGATGGGCATTTCTAGCAAAAACACTATTCGAAATTCGCTGGCCAAATTCGAATTTAATTCGAAATTCAAAAAAAAAAAAAAAAAAAAAAAAAAAAAAAATTGTGAGTGAAATGTTGCATTGTCTCCCCTGATTCTAAGTCTACGGCTTTATTAATTAATATAAAAAGCTTCTGCTGTGGATTTTTAGCTCAAACAAGCATTGCACCACTGAAGTAAAGAACATGTTACATGACATTGACATTTTCGAAAATAAAAAACAGTTTTGACAATCATGAGTGGTTCATTAAATATTTAGTAGGCTCAGGTCTGAGTGCCAAAGGGGTGCCAAAGTCACCCCCTCTCCCTCTTCATGGGATTTCATCCGCCATTCATTTTTCCATAAACCTTGCTTAAAATGCTTATAAAAATTGTTTTACTTGCTCAAACCAAGCGATTTGACTATACTTAGAATCAGGGGAGACAATGCAACATTTCACTAAAAAAAAAAAAAAAAAAAAAAAATCGAATTTCGAATTTCAATAATAAAAGTCGACCTTGATAATAACAACGATTATTCGAAAATTCGAAATTCGATGCCCATCCCTACTTCCAGCATAACCTAGCGTCAAGCGCCCCCACAACAACAACAACAACAACACGCACACTTCTGTTTCCTGTCTTCAACATAAGAGCCTACATGTACAGTGCATTGGCTGTCTAGAAGGTAAACATAAATTATATAGCACCTTCATAAAAATAGCTTACACAATCATGCAAGACACGCTGGAACTCCGTCCTACAACATTATTCATAATAAATGCCATGCATTGCATTGGCAAACGTATCAGAAATGTATTTCTCTTTAATTTGTTCACCTTTATTCAATCAGTTGTTGTTACATCAATATCATTTAAATTAACAGCTTGTACTGAATGTTTGGGCTAAAATAGCTCCTAAATACACAAAACATTTGCATTTTAAACTTTTAAACTTTGTATTTAATATGTATATTAAATTGCGAGTTTTCTTGCTTATAGACTAGTCGACTAGTCGCAAATAAAATTTGAGACTAGTCGGCGGGGAAATTAGTCGAAATTCCCATCCCTACTAATGACCTATATTTTATTCGCATTGAAAAATCAGCCACAATCAAACGTGGGTTATCAGCCATATGGGACTGTCAACTGGCTGGTGTGGCAGACACATAAAATCACAGACACAAAATGAGTTATTAGACCTTGCAGATGCAGAACTATAGTGTTAGAATACTGGAAAATAAGTAAAACACTAGACTTACAACCTCACTAGATTACTATAGGTAAACTATGTTCAAGCAAGAGCAAGTGTAATGTTAATGTAAACGCATTGGTAAACGCACCGTCGCCAAATATACAGTAGCTTGAATTCAGAGCGATATTTATCCCACTTGCGGACAAGCTAGCATGAAATGGTTGAGACCAACGGATTCATTGTGTCTTCCAGTTTCATGTGACGCCAGAAACTTCTCTGTGGCTTTAAAACTGAGCCAACTATAGCCTCTGAAACATCGTAAACAAATCAACAGTTAAATGATCTTCCAGCAAAGGCAACAGTTAGTTGTTTTGATGGAAAGCAGAAATCTACAAAAAATAAAATGCAAGCTGCAAAAACAACCTTTTTTTCCAGAAGATAAAACGAAAGTTACTTGTGTAACTACGGTTCTATGAATCCCGGATGACCGCCAGAGGCGGTGCTTTAAGCACTGGATGAATATCTTCGTCTCGCGCTTGCACAGGTCGAGTACCTATACCAACAAAGTCACCCGTGACGCCGGCTTGTCTATATCTTCCGGTGTCATCCGCGGCTCTTTTCCTATGGAATCTTCTCGCGAAACCATGAGGATTCTGAGTGACTGAACGCTCTGGCGGTCATCCGGGATTCATAGAACCGTAGTTACACAAGTAACTTTCGTTCTATTTCATCCCTCCTGACCGCCAGAGGCGGTGCTTTAAGCACTGGATGACCTCTACCAACAAGGTCACAAAGAATCCCAAGTACCCACCTCACTGCGTGGAGGCAGAGGAACTTGGCAACAAGACCGCTCCCAGTGGATGCGGGGTGGCGACATTAACCCTGTAGAACCTGGAAAACGTTCCTGGTGACGCCCATGAGGCCGCTGCACATATAGCCTCCAGGGGCACCCCTCTCAGGGCAGCCCATGATGTTGCGATGCTCCTGGTGGAATGGCACCTCACCCCGGATGGCGGGGGGTGCTCACTCGCCTTGTAGGCATCGGCGATGGCGTCCACAATCCAGTGGGACAGCCGCTGTTTGGACAAAGCACAACCTTTCTTAGGGCCGCCATGACAGACAAAGAGTTGCTCTGACCGCCGTATTGACGCGGTAGCTTCAACATAAGCTCTAAGGGCCCGCACCGGGCATAACAGTCTTACCTCACCCACACCTTCCTCCGGTGGGGGGTTGAATCGTGCCAGCTGGATAGGCTGGTTAAGGTATGACCGTGACAGCACCTTCGGAAGGAACGCCGTGTTTGGCCATAAGGTGACACCTGAGTCATCAGAATTCCACCTCAGACATGAGTCACTCACAGAGAGGGCATGCAACTCCCCAACCCGCTTTGCTGTGGTAATGGCCAGCAGAAATGCGGTTTTCATTGACAGCCACCTCAGCCCTGCCTGGGCCAAGGGCTCAAAGGGAGGCAAACACAATGCATCCAGCACAAGGGGCAGATCCCATGCTGGAGCTCTTGGGGTCCTTGGGGGACGCAGCCTCGTCGCCCCTCGTAAGAAGAGGGACACAAGCTTGTGGCCCCCTACTGTAACACCCTCAATCTGGACATGTTGGCAAGAAATAGCAGCCACATAAACTCTCAATGTGGAGGGAGACCGACCACCATCCAGGAGTTGCTGTAAAAATTCCAGAACCGTGGGCACCGAGCAGTGCACTGGATCCTGATTCTGGCGTGCACACCAGTCAGAAAATATCTTCCACTTGTTCTCGTACTGCGAACGAGTGGACGGTGCTCTGGCATTCAGAATGGTCTTCCTGACGCCCCCGCTACAATCTCTCAGTAGTGGGAGGGGCCCTGCAGAGGCCAAGCCCACAGCTGAAGTCGACGAGGGTCGGGATGCCAAATCCGACCCCCCAACTGTGACAGGAGATCCTCCCTGTTGGGGAGGCGCCATGGCGCGCTGCAACAGAGGCTGTGCAGCAGAGGGAACCAAATCCTCCCCGGCCAGAAGGGGGCCACCAGAAGCACCCTGTGGCCCATCTGAAGGACCCTCTGAAGTGTTGGCAAAATCAGAGGCAGTGGTGGGAAGGCATACAGCAGAATGTCTGGCCAATCGTGCGCCAGGGCATCCTGTCCCAGGGGACTGGTCTCCTCCCTCCAGGAGAACCATAGGGGGCAATGGGTCGACCCCTCTGAAGCAAAGAGGTCCACCTCTGCCCTGCCAAAGAGGCCCCAGATGGTCTCCCCCACCTCTGGGTGAAGCCGCCATTCCCCTGGCAGAGGGTTCTGTCGGGAGAGGAAATCTGCAACTTGGTTCCGCTCTCCCGGTAAATACATCGCCCGCAGGCTGGCCAGGCGGGGAGCCGCCCACGTTAACAGACTCTGGGATACCCTCAGCAACCTTGCGGACCTGGTGCCGCCTTGATGGTTTATCTGAGAAACGGTCGACATGTTGTCCGACCGAACAAGTACATGTTTCCCTCTCAGGAAAGGTAAATAGTGCCGGAGTGCTAGCTCTATGGCACGAAGCTCCAGCACATTGATGTGCTGTGTGCCATCTTGAACAGACCACTGCCCCTGAGCGGTCCTGCTCTGCCAGACTGCGCCCCACCCTGAGAGGCAGGCGTCCGCTGTGACCGTCTCTCGGCGTGATGGAATGGAGCCCATGGGCACGCCCTTCATCAGAAATGACCTCTCCCTCCATGGGGACAGGGGAGAGAGGCACCGCCCTGTCACCCTGACCTTCCTGTGCCTGTGCCACGTGGCATCCAAGTGGAGGCTGTTCATCCACCTCTGCAGGGGGCGCAGCGACAGCAAGCCCAAGGGGATAACGCCTGAGGCAGCTGTCAACTTGCCCAAGAGACGCTGGAACTGGATGTAGGGCAACACCCCGCCCCCTCTGAAGAGGGAAAGGAAGTGGAGAATGTCGTCGACACGCTGAGGTGACAGGTAGGCCCTCATGGTTAGCGGACCACACCCAAGAAGGTGACGTGCTGGGCAGGTTCGAGGCAGCTTTTCTCGAAGTTGACCCTGACGCCCAGCTGGTTCATATGAAGTAATAGGCGCTCTGTAATCTGTGCTGCCTGAGCCTGGGACGGTGCACAGATGAGCCAATCGTCCAGATAGGGCAGGATCTTCGCACCCTCTGCCTGCAGAGGTGCAAGAGCTGCCGCTACGCACCTGGTAAACACCCTTGGGGAGAGGGAGAGACCGAAGGGAAGCACCCTGAACTGAAAATGACGGCCCTGAAAGGCGAATCTCAGGAACTGCCGATGGTGCGCCACAATGGGCACATGAAAATAAGCGTCCTTCAAATCTATGGACGTGAACCACTCCCCCCGGGCAACCACTCGCAGGACCTCTGCTGTGGTCAGCATATGGAATGGCATAACTTTTAAAAACCTGTGGAGACCCCTCAAGTCGAGGATTGGTCGAAGTCCGCCTCCCTTCTTTTTTACCAGAAAGTAAGTTGAGTAGAGCCCCCCGGGCTGTAGCAGAGGGTCTACTGGCTCGATGGCTCCCTTGGCCAGGAGGGCAGACAGCTCCTGGTTCAGAGCCAGAGATTTTGCCGGGTCGTTGATGGTGGTCATTCTGACCCGACCGGAGGCTGGGGGCCGGCACCGGAACTGCAGTTTGTATCCCTGAGCTAAGGTGGAAACCACCCAGGGATCCAAGGTGTGAGCAGTCACGTAACTGATCTGCTGCTGGGAAAAGCAGCCGACGGCCGGCCCCAATGCCTCAGTACCTAGCCCCCCTGCCTCTGAAGGTTCTGGGGGAGCGACGGTCAGGCGCAGGGCCTCGAGACTGCCCAGGCGCCGGGCGCCCGGGAACGCGAAAGTCCTGAGCAGGTTGCTGAGCAGGTTGCTGAGCCGGCCGCTGAGCCCTCTGCCGACCTCTAGGGTAAGCTGCGAGCGGTGGCTGTGAGCGGTACTGCAGGGCACCCAAAGAACCCCCAGCCCTGCTGGGAGCGGGCCCTCTCCTTTGGAGACCAGCGAGCTGCTGCCTGGTCTGCCCAGCTTGGACCGTGCGCTGCAGCGCCTCTATCGCTGCCGACCCAAACAGCTCTCCTGGTTCCACCGGAACACTACGGAGAATTTTTTTGCACGTCTCCGTCAGAGGTGACTGCGCCATCCAAACCTGCCGGCGAGTCTGGACCAGGGTGGACATCACCCGTCCCAGCTCTCTCGACATTAGGGCAAAAGCCTGCAGTGACGCGTCGCTGAGGCTGCTGACCGAGGCGTCCAGTGGAGCCTGGTGCAGGGAGGTCGAGAGGGCAAGCATCAGGTGGGAGAGGGAGTTCCCGATACGACCCATGCGGGCCGCTGCATCGTATGCTTTGGCAAGCAGATCATCCGTAGCCCTACACTGGGGCCTAGGACATCTGGCGTCCGGCCTCAAAGCCTCGTCCGGAGCCACTATTAGAGAAGCAATAGTAGGCTCCACAGATGGCATGCGGCCCAGACCAAACCTCGGCGCATCCTGCATAGCTGCCAAGGTTCTTGCGTCCGATGTAGGGTGGGAGAGGGCTTTAGAGTCCCTCCAGCATGCATGCAGCTCCCTCAGATATTCCTCTGAGGGAGGCACAGACAAGGTGGCAGGGGCTGGACTGCGCCTGAAAAACGCGCTCGCCGGGGCCGCGTCCGCCTGAGGGACGTCGAGCTGTAAGCGGGCTAGGGCCATGCGAATGATGGCCCCCATTGAGCCGTCCTCCGTCTCCAGTGAGGAACCGTGACCTGAGGAATGGGAGCCCATCCCTGAGACCTGTGAGGCATCTTCCTCAGGGTCATTAAACTGAGTAGCTGAAGCTGCCACCGAAAGAGCATCATCCTGCTCTGAGAACGGCACGCTCTCAGTGTGAAGGGGAGGCGCATCCGTCTCCCCCACGTCCACACACTGCTTCTGTAATGCCAGGCTCAGAAGTGCTTTCATCTGGTTTAGCTCAGTTGTCAACCGATCCACCTTGGAAGAGAGTCCGCTGCTTTTCTTAGCTCTCTTCCTGAAGGAGGCGCCCTCGGTCTCTGCCGCCGGGCGCTTTGGACGGCTGGGTTGGGCTGGGGGCAACGATTCTGATGGGGTGAGAGCATCGCCCAACTGTTGCCCCACCTCCGCCAGTCTAGCCAGCCTCACCGACCGGGGCATGAAGCTGCAATTCATGCACGGGTCATATGATAGGCCCTCCCTCAAATGCTCGAGGCCAAGGCAAGAGGGGCATAGATCATGGCCATCATCAGGCTGAAGAGAGGCCATACAGGCATTACAACAGTGTGATGCCATCATGGTGATGTCCAGTCGCAACGGTTTACTGGGAGCGGGAGCGAGAGCACTGCCTTCACCAGTAACACTGTTGTCTTACACGGCACAGGCTGGTACACTATTTAGCTCGAGCGGGAACGCCACTGCTACCTAGAAACACAGCTTTTTTTTTTTTTTTTTTTTTTTTACTGAAACACACTTAGCTTGAGCGAAACGCTACTGCTAATAATTGAAACAACACAGCCCGAGCTGGAACACTCACTGTTTAGCTTGAGCGGAAACGCTACTGCAAAAACAAAAGAAAACACAGCAATGGCTGGAGCTTAGCTTGAGCGGAAACGCTACTGCTATAGAAATTTAATATTTAGCTTGCGCAGAACACTGCTGCTAAACAAACTGAAAACCACCGTTTCACAGGTGGAACAAACGAAATGTATTGGGAGTATGAGCGAACCGCCGTCCTCACCAGAAAAGTTGAACTGAAAACCACAGCTCGCAAGCTGGGAACTTAATACGGTACTCAGTTTATGCAGAACACTGCCGCTAACAAACTGAAAACCACCGTTTCACAGGTGGGAAACTTAATATTTAGCTCTGCAGAACACTGCCGCTAAACAAACTGAAAACCACCGTTTCACAGGTGGGAACTTAATATTTAGCTCTGCAGAACACTGTCGCTAAACAAACTGAAAACCCCCCTTTTTGGGAAAAATTACTATTTAGCTTCTGCAGAAAACACTGCCGCTAAACACACTGAAAACAAATTAAACGTACTGGGAGTATGAGCGAATCGCTGTCCTCTACCAGCGCCTACCGTGGTCATACCGACGAGCTTCTCGTTCGATCCACGGAGATCAGTGAGCCAGTCACAGCCCTTGGAGGGCGAACACTCCGCAACTCCGACCGGTGGTCGCAAGGCTGCACACAACTGGCTGCAGACAATGATCCCACAATACAAATCCAAGATCCAAATCTTCAAAACAGATGTTCGTGCGAGTAGCAACCGCACACCTGCTGCAAGCGAGAAGAAAAAAGGAAAAGAGCCGCGGATGACACCGGAAGATATAGACAAGCCGGCGTCACGCGGGGGTCACGGGTGACTTTGTTGGTATAGGTACTCGACCTGTGCAAGCGCGAGACGAAGATATTCATCCAGTGCTTAAAGCACCGCCTCTGGCGGTCAGGAGGGATGAAATAGAATCGATCTGTTTCGTTTACTGCAGGTCAGTTGATTTTTTATTTTAGAGCCCGGCGCCCGCCTTCACCTTCCCATGATGCTTGCTTAGCCTCTTAACTATATATATATTTTTTTACAAGAAAGTCATGTAAATAATGGATTAAATAAAAATTATGTAAATGTATGTTTTTTTCACCCAGATTGCATTGCGGTTTACAGCATGACCCTGTATAATATAGCCTGGTAAACCAGCCGGTCACGTGAACTCACATTTCATTTTGTTCTTCGTTCCCGTCTGGCCTGAAGCCTTCACAACTTCTCTGCAGTGGGCGGAAGTTGGGCGGGTGTACTTGCCTTGACAGACAACTCTGTCAGCCAATCAGCGTTGGATCCAGTCAAACCCAAATCCACTCGGGAGAACCGGAAAAAACATTTTCCGCCCAGAAACACCGCTGGTGCATACTCCTGTACTTGTTCAATTGTTGTTATTGAGTCTATGTCTGCAATAACTGCACTCTATGGCTGTTTAATTAAACGAACGCTGACATTACTCCTCGGGCAGACAGGCAAGGAGGAGGCCATTACTGTTTTGCTAGTGAGGTTCCTGATTGGCCGATTACGATGTCAACTACGAGGCGGGTCACTGATTGGCTCATCCGCTTTGCAGTTTCTGCAGAAAGCCCTCCCAGAGTTGAGGCCAGACGGTCTGGTAGAACGAAATGAAATGAAAGTTCACGTGACCAGCTGGTTTACCAGGCTACCTGTATATGACATTATACAGCTGAATGCTGTTCAGATTTCAGTGTACATTTACGACGAATTAGGTAGGTACCATCCATGTTATGCTACAGTAGCTCGCTGGGAAGCGTGTGTAACATAGCTCCAAAGTCGGCAAAGTTTTTGACAGAGGTAAATGGGTAAAAGGGCATGGCTATGTTCAAACGCGCCCCTTGACCTCTTAGGGGACATTCACACCCAAAGCGTTTTTGGAGCTGCCAGCGTCTTTCTGCAATGCATTCTCTATGTAAGGACGCGCTAGACGTGCTCCTCTTTTAATGAACGCACCTGGTGTTTAAACGCGGGTGGCGTCTCGTCTTTTTGGAGGAGCGCTCCTCTGGGCGTTTTAAAGCTGAAAAAGTTGAACATTTGGAGGAAAAGTGCGCTGCTCGTCTTTTCACTCCTACATTTTCTCCTCCCAGAGGGATCCTCTACCTCGCTGCTGCCAGAATTGGCAATAATCTGGCTTTCATGTTGACAGTGAACAACATCAAACGGACAAAACCAGCTGGCTACCGTCCGTGTGGTCGTTGTGTGCTCAACTCTAGTGCGCCTGACTGCAGGGGAAAATAAAACGAAGCTCAAAAAACTGTGTTTTGTGCACAATGGAAGCGCCCTCGACATGATTTTCATAGTGTTCTGACTGAAAAAAACATCAACATCAACATATTTGAATGAAATCAGGTTCATTAGAACAACAAGGCGTGGTAGCAATGGAAAGTCTATCATAAATACGCACGCACGTACACACACTTGAGTAGGAGAATACAAACTCTCTCTCTCTCACACACACACACAGATCCCTTTGAGAAGTGACACTGCACATTCAAAATGGCTGCAGGAGTAGGATGTAAGTGGCCATTATGAGCCATTATAGACGATTTGAAGTCATTATAAGCACTCCTGGGTGTAAATGGGTATCATTGTGTGTGAAATGCCCTGGCGCCTGATGTCCAACTGTCAAAAAGAATGAGCAGCGAGGAGAGGAGGCGAGCGGCAGAGAGCAGTGATGGAGGAGAGAGACAGAGACAACCCCAAAGACAGAGGGACGACGGAGACAGGAAGTGCTGGGCAAAGACCAGGAGAAGTTGAGTTGAGGACAGAGTTGAGGACAGAATGAGCAAGAGGGAGGAGGGGAGATGGAGGAAGACAGAGTTAAAAGCTGTATTATTATCTTCAATAGCCGCCCAGGCAGGCAGGGCCATTGTCTCACCGATCAATCTAAGATAAGAGTTGTGCTCAGGTCAGCCCTATACACACACGCACGCACACACGCACGCACGCACACACACACACACACACACACACGCACACATAGGGATGGGTACCGAACTCGGTACTTTTACAGGCACCGACCGAAATACGTCGGTACTGCCCTGTACCAGTTCACATAAAAACGAACGGTACCTAATTTCGGTACTTGAACGCATCTGAGTAATAGAAAGAGAGTGGGTAAAATAGAAATTCCGACGGAACCTTAAGGCAACACGCGAGAGCGCGTTACGTCAGTACGTCACACACCTGGAAGCAAACATCAACAAACAGGACCAGCCGCAAGCGGACCAAAAATGTGGCTACACTTTACCAAGATAGACTCAGACAACACTGGTTGCAACATTTGTGATGTGAATTGCAAAGCTGACTAGGGAAACACCTCAAACTTGAGGAAGCATGGTCAAACACAAGATGTATTTAGCTAAATGCTGAAGACTGTAACGTGTTAGATAGCCTGAGTGAATGAAGAAGACACCGCACCGCAGCTAACATTAGCAGCACCTCCTCAGCTGTAACGTTAGCTGAAGTCTTGCAGGAGGATGACGACGGAACTTGAGAGAGGCATCGACTTCTACAACATCAGGTAACGTTATTTAATTAGCTAGCGTTAGCTGGATAAGTTGTTTCACTGCCGTTGTGGTTGTTAGATAACGGGGCTTTTCACTGGCTTGGCTGAGTTAGCTTTATAGCTTAGCGTTGTTAACGTTCTATAATAATTATCATCAGCTCGTATCACCGACCGTGAGACGTGTTAACGTTAACGTTGCACTCTTTCTTTCATTGCTAGGTAACCATTTGCCAGTGACAGCCGCACAGGAGGAGACACGATTCACCCTCTTCTCAGCGGTGGATATGGTTCAGGTAAATTATTATTTTGCATAATGACGAGTGATAATGGGTGTGTTATTCATAGTGTAGCCTAAGCTATGTTACTAACAATAAATTGTCATTTCTATTAAGATGTGCATAGCACTGACACTTCTTTCTATTGATAACACAAATAATGCTTGATGAATCACGATGCCTTTTTTTATTTTCAGATACGACTCAATAAGCAGAAGAAACTTTCAGCACTTGGGGAGCTCTTTGAAGATGAAGACCAGGCCCTGCTGGAAGCTGTGTTGGACATCAGTTGCCCCTAAGTACTATTCCCCCCATTTCCCCAACCCCACTAAACTAACCTTGCTGCTACAACTCTTGGTTTGGGAGGGGAGAGGTAGGGAGGTAGGGAGGAGTTTTATTTTGTCTGGTGCTAAATAATGTGCTAAATAAAGAACAATGTTGAAATTGAGAAGTTTGGACTTTTTTTTTTTTTACAACTGTAATTTTTTTTGTTATTAGAGTGTGTAAAGTACCGAAAATGGTACCGTTTTGGGTACCGTACCGAATTCCAGGTACCAGTACCGTACCGGTATCGGTTCAAATGTGAACGGTACCCATCCCTACGCACACACACACACACACACACACGTAACCCGTGCATTACGCCTGCGTTGTGTTCTGGTGTGTGTGTGTGCACAACATTAGGGTTTGGTGTACATATGCGCTTCCTCACTCCCCTTGTTGACATTCCAGGAGACTAATAAATCTGATCAAACAAAATTCCATTCCATAGAAAATCTGAATAACAAAATTACTAAATGACCCATACTTTCAATTATTTAACAGATGTAAAAGTAAAACACATTATAACCACAACATTATTATTATAACATTTAAATTTCGATTCAGCCAATTAAATTTCCAGGCAACTCTGTTGTGTTACTACTGTATAGCAGCCACACCACCTAGACTCAACCTATATAGCTAAACAGGTGTGGAGTAACTACAAGGCTATCAGGCCTACAGCCTTTCATTGCACAGTAAATATAATACAAAACGTTTTCAAAGAAATAAACACAAACATCTCCATACCTGTGTGACACAGAGCAGAGCCAATGCACAACATTAGGGTTTGTGTACATATGCGCAGTCTCACTCCCCTGATAAAAAGAACAGAAGTGGTCAAAGACGTGAAACAGGAAGTTTATGCTAGCTAGCTAACCAGCGGTGTTAGCTTTCTACATTAGCCTGCTTTCTCCCAGACAAACACATAAAAACGTGAGTTAGCGATCTCAGAATTTACACAGGATGAGTGGGATATATTGCAGAACAAGTAGCAACAAGTGGATAACGTTCAGAACACGAATTACGACTTTTAAAAGCGTTTATCAGGCGGAGATTTACACAACACAGCTCACCTCGTTGACATTCCAGCAGTGGGTTGCACCAGCTGTGCGTAAGTTGGAACGTAAGCTAGTTTGAACGTAAAGTCTCACTAAGTCTGAGTTTACGCACTACTAAAAATATTTGGGTTGCACCAAGTGAAATAGTTACAACGTAGGCATAAGTTAGAACTTAAAATTTACACCTACATCTTACTAGGTGTAAAGTCCTCCGTAAAATAGCAGTTGGCACGAATTGCATTGGCACCGTGGCGCATCGTTGTTTTGCGTCGGTAACGTGTTCTCCGTGATAAATGATTACACCCTTTGATATTTATGACTCACGATTTTGTTTCCCACAAGCTGCAGCACTGCATACAAATTAAAATAACCGCAACAATTTAGTGAGGCAGGATGGTGGTAAATTAGCCTACAATACTGATGAAGAGCTCACAGATAAATGTTAACAGTATCATGACATGAACCTAAACGAACGTTACTCAATAACGTTCTCATTTGGTTAGTGTTGATGAAATATAGTAATTTGCGGGGGGCAACATGTCCTGTTTTCACTCCACTTACTTAAACAACGGTAAATAAACACCGTTTCCACCGTGCTTTTCACTGATTGGTCACAGATACTGTACACGTCATTTTCTGCGACACTATTTTGGCTAGTGTGAGGTTTAAGGACTACTAGTTAAGATGTATCTTACGTCTCCGTGGTGCAACTCAACAAAGACACAACTTTAGTGTCAAACTAACTAGTTTGAACGTAGCAGTTAGTGTGGACTTTACACCCTAACTTAAGACAGAACTTACGTTCAGCTGGTGCAACAGGCTGCTGGAGACTGTGTGGCCGCAGCTGCGCGCATGCGCACGTCATGACGTCGCCGCGGTGGGTGCGTTTGGAAACACTAAACTCTAGAGCACACAAGTAGGAGATTCACAAAGGAAATGGGGGTGTTTTGGTGAAATGCAGCGGGACCATATTAACCTGTTACACACACACACACACACACACACGCGCACACACACGCACACACACACACACACACACGCACGCACACACACGTACACACACACACACACACACACACACACACACACACACACACACACACACACACGCACAAACACACACACACAGCTGTGCAGAGGCTCATCATGACCAATGGCTCAGATGAATAAAGGGCTGTCTGTCTGTTACAGCAGAGGTTCTCAAATGTTTTTCAGCCAAGGACCCCTTACAAGACAGTAAATATACCGGGGACCCCTTCATTCTGATTTGTGATTTTGGGCTAAGCTTAATTGTTTCCACGGTAACATGCTTGACTTTTAAATTGATAGGTTTGTTAGATTAGAATGTAATCTATGAACCCATTTTAGATTTAAAGCATAACATATTTTCATTGAACTATGAAGCTTTTGCACACACAAAAAAGTTTTAATTTTTATTTTCCTGAAAACTTTTCGCGGACCCCCTGCCAAAGTGCCACGGACCCCCATTTGAGAACCACTGTGTTACAGTGCACATACCAGCAATGGTGTCAAATTGACACATATTGGATTTGCAAAATGTATTGATCATTTATTTGTTTGTTTTAGGCTGCTAGTAAGAATTGCATTGAGCATCAGATCAAGGACACTTCACACAAACAGCTTTCTTTTTTTATGTCCCAGCTACCAGGTGAGCTGTCCTTGTCTGTCCCATAGACTGTAAACAAAACATGGACGTAGCCACGATGACGTCAGCCATTGCTTGTGGTCTCCTGTTTTGAAGCCTTGAGTTTAGCATTTTCCCGGGGCGCGCTGCACTTTGCAGGAGAGAGGGAGAGAAATGAAATTAAGTAAGTAGGCTATACTGAGCCGTGTTTTGATCACATTTCTTGACCAGTGTTGGGCAAGTTACTTTCAAAATGTAATATATTACATATTACTAGTTACTTTCATTTGAAAGTAATAAGTTACTTTACTTTCTGTGTAGAGTAACTCGTTACTTATTACACTACTTTTGCATTACTTTTACCAAAACAACAGCAGCAGCAGAATGACATCGCCGCCCCGGAACCATCCCGAAAAATAATTTCAACCACATTGAAGTCAGTGTACTGTAAACCATCCAAAATTCAAAATTGTATTCTTTTCCTTTGTTATTGTCATCTATTCATAGCTTTCAAGGGGCGTTACGTGCTGCCGGGAACGCCCACCTGGCGGTCAAAAAAAAACTTGTTGATTCCGTTGCCTGCGAGTCGACTCACGCTGTTTGTTCAGCCAAAGTGCCGCATAGCCTACCTGTTGTGCTATCGGTTGCACTAAACCGACGAGGAGACACGCCTGGCTTGTGTTTTACAGAATCCCGTCGGAGAAAGAAAGGAGAAGGTTGTGGATTTGTGCGACGTGGTTCAGTCGCTGGGCAGGGGGAAAAAAATTGCTTTTTTTTCTACCATCAAAGTACACACGTCTTTGCTCTTTGCGGCCAACATTTCATCAAAGGTAAGCTCAAGTAACGTTACAATAATGATTAATACCCCGTTAACGTTGTTGGCAACAAAGATGGTTGCCAACAAAGATAACCTACCGGCTACCTACAGCTTAACCTGACACTGCCAAATGAGGTTAGGGGCGACGGGTGACTCGCCTGGCTGGTTTACTCATGGACCCCTTGCGTGGGATCCCATGCACAATATCTCTTACAAGCACATAAGCACCTTATGTGGCTGGTAGCACCACGTTGTAATATTGA
Source organism: Poromitra crassiceps (assembly GCF_964638095.1). Classification (NCBI taxonomy): domain Eukaryota; kingdom Metazoa; phylum Chordata; class Actinopteri; order Beryciformes; family Melamphaidae; genus Poromitra; species Poromitra crassiceps. Next base: position 22,520,336 of record NC_139629.1, on the reverse strand, counting down.
ATGACGATCACGGTATTGAAAATCATACTTCAATCAATACGTCGGGATTTCTAAATACCCTGGTATTTACCTACCTTAGTACCACCCAAGCATATATCACATATAGTTTTCTGTCTGCTTATGTAATGCAGGAAAACCAACAGACTACTGTTTGCCTTTTTACAGGCTTGTTTCTCACTGTCATTTTGTAACATTGAGATAGTGTCTACCGTAGTGCTGCTCTTCGCAGTTGGGTTTTGGTCTAGGTTTTGGCTATGCGGTGTAGCGGTGCCTGGCGGAGATCTGCGCTCTACTGAGCGCACTTTTCCAGTTACATTTGAAACGATCATGACTAAACATTACAGATTTGTGACAGAGGTGGGACTCGGAGTAGAGCCGCTGCTCCTTTGCATAGAAAGGAGCCAGTTGAGGTGGTTTGGGCATCTGGTAAGGATGCCACCTATAGTCACCTCCCTAAGGCGGTGGATGTTCCAGACACATCCAGCTGGGAGGAGACCACGGGGCAGACCGAGGGCTAGGCGGAGAGATGATATCTCCACGCTGGCCTGGGAACGCCTCGGGATCCCCCGGTCAGATGGATGGATGTGAGAGAGGTTTATAGAGATCACACATCACAACAAAAACTGGAAACATCAGTCATACAAAAAATACCATGTTTGAATGTTTTCCTCATCATTCTACTTCCATATTTAGTTCCCAGATTCATGATTTGTGGCTGGGGACTGCTTTGCTGCAGCCATACAGAGAGGTCTACGCAGGAGGCATGTAGACAGATACAGCTGCTTCATCTGCCACCTCTGATAACAGGCCTCAGGTAATTGTTCAGTTACAGGTAGCAGGTGACATATGTTGACATTTTCACGTTGAACGCCTGAGTCCCCCCCCCCCCCCACTTAATGTACCTCAGAATACCACGAGGGGAAAGACACCTTCATTACCCTGACACTTACCTGTGTGTAATCACAGCTGCTACTTTTAACACCGTTTTACAGCCAAATGATCAGCTGTGTGCACCAAGCAACAGACCAGAGGCAGTCTTTTTTCTCCTACTGTGGAAGGAGTTGTCACAACAGACATAGGCCATTCTAGGCTTTCCAAGCAGGGGTTGCACCATCACGGTCCAAAGTGAACCCCACTTGGTGTTTTTTTAGGAGGGGGGGGGGGGGGGGGGGGGGGTTTGGCCCCTTGGACAAATAAATGTTGTACATTCTAAAGTAAAATGCATGAATCTGGTGCACTCTGAGAGCAAAATGAAGAGGCTAGTAGTAGTATATATGAAGAACTACACACATCACATTAATATCCTCTTCACTATGCTGTGGCTTTACAATGATGAAGAAATATGAATGAGTTGAGTTGAGAGGTCAAGTAGCCTACAGATTTATATTCAGAAACACAGTAAATTGAGAAATTGCATTGAATAATGTTGAATACAATGAAATATACATATCTACGACACATAATATATAATTTGATGAGATTTTGTTTAAAAAGTTTACATGGTTTACACGATGGTGCACTTCTACTCCTCCATCGTTGAGTCCATCCTGACCTCCTCCATCACCGTCTGGTATGCTGCTGCCCCTCGAAAAGACATCAACAGACTTCAGCGCATCATCCGCTGCGCTGAGAGGATAATCCTTTGGTAATGAGTTAGGCCACTCACTGAACAGCAGGCCAGGCGCCGCCTACTGGTTTACTAGTGGTTTTATTACTTTATTCAGGTTTAAAGTGGGTGCATCTCATTGTAAAATTGGACTTGGCCCAAATTGGGCTTCAAACGGCCCAAATCGGGCTTTAAACGACCCAAATTGGGCTTCAAACGGCCCAAATCTGGCTTCAAATGGCCCAAATTGGGCTTCAAACGGCCCAAATTGAGCTTCAAACGGCCCAAATTTACGCGCGTCGGCCCGTATCGGCCTGGCCTGCTTGGTATCTAATGCCCGGCCTGAATTATGATCCCAGTCCACCCCTGGCTGCTTCCACACTTATGGTTACTAGAGAGAAGTAAAAGCAACTTTTAAGGATGATTGTGCCATTAGTCCATGGGCCAGACCAGATATATATATTTATATATATATATTAATATTATATATATATATTATATGATTGTGCCATTAGTATATATATACATGGGCCAGACCAGATATATATCGGTATCACTCAAGGTGGCAAAATCTAGTCAATATTTTTGAAAAGGTACATGTCCATAATGATATTTTGGTATGTGTAAGTGGTAGCTTTGTCACAGTGTGTGTGTGTGTGTGTGTGTGTGTGTGTGTGTGTGTGTGTGTGTGTGTGTGTGTGTGTGTGTGTGTGTGTGTGTGTGTGTGTGTGTGTGTCAACATTCATTTCCCCACAATCTTTGACTAAACTATAGTCTTTATTTGAGCAGTGTGACATGTAGAAACATCACTGACACAAAATAGCAAACCCTGAAATACACACTGTAACAATTTAGGAAATGTATAATCTTCCTATATTATCCCACCATGAAGGCTGATTGTGGGCCTTAAAGTAGAAGATGGGCCCGGGCCAGAATTTTCACTAATTGGTACCACCCAAGGTGGCAAATTCTAGTTTTGTATTTTGAAAAGGTCTGTACCTTTAGATGATATTTCAACTTGATAAACCTTCCCAAGTGGTACCTAAGTCACAGTTAACCCTCAATGACACCAACCATTGATCCAAGAAAGAGACAATCTTGTCACATTTGAACAGAACATGTGATAGAAAAAACTAACTTTCAATCACTTATTGATGATCTCCCTTTCGAATGGAA
>NC_139629.1:22497554-22512554 GCF_964638095.1 Poromitra crassiceps | reverse complement strand
ATAGCCTCAACTGCCCTACACCTGGTCAGGACATCACATACAGTACAAGAGAGAAATACAGACATGTAATATATGGTGTCAGGAGACTTGTATAGTATGTAATATATATATATATATATATATATATATATATATATATATATATATATATATATATATATATATATATATATATATATACTGTATATACACACACTATATAGTATGGTGTCAGGAGACTTGTATAGTATGTAATATATATATATATATATATATATATATATATATATATATATATATATATATATATATATATATATATATATATATATATATATATATATATATACACACACTATATAGTATGTAATATATGGTGTCAGGAGACTTGTATAGACACAATCACCAAACTGTTTACAATAACATCCGGGTAGACAACGCAGGCATTATGTACATCCAGTTTAATGGAGCGAAGCAAACTGGGTGGGTAACAACTGAGAGAAAGAGAAAATGGTTCAGTCTAAGACACATGTTTGATGCCTTCATATCTCATTAATTATAACAACACTTTAACTAACGTTAGTTTAGAGACCTCGTTTACCTGTTGGGCCACAGAATAAAAACAATTACAGCTTGAGTTCACCCAAAACTAGCAGTTAGTCCGACCGGCGGAGAAATGGTGTCTGTTGGGAAGATTTGGTTTATCAACACAATACATAATACAAGCACAGCCAAACGTCAGATAGGTCGGACGACCGTGTTGAACTAGGGTACATCTTTAATGTTACAGTTCCGCCTGAAAATGACAAGAGAAATAAACAATAAACTAGTTTGTGATTATAGCCACAATTGAAATGTTGTTAACGCGACGTCACGGTGATTCGGTCTATACAAGATAGCATTTGAAAATTCAATCAAATTTGATCCAGGTTTGGCTCAATCAGCTTGCAGCTTTTGCCGATGGGTTACATGGACTGCAGCTCAGGGCCCCGCGGCCACTAGGCGAGGGCACCAAATTGTAATTGAATGAGATTTTTATCTATCACAGTGAGTACATTGGCCTAGTTGCATATAATTCTCTCGCTACTCGTTATACCATAGGTCGTTATCCTTACAAACCGCTAGGTGGTTAGTATGCTATTATTTTTGCCTGTAACCTCACTTGGCAGCTCTGATTCAGTGAAGGTGAAGAAGGTACGAATATGGCCTTATGGGCTGCCTATACAAACTGTGGTCTAATGGCTGTCTCTAAACATAGCTTGTTTTATTTTTGTTGTCTTTTGTTCATTTTCTTGTCATTTTTTGTGAGTAGTTTTTTTACTCTTCTTACGAAAACTTGAAGCTATACAGCATACAGTAAGTGCCCACTTTAGTGTGTAGCGTTTATTCCACTTGTATGCATTATGTGTGTGTGTGTGTGTGTGTGTGTGTGTGTGTGTGTGTGTGTGTGTGTGTGTGTGTGTGTGTGTGTGTGTGTGTGTGTGTGTGTGTGTGTGTGTGTGTGTGTGTGAGTGTGTGGGGGTGGGGGGTGTGGGTGGAGGGATGAAGGGGGGGGGGAGTATTTTATACTGATGAAAATCTGATGATAATACGCTACCTGGAGAATGCCACACCTAAGCCCCTGGAGGGTTTTTAGGCAATTCTCCTGCACATTCAATGCTGATTATATTTTTTTTTTGTAATTGTTTTTATGTGTAAATAAACAACAACAACAACAACAACAACTTCATTCCTGAAGCCCGACAAGATACAGTACCAGCCGAGCCACTCCATCAGTGCAAAGCCCCAACATCACCACTCTGTCAGTGCAAAGCCCCAACATCACCACTCCATCAGTGCAAAGCCCCAACATCACCACTCTGTCAGTGCAAAGCCCCACCATCACCACTCTGTCAGTGCAAAGCCCCACCATCACCACTCCATCAGTGCAAAGCCCCACCATCACCACTCTGTCAGTGCAAAGCCCCACCATCACCACTCCATTAGTGCAAAGCCCCACCATCACCACTCTGTCAGTGCAAAGCCCCACCATCACCACTCTGTCAGTGCAAAGCCCCAACATCACCACTCCGTCAGTGCAAAGCCCCACCATCACCACTCTGTCAGTGCAAAGCCCCACCATCACCACTCTGTCAGTGCAAAGCCCCAACATCACCACTCTGTCAGTGCAAAGCCCCACCATCACCACTCTGTCAGTGCAAAGCCCCACCATCACCACTCTGTCAGTGCAAAGCCCCACCATCACCACTCCGTCAGTGCAAAGCCCCACCATCACCACTCCATCAGTGCAAAGCCCCAACATCACCACTCTGTCAGTGCAAAGCCCCAACATCACCACTCTGTCAGTGCAAAGCCCCAACATCACCACTCTGTCAGTGCAAAGCCCCAACATCACCACTCTGTCAGTGTAAAGCCCCATCATCACCACTCCGTCAGTGCAAAGCCCCCAAAGCCCCCATCATCACAAGGAGAGACCTCAGAGTGTCAAGTACAGATGGACTGGACACCATAGTTGATAATGACCAGTTTGGCAGTAAAGTAAAGTAACATGTGGGCGGCTTTAGCTCAGGAGGTAGAGCGGGTCGGCCAATGATGCAAGGGTTGGCGGTTCGATCCCCGCTCCCTCCCAGCTGCTGTCGTTGTGTCCTTGGGCAAGACACTTAACCCTCCTTGCTCCAGATGGTGTGTAGGCACCCTGCGTGGCAGCCTGCCGCCATCGGTGTATGAATGGGTGAATGTAGACTACCTACAGGTACTGATTGTAAAGCGCTTTGGATAAAAGCGCTATATAAATGCAGGCCATTTACCATTTACCATGTTACGGTCTTTGCACACACAGTCCGTTTTTCCCCCGTATGTGTTTCGGGGTAAGTCAGGCATTCATTCAGTCAGGAATAATGGATGTAAAACGGTGATGATGTCATCAGTGATGATGTCATGTCATCTTCTTCTTCTGTGGTGTTTTATGGCAGTTGGCATCCTTTATCTTGCATTACAGCCTCCTTCTGGATGTACATGTCATGTCATCAGTGACAAACTTTGGCTGTTGAAAGATGTAGTTTCCTCGAATGTGCTTGATTTGCATGAGGTCACCTGGTGGCTAGATGACGTCATGACACACGTGGTCCTGGGCCGAAGTTGCCCTTGTTGAATCCGTCACGCGATAAAAGAAATCATTACGCACAGAAACCTTGAGCTGATCACCTGTTGTTGGCCGTTTCATAATGCAACAACACTGAACAAAACTTTCCTTTCAGTCAAATAGGGAGCTGTTTTTATGGTGTGTGATGTTGCCTGTTGACTAGTCATGTGTATGTTATTAGCACACATGTATACAGTAGCACCTCATTGTCACAAGTCTGTAATTAGCTGATCGACTTGCTTTGACAGATATAGACGTGTGTATTGTTTGTGTGCGTTGATAGATGTGTGTTTTGTGGGTGTTGACCATTGATAGTACATAGAATGGATGAAGCCAGCGTGACGTCACCCATTGGGTTTTGATAGCAGAAAATGAGGCTTGAATCTCCCGCTTCCTGCTCATCGTTGATTGGTTGAATGGATTAACTTTACACGGAAGTACGGGGAGAGAGGGCTGTTAAACACTAGTAGAAGAAGAAGAAGGAGGAGGGGGCGGCTGCCCCTAGCGGCTGCCGGGGGAGTTTCCGAATTTGTCTCACAGGCTTGAACGACTGCCATCTTGTTGTTCGCTTCTGTTTGCTAGCTTGCTCGCTGGCTGGCTGGTTGCAGTGGTGAAATGGTCCAGGACAACAAATATAATAACTTTTAGTCCGAAGGTATGGGCGAGTAGGAGTCCAGCCAGCCGACCACCGTCTTGTCCGGGGCCTGGCCAAGAGACCATGGTGTGGTGTGATCCTGGTGCATTGTGCCTGGTGTGAGTCTCCAGCCTGCTAGCTGCTGCTAAGCCTCCACAAGGTAAACTGCTATTATACTTATCTCTGGGCAAACTCTAAAATTGATAACTGAGGTGGATTTGGTCGCGCACTTGGTGCTCTGCTATGTTGGACTCGTTGGACTGTTTGAGTGATGCTCATGTTTGTAAGCTAACGCTAGCTCGATTAGCATCGTGTGCTAACGTGTGAGCACCGTTATAGCCTACTTTAACTGAAATTTGGTGGCGTTATGTTATAGTAATTAAATATAACACGGTGTCGTTTGTTTCTTCAAGGGATGGCCGTCGGAGTACCATGGTGGAGCAGGAACAGCACAACAGAACAGAGGCACATTGTCCCTTGGTCAAATTATTTGTGAAAATGAATGCTACGTTTTGATTCCCATGTGCATATTACTGTGAGAATATTGCTGATCATCAGTTGTTCAACCTAAGATATTGCAATAACATAAGCTAAATGCTGACAGATGTGAGACTTTTGATAGATTTACTTTGAGCCATTTGGTATGTATCTGCCAGTGTGTTTTTGTCAATAAACATTGCCAACAAAGAACCTTGTTGTGTAGGCTATGTGCTAAGTAAATCATGTACCCGAATGTACCCCAAATCTCATAGAACGAGCCCATTATAGTTGTCTGGTCAGAGCAGGCAGGTTGTTAATAAGATGTGATATAAAGATATTTGATGTCGAGTGAACCAGCTTCAACCAAATGACCAGGAAGAAGAATGAAGATGGAGAACCAACCGACTGCTTCAAATCAACAAATGATTTATATTTATTGAAATATGGTTATCTGTAACAATTCGACATAAACAAAGGCTACACCATGCAACATATATTTTGATATCATTCAAACTTAAAGAATGGTTAATTTTCCACCATGGTAGGCTGTACTGCTGTGAAATGGTTACCTATATTTGTATCAAGTGTTGCTTGGTAGATTATCTATATATGCCTAATTTACCAGTAGACATATTCGTGCAAGACCTTAGGCTATGTTGAGTTATATCGATCTGATAAAGTATGTTTTAAAATAAGGATAACAAATTGCTGAGCTTGGCGGATGCCTCAAGACAAGTATGTATCATTTTTAAATGTCCAATACCATACAGAAAAGCAAATTGAACAAACGACCAACAGCATTCAAGTCTGCAAAAACTTGTGATGTTATGTCCCGTTAACATATAACCTTATGACGCTTACTGTATAACATGGACAGACCATTTAACGTTAGGCTACTTTACATACCGTTAGATAACGTTAAATGGTCCGCCATGTTATGAGCGTCACGTTACATGTATGCCATCTATACAGTTACGTGTGTCTACTAACATTATTAAAATATCATAAAGTAGCGCTATTTTCTGATAATTTGCTAAAGTATGACTTGCTATCTGCTAGCCATACTAGCCTTGTTTTGCTAGGTTTTCTTATTCGTGTACTTTCCGCAGACTAGATGCCTTTGCGGCACATTGCTGCCTCTAACGGGCGGAGGTATTACTGTTTCCCAATATCCGAAGTATATCGCCTATTTTCCTCGAAATGGGGCTATAATTAAAAAAATTGGAGCCTTGAGAGCATGAAAAATACTTGAAATTGTTTTTTCAGACCATAAACTCATTTGTAAAGTGTTTATTTAAGACAGAGACCGAGAGAGAAGTTGGCTCGTTTCACATAGAGTTGAATGGACGTTCAGGGATGATGTTACACAAGCTGCGCCCCCCACTGGCCATTTGAGAGTATGGCAACTTCCGCATTGGCCTCAAAAAGAGACTGGTGGCCTTGCCGACTGGTGTTGACAGAGTACTACTGTCTGTGTAGCTCCCAGCATGCTCTCTGCTTCACACTGAAACGGATTGGGGGGCTGTCGGCTCTGCTTGTGTCTCTTCCTGCACGTCTCTCTCTCTCTCACACTGAGCTGTCACCTCCACTAATGTCTCTCTCTCTCTCTCTCTCTGACAGCCCCCCATCTTATTCATTCAGTCTCTTATCCCTGCCTCCCACTCCACCCTCGTCCTCTCTCTCTAAATCACTTCCAATAGATCTCCTCCTCATCACAGAGAGGCAATCAATACAATCAGTCAGTCTTGACAAATTCATTTGTTAGTAAATGGTGTGTGCAGCCTTGGGGCTCAAACCCTCCATTGAACAGATTATCATCCTAATTCTGCTTTCCTTCATGGGATTCCCGTGTGACTCTCTGCTGGGTGGTCCAGGGGCTGCGAGATCTTCTTCTTCCATCCTCACGAGGAAAACGACAACATCAGTCGAGTTTCAAGCAAGTTAAAATGGCCAGTCTTTACGAATGCGACCTCTTGCGGGCCATGTAAGTGCATGTGTGCAGTGCATACATACGCCAGAGTGGGGAGCTGTAACCAGGAAGTAGCAGCGATCTCTGGTGGTCCGACGTGTTCCGTTTCAACTGTAACCCAAACCATAACCCTAACCTTAACCAAGTTGCTTTAATTACCTAACCTTCACCAAATTGTTTTAGTTACATAACCTTAAGCAAGTTGTTTCAGTTACCTGGGTTGTTTTAGTTACCTAACCACATTGTTTTAGTTAAGTATAACCAACGTGACATTTTCAAATTAACCATGTCGCAATCGATATCGAGGTATTTGGTCAAAAATATTGTTATATTTGATTTTGTCCATATCGCCCAGCCCTTGTACAAATGTAACTCATACAAATGATGGATGGTAAAGGGTAAATTGACTGGATTATAGATAATCCTTTTATCCAAAGCGCTTTACAATGTGCCTAGATTCACCCAGTCTCTCTCTCTCTCTCTCTCTCACACACACACACACACACTTGAAGTCTTGCTTCCACAAATTATATTAGAATTATAGGGAATGACAGTTGGGCACCTAAGGGTACACATAGCACCTTCTCCTCCACACAGCCTATGACAGCTGAAACAGAGCAATATTTGGCATGCTGCACACACACACACCGATGACACAGCCATCGGGAGCAATTTGGGGTTCAGTATCTTGCCCAAGGACACTCCGACATGCAGACTGGAGGAGCCGGGGATCGAACCATCAACCTCTTTTATCCAAAGCGATTAGTGGACGACCCGCTCTATACGTCCTGAGCCACAGCCGCCCCATAGTAGAAATCCCTTCGTAGGGATCCTACGCACAGCTTGATAAATGAGACTCGTGGCCAGGGCTGTAGTGGTGGCTAAACGCACGTAAACGGTGTTTACGTACCTTTTTCAATGCTCTGCAGCGTTTAGGCACCTTTTAAGATCGTTTACTCACATGTTTAAATCGTTTATGCACACTTATTATTGCACGAGTTTTAACACGTTCGCGTAAACTCCGTTGATGCGGAGACCACGCCAAGCACGTCACACACCAAAAGAAAAGAAAAAAGATTACACATGGGCATGGCACTGACCAGGATCTCCGCGAACCGTAGCCTATTTTTGTGGAGCGCTCCACGGGAAAGGTACACGGCCCCGGTCACGTTGGTGCCTTTATCGAGCTGTGCTTGCCTGCCCAGACAGCGCTCCCTTCAAACAACTTAACGGTGCCATTGTGCCAGCGATGCGCAATGCGCATTTGGAGAGCTGAACATACGGTAGGTAAGGTTGGTTAAAAATGTGTGTCCGGAGTGGGGAAAATCATATAGGCTCACCGTTTTACAATTGAAGAGTGAATCACTGGTGTAAGAAACATGATTGATTTCCCTCTGATCAAGTAAAGTTTGTAACATTAGGTGCGTGCGAGTCGACTTGAATAGTCCAGGTGCTACTGTATAAAGCCAATATAATACGACCATGTTGAAAACTATCTAGAAACATACTTGTGGTTGTTGTGCCGAGATCTGTATAAATAAATATTGGCTGACTAAAATTTTGTGGCCAGAGTGGCAGAACCACTTTTATTTCCATGTACAGTATGTTGTCTACCTATCCTTGCCCAATGTGTTTGTGGACAGTTTGAATTATATATTGGTATTCAAGAATCACAGATTCAATCTGTCTACATACTTTTAGCTATAAAGCTGAAGCTGACAATCACAGGTACAGTGTGTGTGAGAGAGAGAACTATATTACTCTTCAAACTGTATATACTGGGTTCATACAAGGTCCTTTAAAGTAGGCTACCTACTGTATAATTTAACTTTTCATACCTGGAGAAATTCAACAAATGTTCAATAAATACATTTTATATTGATTGTTTAGGCCTAATTATTTGTAAAGTCACAACACATTAGAGATGTGTGTAGTTCATTTTGCTCTCAAATGCACCAGGTTGATGAATTTTACTTTAAAATGTTAAAAAAAAATCTTCCGGGGGAGAATCCCCCCGGACCCCCCTTGAGGGGCAAGGCCCATCCCATAGCCAGCTACTTTTTCTATCTGGCTGGCTACTCAGAAATGTGGGGGAACCCCCTGATATACCTTATAGGGCTATATGATTCAGATTAAGTTGTTCTATATACTCTCATATTTTGTCTTGTATATCGGTCACGGAAGCTTATTTATCCGCCATTATAACACTGCCGGTGCCGCGTGAGAAAGCTGCCTCGAGTCAAAAGTATAGTTTACCCACTTTTTTTTTACCACTACAGCACTGCTCGTGGCCACCAGGTTGAGCTGTCTAGAACTGTATGCCATCATCAGTGACCTGGCTTGCCTCTTTCTTTCTTTCTTTCTTTCTTTCTGCCTTTCTTTCGCATAAATCACTTATGTCATAATGTCATAATCAGTGAACTGATGTCAACTGATGATGTCACTTATCCATAGACATTGTGATATCGTCAGTGACATCATCAGTGACATGATCATCAGCGATGTCATAAATCACTGATGAGGTCATAATTATGCTTCCTTCATTTCGAAGTCGTGAACTTGTGTTTATGAGACTGGAAGTCATGAATGCTTGGCATATGAAGGGCCCTTCTTCTTCTTCTGTGGTGTTTTATGGCAGGTGGCATCCTTTACGTTGCATTACTGCCTCCTTCTGGATTTACATGCATCCGTATCATAGTAGGGAATGTTTCCCTACATTCTCTCTTCTCCGCGTCATCTCCTTAACTCCCTCTGTTCCTCTCCCCGGGAATACCTTGATCTATGAAGGGTCCAATATGCACTGATGATGTCATAGACATTGTGGCATCATCAGTGATGTCATAAATCCTTCTCTGCTGAGGGTACATATTGGACGATTCTAAGCCGTTTCTGCAAAGCCCCTCTTCCATGTCCGCTTAAAAAAGAAATCAATGTTGGGTCATTTCGACGTCAGAACCATGCGGAACTCAAACTCAGTCATATCGGTTATTTCTCAGCTCCTGGAGGATTACAACACCACGCCCAACAAGGTGAAGGTGATAGATGCATATCTGTTGTACATCTTGCTGAAAGGGGCGCTGCAGTTCCTCTACTGTCTGCTCGTCAGCACGTTCCCCTTCAACAGCTTCTTGTCTGGCTTCATCTCGTGTGTGGGTTCTTTTATTCTCGCAGTGTGTCTTCGTATCCAGATCAACCCACAGAACAAAGGCTACTTCCTGTCCATCTCCCCAGAGAGGGCCTTTGCTGACTTTCTATTCGCTCACACCATTCTCCATCACGTCTGCCTCTGATGTGGAGTTAAAGCCCACCATTGACATTGAATTAATTACAATTACGGATGCTGGATGCTAGCGTGTCAGTTTCAGAGTTGAAGAAAGGAAAGCAAAACTGACATTTATCTCCTTGTAGTTGTTTAACTCATTCCTCGCCATTGACGTGCTTTTACGTCCATCCTTGTTTTCATAGATGGCGCTCTTGGCCACCAGAAGCCAGAGTTGTCTCACAAAACCAGCCAGCTGAAAAAGCAACGATCTCCCTTCAGGAAAAAGCTCCATAAAACACCTCCAGCCTGGTGCCTCAAAGTGCTGCATTGAGCAGCTTTCCCCCCGAGCTCCACGCGCTGTCACGGGGACTCGTGATAGTCACTCAAAGCTGAAGGATGTTTTTCACCAGATGCTGGTAAACGCACACAAATCATTTATTCTGTCAGGTGCATTAGTGAACGCTCAAATTGTGTCAATTTCAGCCATCAAATATGCCCCCAGACCTCCACACAGCGAGGTTCTGCTTGGCAGCAGAGTGGTTCTGCTTGTGATAATAGTTTTGGGGCAGCAGAGTGGTTCTGCTTGTGATAATAGTTTTGGGGCAGGAGAGTGGTTCTGCTTGTGATGATAGTTTTGGGGCAGGAGAGTGGTTCTGCTTGTGATGATAGTTTTGGGGCAGCAGAGTGGTTCTGCTTGTGATAATAGTTTTGGGGCAGGAGAGTGGTTCTGCTTGTGATAATAGTTTTGGGGCAGGAGAGTGGTTCTGCTTGTGATAATAGTTTTGGGGCAGCAGAGTGGTTCTGCTTGTGATGATAGTTTTGGGGCAGGAGAGTGGTTCTGCTTGTGATAATAGTTTTGGGGCAGGAGAGTGGTTCTGCTTGTGATGATAGTTTTGGGGCAGCAGAGTGGTTCTGCTTGTGATGATAGTTTTGGGGCAGGAGAGTGGTTCTGCTTGTGATAATAGTTTTGGGGTAGGAGAGTGGTTCTGCTTGTGATGATAGTTTTGGGGCAGGAGAGTGGTTCTGCTTGTGATAATAGTTTTGGGGTAGGAGAGTGGTTCTGCTTGTGATAATAGTTTTGGGGCAGGAGAGTGGTTCTGCTTGTGATGATAGTTTTGGGGTAGGAGAGTGGTTCTGCTTGTGATAATAGTTTTGGGGTAGGAGAGTGGTTCTGCTTGTGATAATAGTTTTGGGGCAGCAGGGTGGTTCTGCTTGTGATGATAGTTTTGGGGCAGCAGGGTGGTTCTGCTTGTGATGATAGTTTTGGGGCAGCAGGGTGGTTCTGCTTGTGATGATAGTTTTGGGGCAGGAGAGTGGTTCTGCTTGTGATGATAGTTTTGGGGCAGCAGGGTGGTTCTGCTTGTGATGATAGTTTTGGGGCAGCAGAGTGGTTCTGCTTGTGATGATAGTTTTGGGGCAGGAGAGTGGTTCTGCTTGTGATAATAGTTTTGGGGTAGGAGAGTGGTTCTGCTTGTGATGATAGTTTTGGGGCAGGAGAGTGGTTCTGCTTGTGATAATAGTTTTGGGGTAGGAGAGTGGTTCTGCTTGTGATAATAGTTTTGGGGCAGGAGAGTGGTTCTGCTTGTGATGATAGTTTTGGGGTAGGAGAGTGGTTCTGCTTGTGATAATAGTTTTGGGGTAGGAGAGTGGTTCTGCTTGTGATAATAGTTTTGGGGCAGCAGGGTGGTTCTGCTTGTGATGATAGTTTTGGGGCAGGAGAGTGGTTCTGCTTGTGATAATAGTTTTGGGGTAGGAGAGTGGTTCTGCTTGTGATAATAGTTTTGGGGCAGCAGGGTGGTTCTGCTTGTGATAATAGTTTTGGGGCAGGAGAGTGGTTCTGCTTGTGATGATAGTTTTGGGGCAGCAGGGTGGTTCTGCTTGTGATGATAGTTTTGGGGCAGGAGAGTGGTTCTGCTTGTGATAATAGTTTTGGGGCAGGAGAGTGGTTCTGCTTGTGATAATAGTTTTGGGGCAGGAGAGTGGTTCTGCTTGTGATAATAGTTTTGGGGCAGGAGAGTGGTTCTGCTTGTGATAATAGTTTTGGGGCAGGAGAGTGGTTCTGCTTGTGATGATAGTTTTGGGGCAGCAGAGTGTTTCTGCTTGTGATGATAGTTTTGGGGCAGCAGAGTGGTTCTGCTTGTGATGATAGTTTTGGGGCAGGAGAGTGGTTCTGCTTGTGATGATAGTTTTGGGGCAGCAGAGTGGTTCTGCTTGTGATGATAGTTTTGGGGCAGGAGAGTGGTTCTGCTTGTGATGATAGTTTTGGGGCAGCAGAGTGGTTCTGCTTGTGATAATAGTTTTGGGGCAGCAGGGTGGTTCTGGGCACTGAATCCTTGGCCCAGTTTCAGAGTTGCTGTTCGATAGCTGTCCCTGACCTTTGACCTCCGTGTGAAGGAGGGAATGAGGAAAGACAATTTCTCCTTCAAGGATTAATGGAGTGTCACACAAGGGTGGGGTGAAGTGGCCTCGAAAGATGGCTGCTATTATAAGTTGTGTCAGACCAATATATCAGGCTGATATTGGCTTGTTATTAAAAATTGGATATTGGGCATCAGTGGTCTATGGGACATGACATGTAACCACAATGTCCAATAGGTTTGAATCTTGCCTGGGACCTTTGGGCCTTTGTCTCATGTCCTCCCTCTTTCTCTCCATGCAAACATTCCTGTCTCTATCACTATATATAGACTATCAAATGAAAAGGCTAAAAAAAACATATATACATATATTGATATATATATATATTGAGTAGTCACTTGTCAGTGTCATCCACCTTTTATTATGATGGATATAATGCAGTTGTTTACAATATTATATATAATATATAATATAACACATTTGTTTTAAAATTTTAGTTTAGGGGTTAGGATCGCATTCGCAAATATTTAAATTATATAACAATGTGGTCCATATATGGTTATGAGACAACAACAAAACATATTTTCATTAAGTCATTCTACGCTATCAGATCACTACAGAAATAAAAGCAATTCAATGTTTTACCATGTGAAACAAGAGACAGTGGTGGTGGTGGTTTACAAAATTAAATTAAACTGATAACAGGATCTGTCATTACAATGAGGTATATGATCATGATGCACAGCTTACATTGGACCCATTTCTTTCCTTGTCATCTTATTCTCCCTTCGCCGTTTGCGGACTGGAAAGTGATGAATTGTGGGATACGCTTTAGCTCCAAAATAGCACTCCGATGCGGCGCGAGGGTAAGGGTGCATTATGTGGGATAAGTGTACACTTACTTCAGTGCACAAAACTGCAAGTGTGGGTAATGGGACAGGCCCAGAGAGACAGACTAACACTTTAATGTGCGAGGAAACCCAGGGCAACTCAAGGAGAGCAACCAAACTCTTAATGGTCTGGGAATATACACTCACAGAGCACTTTATTAGCAACACCAATACTGGGTCAGCTTTCAGCTCAGTGTCAACCGAACCGACCCGGCTACCAAAGTGACATAGATCTACCTCCAGTGTGGACGTGTTGCATGAGGTTATTTGAGTAACTTATTACTGTCAGCTCCAACCAGTCTGGACATTCTCCTCTGAACTCTCTCATCAACAAGGACGTTCCCGTCACAGCACTGCTGCTCACTGGATGCCCCCCCCCCCACACACACACACACACACCTACACCTACAACTACACACACACACACACACACACACACACACACACACACACACACACACACACACACACACACACACACACACACACACACACACACACAGTTTTGTGTAAACTCTAGAGATGGTTTGTGTGTAGTTAAAACCCCAGGAGATCACAGTCTAACAAATACTCAGTATAAAGTGGCTTTTAAACATGAAGTCTGGATCATGTCTGGCTAGCACGAGCAGGATATTTTCCGGTTTTACCTTTTTAAACATGAGGGGTCTTTGTTTAGAAACAACTGGATATGAGCCTGGGGGAGGGGGTGCGGTAGCATGTATCGATAACAAGAAATGTCATAGGAAACAGCTTTAGCGAATCTCTAACCAAACTCCATTCAAAAACATGCCGAGTCCATTCCGACCACGAGGGGTGGCAATGCCAATGCCAAAAATGTGCGCTTCCGCCTTTGTTAGGCTACATAAAGCCGCCCAGTCAAAATAGTGGTCGGACCGTCGTCAATCACTGTGGGTGATTTATTTTACAAGTGGCATTCAAGTCATACCTGACTAGTTTTCAATGTATTTCTCCCCACAAAAGTTAGGCTTTTTCTGACATGGGAGCAAGCAAGCAGCGCAGCAGTAAGCGTCCCTCCTGATGCACCGGACCTGCATGCCTGCATAGCTGAAGCGCGTTGGGATCCCTCTACCAAACAATTCAAGCCGTTTTTGCAGCACTTGAGGAAACCGTGAGTTTGCTCGTTTAATTCGTTGATATAAGCGATTGCCCGAACGATTAATTAATTAATAAACTACGTGAATGTGAAGTGCCACCACCCGCCCACATAACAGCTAGCCTACATGATCAGGATCATGAGCTGCCAGAGTTAAACAGCAGCTGCTTTTGCGTTAATCCGGATCCTACACCGGCGACCGAGATGAATATGATATGGACTCGCGGGAATGCGCGTAGGCCGGCTAATTGTTGTTTAACATGCAGGCAACCGGCTAGGAGCGGGTTATAATACGGATTCCACTGCATGTTAAAGCCCCAATCAGTAAGATTTTTGACATTTTTTACTGTAATATAAGAGCTTTTTAGTCTTAGGACATGGTAGATTGACTTGTAATAGAGAGCTCCAGGGATGACGTATTTTTGTAGGCTGAATGCGGAAGTCCCGAACTTCCTGGTTCTTCACTGTTTCTGTCTATGGGATTTTTGAATGGGTTTTTGGCGCGATGCTTCAAATAATGTCTGTGGGCAACGCAAGTTTAATCAAACGCGAACCAAGGTTCAGCGGGATAATCTTCACACATGAGGACCACTTTCATGAGTTTTGAAGCGTAACTGCGAGCCCTAGAGGGAAAAAGCTTGTGCTAAGCTAATCCAGAACTACACACAGTGTCGCATAGGCGTCCACACATTGATTGCGAGAGAAAGAATTTCCGCGTTCACCCGTGATGACGTATAATATCCGCGTCGACATTGTAGTCTCATTTAGCCGTTTGCTAGCTAGCCACCCTTTTAACGGCACATAAAAGCTTCAAAACTCATAAAAGTGGTCTTCATGTGTGAAGATGATGTTACTAAACACTGGTTCGCGTTTGATTAAGCCAGCGTTGCCCAGAGAGATTATTAGAAGCATCGCGCCAAAAACCCATTCAAAACTCCCATAGGCAAAAACTGTGAAGAACCAGGGCTGTTAGCATCGATGATTTCCGGACTCGTTCCTGGAGCTCTCTATAGGGAGACTCTCGGGTTTATTTATCCCACACCGCCCTCCATTGGCCAGCACTGGGACTAAGCAGTTTGCTGTCAGCGTCCTGTGTCAATAAAATAGAAAAAAGAAAAGGATGCGCGCATGCGCTGTACAGCGTAAGCGCTGTCTGCATGAAAGCAAGGAAG
>NC_139629.1:22142554-22492554 GCF_964638095.1 Poromitra crassiceps | reverse complement strand
TGTACAGTATACTGTATATATACCATCTGAACATATGGATTATGATAGGTCATGTGATGTATACTGTATATATACCATCTGAACATATGGGTTATGATAGGTCATGTGATGTATACTGTATATATACCATCTGAACATATGGGTTATGATAGGTCATGTGATGTATACTGTATATATACCATCTGAACATATGGATTATGATAGGTCATGTGATGTATACTGTATATATACCATCTGAACATATGGATTATGATAGGTCATGTGATGTATACTGTATATATACCATCTGAACATATGGATTATGATAGGTCATGTGATGTACAGTATACTGTATATATACCATCTGAACATATGGATTATGATAGGTCATGTGATGTATACTGTATATATACCATCTGAACATATGGATTATGATAGGTCATGTGATGTACAGTATACTGTATATATACCATCTGAACATATGGATTATGATGTAGGTCATGTGATGTATACTGTATATATACCATCTGAACATATGGGTTATGATAGGTCATGTGATGTATACTGTATATATACCATCTGAACATATGGATTATGATGTAGGTCATGTGATGTACAGTATACTGTATATATACCATCTGAACATATGGATTATGATGTAGGTCATGTGATGTATACTGTATATATACCATCTGAACATATGGATTATGATGTAGGTCATGTGATGTACAGTATACTGTATATATACCATCTGAACATATGGATTATGATGTAGGTCATGTGATGTATACTGTATATATACCATCTGAACATATGGATTATGATGTAGGTCATGTGATGTACAGTATACTGTATATATACCATCTGAACATATGGATTATGATGTAGGTCATGTGATGTATACTGTATATATACCATCTGAACATATGGATTATGATGTAGGTCATGTGATGTACAGTATACTGTATATATACCATCTGAACATATGGATTATGATGTAGGTCATGTGATGTATACTGTATATATACCATCTGAACATATGGATTATGATGTAGGTCATGTGATGTACAGTATACTGTATATATACCATCTGAACATATGGATTATGATGTAGGTCATGTGATGTATACTGTATATATACCATCTGAACATATGGGTTATGATAGGTCATGTGATGTATACTGTATATATACCATCTGAACATATGGATTATGATGTAGGTCATGTGATGTACAGTATACTGTATATATACCATCTGAACATTTTTTTCTTCTTTCCGTTGCTCATTATTTCTATCTTGACACTAAAATACACACAGTACAAAGTGAATATAACGATAGTGGCGATGTGGCATTGATGTTTTGTATTGGTTTGTTTTTACGTCGTTTTTGTTTCAGGAAAATAATGTCAACCTGTATGATGATGGATGGTTTATAGTATTTAGTGAGCACACCCAATCCAAGGAGGAAACCTAGGAGCCGGGCCAAAATAGACTAATGAAAAAAGAGAACAGGCCAGCACACTAAAATGGGACCAGCAGGTCAACCAAATGCTTTCCACTGCCAACCGTAAGCTGCATGTCTTGCGTAGACTTAAACGCTTCGGTGTAGGCAGAGCTGATCTAGTGACCATTTTCAAAACATAGATCCGACCCACCATAGAATATACTGTAGTACTCCAATGTGGCACTCCTCCCTATCAGCTTTCCAATCCATGCAGTTGGAGAAAATCCAAAAAAGAGCCTGTCGCATTATTCTGGGCCGGGAGTACGAACACTTCCAGCCCTCCCTCAGTATCCTTGGCATCTGCCGATTCTCGGAGAGAAGAGAAGAACTGTGTCGGAGTTACGCTCACCATGTCCAAAACTCCCACCTGAGAGAACTCCTCCCCCCCCCCCACCAATGGCTCTGTCTCTGGCCGCAGCACAAGACAGGCCAGTAAGCTCCAATCTATGCAAACAAGAACTGAGCACTATAGGAACTCCACCATCCCCTACCTGAGCAGACTTATAAATGAAAAGTAACAATTTTATATTCTAACCCCTTTTTTTAATGATGTTTTGTGTTTGTGTGGTTTAACATTTATAATGTAAAGGACATGAAATTCATCTAGTGTGAACTCGATGCAATATGTTCTTGAATAAACTACTACTACTACTACTAAAATGTCCTTTCAAAAGTTTAAAGGGACAGCTCACCCTAAAATCCAAAATACATATTTTCCCTCCCACCTGTAATGCTATTTATCCATCTATATCGTTTTGTGTTAGTTGCCTGAGTTTTGGAGATATCGGCCGCAGAGTTTCTGCCTCCTCTCCAATACAATGGTACTGGATGGCACTCAGCTTGTGGTGCTCAAAGTGACAAAGAAATACATTTGATAAACTCAACAGCAATGTCTCTTTCCAGAAATGATGACCCCGTTACTCAAGATAATCCACAGACTTTGTTATGAGCAGTTTCATGGAGGAACTATTTTCTTTTGACCGAACTACACCCGCTAGCTGCTAGCTAGTTCCTACATGAGACTGCAAAAGAAAATAGTTCCTCCATGAAACTGCTCACAACAAAGTCTGTGCATTATCTTGAGTAACCGGGTCAAGATTTCTGGAAAGAGACAATGCTGTTGAGTTTTTCAAATGGCCGAGTGCCATCCAGTTCCATTGTATTCAAGCGAAGGCAGACATCTCTGCGGTCGAAAACTCAGGCAACTATCCCGAAACGATAAAGATGGATAAATAGCACTACAGGTGAGAGGAAAAATATGTATTTTGGATTTTAGGGTGAGTTGTCCCTTTAATAAGTCATCTGGGACAGACAGCAATAACGGACGTTTGAGCCAAAAGGCCTTCTTCAGCGTTGTTGGCCTGTTCTTTTTTAAAGGTTTATAATATACCATGTAAGAACTGAAACTATATTGTGAGATTCGAGGTAGACTTGGAAACCTCGATTCACACTGGTAAAAAACAAGTCATCATAGTATCATCCCACAGGTGCAACTTACTGTACAGACTTGTGTCCTCTAACTTTTGCCTTAGAACACAATGGACACGTGGAACACGTATGGAATTGAAACGCATGCATAATGCATGATGTCATTTACATCGCATGCTATTTCTGCGTCATAACCGTATAGTAAAGGATACAGTGCTATATGGCTCTTTTCTTTCAGGCCCCAGAAGAGAACAGACTATATTCCTTAATGAAGCACAACGTTCTGTTTGATTGCTGACACTTACAGTGTGTGGAAGAGGGTGAGGAGATCCAGAGTGAGAGAAACACTGTAGGAAGGAAGCCGCAGCATCTGCGCGGGGTTGCAGGGTGAGAATGGAGCAGATGTTCGCCGGGGATTCTCCAACGATGTGAGAGGAAGCCGTTACGCAGGTTGAGAACTAATGAACACAGCTGTGACAGCATCCACACACACGCGCGCGCACACACACACACACACACACACACACACACACACACACACACACACACACACACATAGAGACACTGGAGAAGTAGAAGTTAGACATGTCTTCATCCCACCTACCACCACAAATACATTGTGATTCTGTGGCAAACACTGCTTTCTTCAGAGTTTCTCATATTTTCCCGTCGGTCGCGCCGCTTCCTCCAGCATGCCTCTAGCTCCTCCTCCTCGGTCGCGCCGCTTCCTCCAGCATGCCTCTAGCTCCTCCCCCTCGGCCGCTCCGCTTCCTCCAGCATGCCTCTAGCTCCTCCCCCTCGGCCGCTCCGCTTCCTCCAGCATTCCTTTAGCTCCTCCCCCTCGGTCGCGCCGCTTCCTCCAGCATGCCTCTAGCTCCTCCCCCTCGGCCGCTCCGCTTCCTCCAGCATTCCTTTAGCTCCTCCCCCTCGGTCGCGCCGCTTCCTCCAGCATGCCTCTAGCTCCTCCCCCTCGGCCGCTCCGCTTCCTTCAGCATGCCTCTAGCTCCTCCCCCTCGGCCGCTCAGCTTCCTCCAGCATTCCTCTAGCTCCTCCCCCCTGGCCGCTCCGCTTCCTCCAGCATTCCTTTAGCTCCTCCCCCTCGGTCGCGCCGCTTCCTCCAGCATGCCTCTAGCTCCTCCCCCTCGGCCGCTCCGCTTCCTCCAGCATGCCTCTAGCTCCTCCCCCTCGGCCGCTCCGCTTCCTCCAGCATTCCTCTAGCTCCTCCCCCCTGGCCGCTCCACTTCCTCCAGCATTCCTCTAGCTCCTCCCCCCTGGCCGCTCCACTTCCTCCAGCATTCCTCTAGCTCCTCCCCCCTGGCCACTCCACTTCCTTCAGCATTCCTCTAGCTCCTCCCCCCTGGCCGCTCCACTTCCTCCAGCATTCCTCTAGCTCCTCCCCCCTGGCCGCTCCACTTCCTCCAGCATTCCTCTAGCTCCTCCCCCCTGGCCGCTCCACTTCCTCCAGCATTCCTCTAGCTCCTCCCCCCTGGCCGCTCCACTTCCTCCAGCATGCCTCTAGCTCCTCCCCCCTGGCCGCTCCACTTCCTCCAGCATTCCTCTAGCTCCTCCCCCCTGGCCGCTCCACTTCCTCCAGCATTCCTCTAGCTCCTCCCCCCCTGGCCGCTCCACTTCCTCCAGCATTCCTCTAGCTCCTCCCCCCTGGCCGCTCCACTTCCTCCAGCATTCCTCTAGCTCCTCCCCCCTGGCTGCTCCACTTCCTCCAGCATTCCTCTAGCTCCTCCCCCCTGGCTGCTCCACTTCCTCCAGCATTCCTCTCGCTCCTCCAGCCCATTCTCATTGGCAATGTGTCCTATGTTGACTATTTGTCAAGTCCTTCTGCGTCACTTAGGGCTGGCCCTAAACACAAGTGAACTAATGGCGCATTTCAACCGCATAGATACAGTGTATGCTGATGGTATATCATCTCTGGTCCTGGATTTGTTTGAAACACAGTCACTGAAGAACTAAATCTGGTGGAGCACGAAGTCCTTCATCACTTGTGTTAGTGGTAGGGAGTGGACTTGGATCAGGCGATGTGTGCCCAGCACTTGGCGGATCCGGATCCAACACACGTGGGCCAGACTGCGAGGACATCACTTGGCCTGCAGAAAGACCCTGAGAGCCTCAGGATCCGCCCATTCCTCCAGCTGTGCCTGCTCTGTGGTCACCAGGGCCGGGTCGGCGCCGTGGTCCAGCAGCAGCTGGACAAAGGCCGTGTTGCCCCTGTTATGCAGCACCGCCTCCAGCAGGAGAGAAGCCACATCACGGGTCAGAACGCCAGTGGCCTGGAGCAGCAGGCGGAAGCAGGCCAGGTGGTTGGATTGAGCACTGATGTAGAGAGGAGACCTCTTGAGTGTGTGTATGTCCACAGGAACAGCAGCACGGTACATGATGAGTTCCTGCAGTATCTCCAGGCAGCTAGGCTGGGCTGGGCTTCTTCTGGGCACTTCTTTTTTCTGACATCACTGAGCGCTTTGCCAGAGGAGGAACTGGGAGATCTCTGTGAGGAAAACAGAGAGAGAAGGCAAAACACTGCGCATGTGGTTAAATTACCCAGATTATTAATGATACAAAGTGGGTTGATTACCGGTAAAACCATCCTTTAAGGTTAAACATTTTAAGGAAAACGTAAGCACAAGATTTAAGGGTGTTTTGTGCAACCGATTTTATTTTATGGACACCTTAACTCGGACTCTATTAGGAAAATCTTAACTTAAAGTGCTTTGTGCAAGTGGCCCCAGATACCTGAAAATCCTACTTAAGTACAGTAACAAAGTATTTGTACTTAGTTACTTCCCATCTCTGCAAACAATGACTAGGGAGCAGAGCAGGGAAGGGCTTCCAGTAAGCGCAGGCTGAGCTGAGTGAGTGGTCAGACAGGCTGAGCTGAGTGAGTGGTCAGACAGGCTGAGCTGAGTGAGTGGTCAGACAGGCTGAGCTGAGTGAGTGGTCAGACAGGCTGAGCTGAGTGAGTGGTCAGACTGGGCACTTGTATTAGAATGGGATTAGTCTGAGCGGACAGCACATTAGTGAGGTCTCTCCTGCTCTGTCTTTGGATCATCGCTAATTTGATCAACTGCGACCGCAAATGAGCTCTCTCTACCTGTCAGCACAACTTTCACTCACCGACATCTACGCTGAGACACACACGCACACGCACACACACACACACACACACACACACACACACACACACACACACACACATACACACACACATACACACACACGCACACAATGGCAGGCATACGATCAATGGTAATTAATTTCTAAAGCCCACTTAACTGCATCTCTGCTGATTGGAGGCTGGGCATAAAGGAGAGCAGAGACGATGAGTCAGTTGATGAAGAGAACAGTATGCAGTGGTCAGAAGAACTGACTCACTGTTCACTTGTTCGTTCGTGTGTGTGTGTGTGTGTGTGTGTGTGTGTGTGTGTGTGTGTGTGTGTGTGTGTGTGTGCGTGACAGAGAGAGAGAGCGAGAGAGAGACAGTGACAGGAGAAATGATACAACATTCAGATCACGACTCTCACATCACACTCTACCTCAATGGATTTTGAAAGAGCAGCTAAATCCAATTGAGGTAGGAGGGCCCACACACTATGTGTGCGTGTGCATGTGTCTGTGTTGCCGTTTCTGTAGGTCTTGGAATTCTGTACTTATGAGGACCAAATATAGTCACAAAGGTAGAAAGATGAGGTCAATCCTTCAAAAGTGTGGACATGTGTGTGCGTGCGCCCCCACCGCCCGGCCACGCCACCCTCAACACGCCCCCACCGCCCGGCCACGCCACCCTCAACACGCCCCCACCGCCCGGCCACGCCACCCTCAACACGCTCCCACCGCCCGGCCACGCCACCCTCAACACGCCCCCACCGCCCGGCCACGCCACCCTCAACACGCTCCCACCGCCCAGCCACGCCACCCTCAACACGCCCCCACCGCCCGGCCACGCCACCCTCAACACGCCCCCACCGCCCGGCCACGCCACCCTCAACACGCCCCCACCACCCGGCCACGCCACCCTCAACACGCCCCCACCACCCGGCCACGCCACCCTCAACACGCCCCCACCACCCGGCCACGCCACCCTCAACACGCCCCCACCGCCCGGCCACGCCACCCTCAACACGCTCCCACCGCCCAGCCACGCCACCCTCAACACGCCCCCACCACCCGGCCACGCCACCCTCAACACGCCCCCACCACCCGGCCACGCCACCCTCAACACGCCCCCACCGCCCGGCCACGCCACCCTCAACACGCCCCCACCGCCCGGCCACGCCACCCTCAACACGCCCCCACCACCCGGCCACGCCACCCTCAACACGCCCCCACCACCCGGCCACGCCACCCTCAACACGCTCCCACCGCCCGGCCACGCCACCCTCAACACACTCCCACCGCCCAGCCACGCCACCCTCAACACGCTCCCACCGCCCAGCCACGCCACCCTCAACACGCCCCCACCGCCCGGCCACGCCACCCTCAACACGCCCCCACCGCCCGGCCACGCCACCCTCAACACGCCCCCACCACCCGGCCACGCCACCCTCAACACGCCCCCACCACCCGGCCACGCCACCCTCAACACGCCCCCACCGCCCGGCCACGCCACCCTCAACACGCCCCCACCGCCCGGCCACGCCACCGTCAACACGCTCCCACCGCCCGGCCACGCCACCGTCAACACGCCCCCACCGCCCGGCCACGCCACCCTCAACACGCCCCCACCGCCCGGCCACGCCACCGTCAACACGCTCCCACCGCCCGGCCACGCCACCCTCAACACGCCCCCACCGCCCGGCCACGCCACCCTCAACACGCCCCCAGCTTCATTGAATGTCACATTCCCGTGGCGTCGACTTCAGATGTTGTAGGAAATCTACTGCAGCCTATTATTACCCTGCACGTCGAATAATGACGGGTTGATATGTGGGTTATATACGAATTATAAAACGGCTCTCTCAAATCAAGCAATCTGATTGGTTCACAGCCATTGTATAAATCCAATAACCCACTCAAATAACCCATGGCCATGGGTTATTGGTTGCCATGGCAACTCTCTTACTAAAAGCCTTTGCAATGTAGAAAAAACAAATGGCGGAGACAGCTGTCAGATCCTTGTGAATCGATCTTCGCTTATAACTTTACTAATACTTCGCAGAAAATTATGTTTTGTACAAGAATAGACGCGGGCTAATGTCTTCTTTGAAAAAAAAAGGCTGTTAACCCCGCATTTAACCCCGCATTTAACCCCGTAACGTTAGTTGGTGTCGGGCTTTGCAGAAAGCACTCAGCTTCTCAGCAAGCGCTGAGAATGCAGCGCTGCACTCAAGCTGCCTGTCGGGCTTTCCAGAAAGCTCTCAGCTTCTCAGCAAGCGCCAGGATTGGCCAATGTCAACTTCAGTCTCCAGAACGATCCAATCAAATCACCCGCACGTTCTTGCGGTCCCGCCTTACAGTAGTGTTTCAACTGACTCTATCAGAATACCATGCCAGTCGGACTTATAGTATTATTATTATTATTATTATATTATCATACTTGGAAACCGTTTTATAAAAGCAATATAGCACTCGAGCAGCGTGTGTTGTGGCATATATCCCGCTGATCAGGTGTTATCCCACGAGGCCGCAGGCCGAGTGGCATAACTCGAATATATCCCGCTGATCAGCGGGATATATTCGCCACAACACACTGGCTCTCATGCTATATTGCTTAATTATAGTGCGTTACTTTTCCTATCTATAGGTTGTAGTACGGACAGTGAATGAGACGGTGTGTGTGTGTGTGTGTGTGGGGGGGGGCATGAGAGGAGAAGATGGAGAGGGGGGATGATGGCAGTATTAAGCCACACTCTCTCTCCTCCACCACGCACACACACACACACACACACACACACACACAACCCCCCCTTCGCTCTCTTGTACAATCTGCTCATTTGGGTTAGTTTGTCCTCCTAACAGGCCCTGATTTGCTGCTGCCTCCCTGAGGACAGGAGTTGCCTCATGTTTGAATAATGATGGAATTAAGATGGATAAGAAACCTCTAACATACCCAGCTGTGTGTGTGTGTGTGTGTGTGTGTGTGAGTGTGCGTCTGTGTGTGTGTGTGTGTGTGTGTGTGTGTGTGCATAAGTTTGTATGCACCACTTGCTTGGTTACTTTCGTATGTTCACAGCTACATACGACGCACATAGCATGCAGTGTTGTCTGAAAATGTCTTGTTTTTTGCAAGCGTGTGGCATTTAGGCTTCTTGTCACATATACAGATCCAGCAGAAACACAGGAGAGATAGAGTTCAAATGGATTCATCCACAATATGACAGATAGTGGAAATGGATTTGAGCGCTTGTCAAAACAAACAAACGCCTCTGCGCTCCAGGCTCAGAGAGAGACAGCCAGAGGGGGCCTGGAGATAGATGCCTGAGCTCCCTGTAACTCTTCTCTCAGTGCATATAGAGAGCCAAAGTGAAACGTCACTTCCTGCTTTCTCCCTGTACCAGCGCTGCGAAAAATATGAATGGTGGTGGACGGAGAATAAGGTTACTTTTTTGATCCTGTTTGAATTGTGCTACGGGGTGCCAACGCAAATTTTGGTAATTTAAAACATAACTTTGCATGTCAAGAAAGTCACCGTTTGTTGTCAAACTGAAACGTAGGGGTTAGTTTCGTATAAAAACTATAAAGCTTGTGGAAGCTCGTGGCATGTCGCCGGTTTTCAGCTTTGCCGGTAGAGAAAGTGACGTCACTTAAGCGACAGTGTATGTAGTGTTTCTGTTTTATAACTTCTAGTGCAACAGTTTGACGACAAACTGCGATTTTCTTGACATGCATATACCCGGACTTATATATATACCCACGCCACGCACCTTGCACGTGCACGCGCAGGTGTCAGTCTGTCACTCTCTCTCTCTGAGATACCCTCAAGTGTGTTTACGTCACTACGTCAGCAGGGTCACGTAGAGTGCACTGACTCATGCAGCCAATCAGATTAACAGGCTATGTTTTGATCAACTCGTTTTGTAACCCGGGGCCGCCAGTGGGCCTCGGGTGGGTGGAGTTTGCTATCAAATCAATGTAAAATGACTCTACCCCGCCCAGCCACAGCCCAGAGCAGAGCACCCACGGGGAAATGAGGGGAGTGAGAGAGAGATAGATGCCTATCTGCCTGTGGCGCAGTCACTGAAGTTTCGCCAAGTGAAAATGCAGGGCTGGTGGGGGGCTGCGTCAGGAAGGTGCAGGGGCTGAGGCCGCCACCAGAGGGGGCTGCTCCTCAGTTTGTAGTCCATAGAATGTTTGTCTGGCTCAAAAAACTACGGGCGGCCATCGAATTCAAATGCATCGTCCATATTCTCGAAATCAGGCAAATGTCCACGTGGTGTTTACTAGGGGTGGGGGGGGGATCGATACAGCATAGTATCGTGATATTTTGTGGGCAATATGTAGTATCGTATCGAATGCCAAGTATCGTGATATTTTATTATACAAAGTGTCAAGTGCATGTAACATTTATGACAGCTTTTTATGACAGTGTTGGTCAGTCTGTCTGCTTGATAATCCCATTTTGCTGCAATAAAACTGATTGAAGTGAGATGAACAGACTGGAAACTTTATCTGATTAGATCAAACAGATGTTGACAAAGTTTTTACCTTTGGGACATCATTTGCAGTTGAATATATCGCAATACTCAATATATCGCAATATTAGCATATCGCAATATCGCAATACTATCGGATCGTGACTTAAGTATCGTGATAATATCCTATTGTGGGGCATCAGTGAGGCTTCCTTCAGGTTGAACAAATATGAATGTATGAATAAATACAGATTGCTGAGACACACTACATTCTATTGTTGCACTAGATGCTTGACTGCCTTGTGCGTGTGTGTGTGTGTGCGTGCGTGCGTGTGTGTGTGTGTGCGTGTGTGTACGTGCACGTGCATACGGTACAATTACACATCTAAACACTACTCACGTCAGCGAGCATGCGTGGGCATTTTAACGTTTATTATTTTGATTATTTGTGTTATGTGGTCGGCAATGCATTGTGACAGTTCATGAATAATTCCAGCCCTGTGCAGGAAGCGAACATTCATCTAGCCTTTAGACTGCTTAGCCACGCCACGCCACGCCACACACACACACATCCCTTCAGTGGAATGATAATGCCAGCGATAATTAGCAGTGATACTGAGTTACCAAATGGATGAGAATGAGATAGTCCCTGTTTGGGTTTAATTAAAGGTCCCCTGTAGGGGGCAGTCCCCCCCTCCCCCCTGCCCGCCCGCCCGCTTTCACACAGAATGAAGATGAAGGCACATACACACTCCTCTGTCAACAGACAGTGGGGGGGGTGCACCCACCAGACAAAACAGGGTTTTCGAGGGTGGAAAGTTTACCAACTCAGTCCTTTCATTTCATCTATTTAATTTATAGACTGACGCATCCAATGAATACACACAATCTAAACGGAGCCTCTAATTAAACCGATTTGTGGCCAGATTTGTTTTCAAAGGTTCATGCTTTTTTTTTTTTTTTTTCAGATTTCATATTACTGGAAGGAGATGGAAGTCTCATTGCTTTTCTTGAGACCTTTTATGTGGTTGTTTTCTTGCATGCTATAAAACACAGTGTAACAGTAGGAATAGGGACAATGAGAAAATGGCAACTAAATATAGCTTGTTTTAGCCACTGTGTATTGGTGTAAACAGCCTATTCACTGTTGAAACATGTCATTAATTACTGTACATGAGGTGTGATGTGTACATTGAAGTAAACATTTTAATAATTAACTCATTGGTTTTGGATTTATTTAGCTTCAAGAGTGCATTTTTGTTTGTGTGACCCTCAACACAGGCTTTGAGAATCCCAGGCCACTTACTGATACTGTATGCTTAAATTAACCCACTCATATTCTGGTATATTTCAAGAAAAACATTTTGGCTAGTGGAAATTCTAATTGGCTGGTAACTTTAAAATCTAGCAGCCATATTGGCAGGTGGTCAAAAAAGTTCATTTCAAGCCCTGCAGGGAGAGAAGGTGGTGACATAGGAGTGAGTGAGAAAAGGATAAAATATTGGTGGTTAAGACTGAATAATGACATCACAACTGTTAATTTAAAATGAGTTATTCCTCTAAACCTGCCTTCAAATGCCCCAGATTTTTAGCGCCGGCGCCGTTCGGCCGCCAGCCCTCAGCAAAATCTGGCCCTCTGGTAGCGAGGACATTTTTTTGTGGCCCTCTCTATCATCAAAGTTGCCCATCCCTGGGTGACGGCATGACAATATTTGTTCGGCCCTCTGCAACAATCTGGGTTTCTCATGTGGCCCCGCGATGAAAAATAATTGGCCACCCCTGGTCTAAACTGTTAACAAGGACGCCGAAATGAAACTGCCTCCGTGACGTGCCGCTTCCGTGACGCAGACGCTTCTGGTGTGTCCCTGCCATTAGGCTACTGCTTGGCTATCGGGGAGAGTTGGTCAGTCATCCTGCTCCAAATGTCTCAAAGTTGCCGTTTCAATGTGACTTTTCTGATGTGATCCCAGCAGGACGCATTCAATGACGGGTCTAGATGCACACAAATTGGATTTTGCTATCAGATCTGTGAAACAGAGACGCGGAGGAGGCCAGGCTCCCACTGTAATGGTAATTCTACATAGTCTGGACTCAGTCCAGCCCTCACTGCTGCGTACAGGCAATGTAAAGAGATGGAGAACGGGAAAAAGTAATGCTGACATCATTTGGATAAATACAGCCATGATGGGGGGATGCATTACAGCCAGTTTCAGGCCAAAGCTGGACCTACATAGATACAGTTACAGTGATTTCATAAATATGATTTATATAGTTAGACATGAAAGATTATAGCTGCAGCCATCGGCACCAAACCAACACAATGCATTACTACTGTAAGTACCTACTAGCTCGTCCCTCATATGATCACATTTAAACCTTTTCTTTTTTGTTTTCTATGTCTTTTGAAGAATAGCCACAACGACACCGTTAAGATCGCTACATCTTAATGTCAATTGAACCATCTTAGCTTGGTGGTATGTTGGAATAGAATTGAGTTTTTCTCTGCCATGTTTAGAGTCACATTTCCCCACCATTACTTAGATTTAGTACTTGGAGATAAAGCTCTGGTCCTGGAAGAGTAGCTAGAAGTCACACAGGTCAACAGCACCACTTGGTGGCTCTCTACAGAACTGCAGTGTCATGTCCAGTGTTGTTTTTATCCCACTGCTTTCTATAGCAAATGTATTCAGGACAAACTCTTATGAAGAGATCCCATGCAGTGTATTTTCACTGACACTGCGGAGTGCGTCATACCTCGAAAGCCATACCTCCCCACCACGTGGGGCAAATGATGTCACTAACAAACTGGTAAAAGTGGCCAATAACAAGATGTCAGCACACTGCCTCCAACAGAGAGGGGAATGTACATTGGAAGAAAATACTTGATTGGCCTCGATCACTATATTTCATTAGCCTACTCACTCCCATAAAGCTGATAAATGACCCCACACAGTGGGCTGAACTGACACTTTTGACATTTACCACTACTTAATTGAATCACCAGGTAAGATAATAAATTGACCTTAATAATCATAATTAATGCACTTCCCATTTAAAAATCTTTAAAAATCTACATGCTTTGCAGACTATAATTTGTGGGAACGTTGACGTGACGTTGGTTATGACTAGGTTCACCACTCCAGCCCATGTTTGGCATTAGGTGGTGATGTTAGGGTTGAGTGTGGCTACCATGGAAACCAACATTCCAGGAGGCTTCCTACGAACACGTGTTCTTGTGCTGACGTTGCTTCCAGCAGTTGACGACAAACAATTTGTACGCACTTTAGCACTTAAGCCCTGTTGAGCGTGTGTGGCCTGGCCTCTACCATTTTGCAGCTGAACTGCTGTTGCAGCTAGTCACAATAACAGCACTTACACTTAACCCATTGATACCTGGATGCAGCATTTGCATGTATATCCCTCATTTGTGTGCGTATCCCTTTAAGACCGTGAACCGCGTTAACGCGTTAACGTTAAAGGGATACTGTACACACACAAATGCTGCATCAGGTATCAATGGGCAAGGCAGCTAGCAGGGTAGACATTTGACGTCACTGACTTGATGGAAAGCTGGTGTCCTCTGACAGTCCAGAGTCGCACCAAACTTGTACGGACATCCAAAATGCTTGATTGTCACCAGTGTTGCGCAAGTTACTTTCAAAATGTTATATACTACAAATTACTAGTTACTTTCATTTTTAAAGTAATACGTTACTTAACAATATTACTTTCTGTGTAGAGTAACTCGTTACTTATTACACTACTTTTGCATTACTTTTACCAAAACAACAGCAGCAGCAGAATGACATTGCCGCCCCGGAACCATCCCGAAAAATAATTTCAAACCGCCTTGAAGTCAGTGTAAACAATACAAAATTTGAAATGTTATTATCTCCTTTGTTATTGTCATCTATAGTGGTTATTTGCATAAAAACACAACATAGTTTCAGGAAGTACGTGGTGGGGATGGGGGGGGCTTTTAAATGCATAAAATAATGCTGATAATATATAATTTATTCTTTAAATTGTATAGTCTTTAGTCTGACCCATTTAGAGTACATCACAAACGGTCATTCTGCTGCAACTCTACAGCGCTGCTTAATCCAGAACCTTACTTAAGTTAAGTTATCCTTTATTTATCCCCATGGGGAAATTCCTTGTCTGCATCTGACCCATCCTCTACTAGGAACCTTCCTAGAACTAGGAGCAGTGGGCAGCCGCAGTGCAGCGCTCAGGGACCAACTCCACTTCTTTTGCCATTGCCTTGGTCAGGGGCACTGACAGGAGTATTAACCCTAACATACATGTCTTTGATGGTGGGAGGAAACCGGAGGACCCGGAGAAAACCCACATGAACACGGGGAGAACATGCAAACTCCACACAGAAAGGACCTGGGACGGACCGGGGTTCGAACCCGGGACCTTCTTGATGTGAGGCAACAGTGCTAACCACTGAGCCACCGTGCCGTCTTCCAGGGAACTTGCGGGAATTATTGTGAGATTCAAAACTGGTCCATTGGATTGAATGGAGCAAGTCTTACTATCCAGAGATGCTCACAAGTCATTTTTTGCAAGTCCAAGTCAAGTCTCAAGTCTTTGAGCTCAAGTCCAAGTCGAGTCTCTTATGGATCAACACTGCATGTACTGTATTATCATCAAGCATCAGTATCAGCATTGATTGGATGACATTAGTAGACATTTCCTTAATGTTAATGCACCAAAAAATAAATGCATACATAAATACATAAAGATTGTTCGCAAGTCCCAAACCTCACGTCCAAGTCAAGACTCAAGTCTTTGAGGACGAGTCTCAAGCCAAGTCAAGTCTTAAGTCACTGTGTGAGTGACTTAAGTGTGACTCAAGTCCATGTCCCATGTCCAAGTCTTTGCTACTATCTCAAAGGGTCTGACTGAAAGTCACTGAGCTCTTCGGTACAGCCAATAGGCTACTGCCAATGTTTGTAGGCTATTAACCTGACTCTGCCAGACGGGGGCGCCGGCAGAGTCAGGTTAGTAGGCTCGCAGACGCAGCTCGGCCGCAGCGCGACCTCACCCGAATGTGCAGTTGTGCAATGGTGCACCGCACATAGTGCACATGGGCCAGCCAATCATATTAGTAAGATTCTCAGTGTTGTAACAGTAATTCAACTTGAGCCGTGTCTCTAAACTGTGTTGGCTCCTTGAATTTGAGGGAACTGGACCTAGAAAGGCCTTGACTTTGATGTTAAAGAAGGTGTGGGAACCCTGGTGTGTGTGTGTGTGTGTGTGTGTGTGTGTGTGTGTGTGTGTGTGTGTGTGTGTGTGTGTGTGTTCAGGCCAGCCTAGAAACACTCAGTGGCGCATCTATCCGGAGGAGATGATGCAAACGGGCATATATGCTATTGATGGCATGAACAGCGTCACCAGGGGACAGAAAATGTCCATATTCTCCGCTGCAGGTCTACCACACAATGAGGTAGGCATACACGCACGTGCCCCTGCCCCCCTTCTCTCTCACTCATACTCACACACGCACACACACACACACTTCCTAATTGAACAGCTATCGAAAAAGGGAAGGATGTGGCCTTTTAACACATTCACTGCCAGCCGTTTTTTTTGAGGATTCTGGCTCATCTTTCAAGACCCGAGGATTCTTTTCTGCTAAGATTTTGTGAACACACAATATCTCAAAAGAACTAATAGAATGTGTGCTTTCTCTGTCTAAAAGAGTTAGTTTGTAGAGTTAGTAGTTATGTAAGCATTAGCAGTTGAATACAGCATGGTTTCAGCGTCTGAAAAATTATTTTGAGATAAACGGCTTTTTGTGAAATTCGATAGAACAGTCACTTTAACCATTCATTTTTGGCATCAGTAAGACGTCAGACATCTAAACAATAGTTTTGAACAGTAATTTCCTCCATAACAGCAGGAAACACCCCTTTCCTTCAAACTCCTCCCTCCGTGTGTGTTCTTGGCTGCAGCGAGCGTGTCTGTAACCTCGCGTCACCAGCTCACTGCTTTGCTGCTGCTGTGCCTGTCTGCCTGTCTGCCTGGCGGCCGCTGTGCAAGTCTGGATCGGCTCGCTCGTTTCTTGTGGTTTGTGTTGAGAGCTTTGATGAAGCTTTTGCGATTCTGGTCTTATTTATGCTGCGTGTTTCAAAGTGTGTTCCACCCGTAATCTATTATGCAAATTTGCAATCCCACACCGCCAGCAATCAGCGCGAAAACGAAAGCGTTTTCCCCCATCCATTTTCATGAGAATGGCTTCCTCACACATGCTTTTTGCTTGCCTTCCTCTAGTCTGGGAGAGCACTGTCACCACTTAGTGGGTCCGTGGAATGGGTTGTACACGTTCGCTGGCTTCAATATTTTTATAGGAGACGTGGGGAGCGTTGATCCACGTCCCACCGTCAAAATTTTTTTTTTTTTTTAAGCCGAGATAACTCGTCATTGGCAGTGAACCGTTGGATTCTGTAAGCCGAGATATCTCGTCAATGGCAGTGAACGTGTTAATTGTCTGGACAGATCCAAAGGGCTTAGTCCTAATTAAACTTGATGAATTAAATTGATGAATTAATTGTGTAGCCCAACTTCTGTTTAATTAGTTCGGTTTGATTAAATTCAAATGAGCCTTTGAGCGCTTTTTCTTCCAAGTAATGGTAAAAAGGAACACAGTGCTAAATGTGCTCAGAGAGTTTGTGAATACTAAAACACCTCGGCCAGGAAAACTGCTGCCAGGGGT
Organism: Poromitra crassiceps; assembly: GCF_964638095.1. NCBI lineage: Eukaryota > Metazoa > Chordata > Actinopteri > Beryciformes > Melamphaidae > Poromitra > Poromitra crassiceps. The sequence continues at coordinate 22,475,338 of NC_139629.1, read as the reverse complement.
ATGTCGGGGGCTGCCTGGAGGCAGGATTAACGTAACCAACCAAAACCAACAAGGCCAAGAAGACTGCCATAAAAAACAGAGCTTTGTGTGTTGGCAAATCAATAAAGGATGTGTTAGGTCAATTACCTGTCTTCTCCAACATCATCGCCGTTCATAGCTGTTGTGACGAGCAGCACAATTGCGCTAGTCTCTTAAAACAGACACATTGGCTCCCGCAATTTGCAAATGCTCCCACCTACCCATCTGTCCTTCCTGCAGGGGGAACGTGGTCAAAACAGAAAGAGAAACTCCGGTGAAAATAATGGACTCTGATTGGACTAATGGGCCGTTAAGCAGGACATCCGCTCATTAGTCCAATTAGTTCCCAATGGATATAAAGCGGGCACATCCATGAGGCACGCTAGAAATGAGCGGGCGATAGTTTAAACCAACATCTACAGTACATTTCCGCAAAATAGATGGTAAAATATGGCGATGGTAGTAAAAAAAAATAGCCATAGATTAAGTCAGTGGTTCCCAACCTTTTCTGTCTTATGTACCCCTTGAGCTGTTTTTCCATGACAATAGTACCCCTCACTCATGCGTGTTGATGATTACATACAAGTAAATCTATACAAAATATATGTTTCACTGAACTGCCGGTGTTTGGGCTTTTTAGTTGTTGTTTTTTGCCATTATCAGTAGCAGAACAGTGTAGCAGTTGACACTTGCCAGCAGAACTAGTTGCGGCACACACATGAAATGACTTGGAATACTGTATATTTATTTATCATTTTGTTAGTAAATTGTATTCCCCAATCATTCCAAGTACCCCTAGGGGTACACGTACCCCTGGTTGGGAATCACTGGATTAACTGTCAATTCAGACAAATAATACAGTTAAAGGAACACTCCCCCCATTTTCAACCAGCTTTGTATCATTAGAACATCAGTAGTATATCAGAAAACTGTAAACGGTTTTGAAGTCTGTCATTTAATTTGACAGTGTTAAAGTGTGGACCAGTGACATCACTGGTCCACACTAACTCAAATTAATAACTCATTAATTCAAATCAACTCTCAATAACTGTCAAACTATTCATCGTTCATCTAGTTTGACAGTTATTGAGAGTTGATTTGAGTTAATGAGTTATTAATTTGAGTTAGTGTGGACCAGTGATGTCACTGGTCCACACTTTAACACTCAATAACTGTCAAATTAAATGACAGACTTCAAAACCGTTTACAGTTTTCTGATATACTACTGATGTTCTAATGATACAAAGCTGGTTGAAAATGGGCAGTGTTCCTTTAAGTTAGTGATAACTGTATGGGAGGCTGAACAAATAAGCAACATCATCCTATAGCTTTTATTTTGTTTATTGGCTTCCATCTGACACCCAATTTTAAAATATACAAAACTGTGGCGGGTCATTCCCCCTGACCAGAGTCAAACACAGGCACTTACAGTCATCCTGACAGAAAGCGGTCCTGGCGGGGCGGGACTCGGGAGTCTGCGTGTAGCCTGGGAGGGGTGCTTAAAACCGTTGTACCCTGTTATTTTGAAAACCTCAATTGTCTGTTAAGATCCATGGCATGGAAGGCAATATTAATTAATTAATTAATATTTGTATCGTTTCTTATTCATTGGTAACTTCATCCCTCATTATGGGTACCAACATTTCATTCTTACTCAGAATTTTAACCCCTCAAATGCCAGTGTACAGTACAGTACAGTACAGTATAAAAAAAGTTAATTTTTTCCTTGAATGAATGAATTCAAAGTGGATTTTTCTTGGGCGATTATCATAGCTTGGGATATGTCTAAGATTGGCTGGAAGTTTTTTTTTGCAGCCATGGTTAGATTGAAGGAGAATTCTCTGTTGAAAAGTGCAGATTTTGCAGTTTGCATGCAGTTGCCATATCACACCACCAGATGACCCCCCAAGCCAAAACTTGGAAGAGTCCATCCCAGTGAAAACTACTAATTTGAAACCTTTACTCCAGAATGAATGACCTAAGACCAGGGAATTAATGTTTTGGGGAGGAAATGACCGGGAGTCCAAATCTGCACGTGTTTTTGCACGATTTGAGCCAAAAAGCCAAAAACAAAACATTAATTACATGATGTTAGGCATCCATCCTGGAGTAAATGCTTCAAATTAGTAGTTTGCACTGTAAAATTCAGTTTTCCACCATTTCCCCATGTCTAGCATAGGAATCCATTACCCAAACATTTCAAGTAAACTGCATGAAATTGATTGCTGTGCCATAACAGGTTGAAATGGGGAAAATAGTTAAACACAGAAGAAACTACAAATTTGAAACCTTGACTCGAGGATGGATGCCTTACATCTGGGAATTCATTCAATTTAAATCATTCAATTCATTATTTTTTATTTTTTTTATGACTGGAGGTCCCCCAAAAAGTGGGTTTTTGTGCAAAATTAACATTAAACCCAATGGGAAAACGATGCAATTGACTTTGAGGCCATGTAATTCTCACAAATTTTCAACCAACCCCAAATTTTCATTTCAAGGTCAGATTCCAAGGTCTTTAGTCCAGGATGAGAGCATAAAAAAGTAAAATGCCTTTTGTGAAAAATGGCTGGAGGACCCAGAAAAGTACGTTTTAATGGAAGTCAATGAGAATTTGCTTCCGATGCATCACATCTTACCTCTAATAGTAGACGAGACCAACGCAGAGTAGTCTCGCTTGAACGCCGAGTGAATCGGCCAGTGTTGTCTTGATGATTAGTCTGTCTGCAGCTGGGGCAGATCAGGAAGTGAAATGAAATGGTTTGCGGCAGCCACTTCGGCCATAACCACAAAATAACAAAATTACTTCCAAACAAACTGTTAGAATATAATGAGAGATGTTCACGAGAGTAGCAAGCCCCTGGATGTAGCAAGCATGCCGTTCGTTTATGGTCTGTTGCTAGGCAGAGCGAAACGGTTGAAGGCAGGCAGCTGCCGTAAACCGTTTCGTTTCACTTCCTGGTCTATCCGGCCCGCTGGAAGACAGACACAGACTCTATAATCATCAAGAGAGCAATCTCCGATTCACACGTCTTTGGTCTCAGCTACTATTATAGGTAAGATGTGATGCATCAATTACATTACATTACATTTAGACTGTTTAATAACAATCGAAAATCTTGCTCGTAGCTGCTTTAACACATCTCCATCTCACTGCTCTTGTGTGACACTATTAAAACGCGTGTGTTTATCCATTCATAAACCTTGGTCTTCTTATTTCTTTGTGCTGACTGATTTGTTTCTGTGCAGCACCTGGATCAGATTTGACGTGTTTTTCTGAGTTACACAACAAATCTTCCAGTTTGGATCGACGCGATTGCAATAAAACATTAGATTAGTAATGATCTCTATATGTATGCATTCTGTTGTGTGTATATCTGTGGTGAGGCTTCATCTTGGGACCTGCCCATTCATCACGTGGCGAATGCTCATCTCGCTTCCAACGTGCATTGAGAGAGTAGCTGGGCTGGACAGGCGCGGGGGGGTAAGCGCCTCTCCTTCTGTCCTGCTCTCGGTAGGAGGCTGAGCTCCACTCAGGCTCTGGTGCAGGGTGTCTGTGCCGGGTGTCCTGTGGGTGCTGGGGCCTCCTCCACTGGGTGTCAGGAGGAGGGCGGCTCCATTGGTACCGGGAGTGATGATGGGGGCCCACGGGTGGGGGTAAACGGTGGTTAGGGCGTGCGGGTCCATCGGCGAAGCGGCCATCTTCTGGAAGCCAGTGATGTGACGGGCCACTCCTTCCTCTTTGAGGGCAATGTCTGGGGCAAGTGGGAAAGGGAATAGACAGAGCGAGACAGATGATGTTAGTAGGGATGGGGGCCGATCCGATCCAATATCGGTATCGGGTGCCGATATTGGCACTAATTCACGGATCGGATCGGAATCGGGGGATTTTTTTTTCTTCCTGCAATTCCAGCGCGGGCCGCACATGGGGGCGCTGGCCGTAATTTGCCCATGTATAATAGTACCCTTCTTTGCCTTGTATATTTTCTTAATTTTGTCTGCTTTTTGCAAGGTATATTTTTTTTTAAACTTTAATTGGCCAAATCTTTGCCTATACTGTATATTCAAGAAAAATATTGGTATGTATATTATCGGTATCGGCAGATATCCAAATTCAGGTATCGGAATCGGATCGGAAGTGAAAAATGTGGATCGGTGCATCCATAGATGTTAGGAAGCAATAGATGAGATGGTCTGAATTAGGGATGCACGGTGATATCAGCACCATGTTGGTATCGGCCGAAAAAGGCTTTAAAATTAAAATGATGCTTTAACTATGAATTATTATTCAAATGTTCGATGCTTGATTGTTAAAGTAAGATTAATCTTACAGTTTTGTTTGAAAGAAAATGTTACATACTGGTAAATGGAAACATGGCATGTTTTACGTAACTTAAGTTGAAATGTAGTTTTCTTATTTTGCCCAGTGAATGTGTACATTTTGAAAAGCATTGTATTTATGTCTGCATCTGCCAGGGGGCCATCATGATAAGAGTAGGCATAATAATGTGTTAATTCCACTACAGGAGAGAATTGATGTTCTCTGAAATTAGGTGGGAATTTTTTTCCGCATATATCTGCAATCATCCAAAAGAGTTGGAAAATTGCTGTATTATTTAATCAGACACCTGAATATTTCTTCCATCAGATAGTCAACATAAGCAGCAGACACAACCATTACACTAGGAATGCCAGCTCAGGACACTTAATACCCCCAACCCCAAGAACAAACCTTCTCAAACGCACAGTTATCTGCCGTTCAATAACATCCTGGAACTCACTACCTCCTCATATAACTCAGACACAAAATAAATCCTCTTTTAAAAATCAACTCAAGACACACCTAATGCAGCTGACCATGTGACTGAACCAAATGTAGTTGATACTTTTCCTATTCTGTTCTAACTTCTATTGTATTGTTTGCACTGATACTGTGCACCTAAGTATTTGATTGCACAGTATCATTTTAATGTATGTTCTATGTTATGTAATGTATTGCATGTACTTTGTATGTCTTGTCGTTTTTTTTGTGGACCCCAGGAAGATTAGCTGTCGCCATAAACATATTCGTAACATTTTCCAAAGTAAAAACAAAATAACCCCAAGAGGAAAGTTTTTTTGGAACTCACACATCGAAGATATACACTGGGAAAAAGCATGGCTTCTACCTCACAAGTTTTGTATTTCTAACAAAGTCAAAGAAGTTCATTTCAAAATTTTACATAAAATCTATCCAGTAAATTCTATAATCTGCAGATATGTGGATGTTGATAGCTCTTGCTCCTTTTGTGGACAAGCTGATGAAACTTGGATCCATCTTTTTTTCCAATGTAACATTACAATGCGATTCTGGTCCGATTTAAATTCTCATGTTTTGAATCTCACTAATGTCACCCACTGCTTTACTCTTAAAGATGTTATTTGTTATTATGACAATACAAGTAACAAATCTCTAAGCTATGTTGTTAATTTTTTTATTTTATTTGGAAAATTCTTTATTCATAAACAGAAGTTTTTAGGTACTCGTCCGGCTTTCCCCATCTTTTTGATTGAATTCAACTCATTGCTTAATTCGCTTGCTCTTGTAAACAATAAAAAAAGCAACAGGTTCTTAGAATATTACCGAAACATATTTGATGTAACCCCTGTAAATTGATTTTTGCTAATGTCATTTTGTCTGTCCTTATTTTATTTTATTCTAACATTTCAAGTTGTCTTTGTAAACATTATTGTATTGTATTGTTCTATGTCTTACTCATTTGTTTGTTTATAGCTCTTAAGTATGTTGATGTGTGATTGTCTGTCTGACATATTTTGTACATCTATATTGTTAATAAATAAATAAAAAAAAAAAAAAAAAAAAAAAAAAAAAACAGCAAAAAAAAAAAAAAAAAAAAAAAAAAAAAAAAAAAACTAAACTCTAGAGCACACAAGTAGGAGATTCACAAAGGAAATGGGGGTGTTTTGGTGAAATGCAGCGGGACCATATTAACCTGTTACACACACACACACACACACGCGCACACACACGCACACACACACACACACACACACACACACGCACGCACACACACGTACACACACAGCTGTGCAGAGGCTCATCATGACCAATGGCTCAGATGAATAAAGGGCTGTCTGTCTGTTACAGCAGAGGTTCTCAAATGTTTTTCAGCCAAGGACCCCTTACAAGACAGTAAATATACCGGGGACCCCTTCATTCTGATTTGTGATTTTGGGCTAAGCTTAATTGTTTCCACGGTAACATGCTTGACTTTTAAATTGATAGGTTTGTTAGATTAGAATGTAATCTATGAACCCATTTTAGATTTAAAGCATAACATATTTTCATTGAACTATGAAGCTTTTGCACACACAAAAAAGTTTTAATTTTTATTTTCCTGAAAACTTTTCGCGGACCCCCTGCCAAAGTGCCACGGACCCCTGGGGGTCCCCGGACCCCCATTTGAGAACCACTGTGTTACAGTGCACATACCAGCAATGGTGTCAAATTGACACATATTGGATTTGCAAAATGTATTGATCATTTATTTGTTTGTTTTAGGCTGCTAGTAAGAATTGCATTGAGCATTAGATCAAGGACACTTCACACAAACAGCTTTCTTTTTTATGTCCCAGCTACCAGGTGAGCTGTCCTTGTCTGTCCCATAGACTGTAAACAAAACATGGACGTAGCCACGATGACGTCAGCCATTGCTTGTGGTCTCCTGTTTTGAAGCCTTGAGTTTAGCATTTTCCCGGGGCGCGCTGCACTTTGCAGGAGAGAGGGAGAGAAATTAAATTAAGTAAGTAGGCTATACTGAGCCGTGTTTTGATCACATTTCTTGACCAGTGTTGGGCAAGTTACTTTCAAAATGTAATATATTACATATTACTAGTTACTTTCATTTGAAAGTAATAAGTTACTTTACTTTCTGTGTAGACACCGCAGGGAGATCTTGAGAGAGCAGCATCAGCCCAGATCAGCATCCAGATATATCCCCCTGCAGTGTCTAGATACTGGTGGTGCTGGTGATCTTCCTTCTGAGACTCATCATGAGACTCTTCCGACTGGAATCGGATAGGTCTGCGATGACCGGGAGGAGAAGGGGAGGAGGAGGGTGCGATCCTGACAGCAGCGGTGTTTGAGAGGCTGTATGAGACAGAAACAAGCATATTTAAGGAACCCGCCTCCAAGCAATTGGCTTACGACTGGGTTGTGGAGCAACGTGATAGGCTTATGCTGGAGGTGCGTAGGGTGAGAGGTGATGAGAGCAGTGATGTGACACTATGCAATTGGTTAACAGAGACTGGGCGGCAACCAGCTGATTGTTCATTGAAACCCGGAAATTGACAGCTTATTATGATCTTGTGAGTAGATTGAAGAGTGGAGATATAAAGTGAATTAAGGAAGTGTAAAAGATATTATAGTCTTCCTGCTTGAACTTACGTTGAGAACTACATTTCAATCAGGAGAGACTAGAGACCAAAGTATGAATAAAGTGATATTTATTACAATAAAGTGAATAATTGACTACAGAAGAATGTTGAGAATAAAGTATTGTTATTAGTCTTTGGCGGTTAGACACCGCAGGGAGATCTTGAGAGAGCAGCATCAGCCCAGATCAGCATCTAGATATATCCCCAAAAGATAGGCGAAAGCCCAGAAAACACAGCACTATGAATTTCCCAAATGGAAATGAACTTACCAGTAAGAGACGAACAGGCAGTAATATCTTACCAGGAAAGCGTGATCACTGAGGGATTAAACATAATTAAGCATGGCAGAACATATATCATTGATTAGAAGCAGCAGAATTTAATGAATGAAAACAAGAGCATCCTGAAATTAGCATTAGGAGCATAACCAGCAATGTGAGTCTGTTACCTGCATGATTAAAGTCAGCAATGACCCAAGACAGTAACGACTTGCTTGATGCTCATAGCCAGTAGCTTATACATTCACCTGAATAAGACTTATCCCGGGCTTGACCTCGTCAACCGGTAGCTTATACATTCACCTGAATAAGACTTATCCCGGGCTTGACCTCGTCAACCGGTAGCTTATACATTCACCTGAATAAGACTTATCCCGGGCTTGACCTCGTCAACCGGTAGCTTATACATGCATGAACATGTCAGCCTTGACATGGGGTCAGCAATGACCAGCATGATAGAGTTTAAGGTCAGCAATGACCACTGACCAGCATGATAGTTTCAGGTCAGCAATGACCAGCATGACTATGTCAGCCTTGACATAGGGTCAGCAATGACCAGCATGATAGAGTTTAAGGTCAGCAATGACCACTGACCAGCATGATAGTTTCAGGTCAGCAATGACCAGCATGATTATGTCAGCCTTGACAAATGGTCAGCAATGACCAGCATGATAGAATTTAAGGTCAGCAATGACCAGCCTTGACATGTCAGCCTTGACATGGGGTCAGCACTGACCGGCATTATAGAGTTTAAGGTCAGCAATGACCAGCATGATTATGTCAGCCTTGACATGGGGCAGCACTGAGCTTAATCAGCTGTGGATGAGAGTCAGCATTGACGTGCACTGATAGCATTACAGCTATGTGGCTAGGAATTTAGGATGAAAGGACAGCAAGACCTGCAGAGTTAGCACGACAATTATCACAGCCCAATAAAATCCCCAAAAATGTTAAATTGTTGTGCGTTTTTTTTTTTTTTTTTTCTCCTCTCCATTATCAGAATCTATATTTATTATTAATAAATAATGACATAGCGGAAGAAGCTGAACACTTAACTAGTTATAATAGACCACCACCACCAGTCATATGCAAGCTTACCTAAGCTTTTAAGGCTTTAGAGATCTTTGAGCATTGATGATAGCCATTGCATCAGGACGCACGTAGGAGGCATATGCAGAAGATGACCAACGGCCCATCTGTTGAAGGGATGCTGTTGAAATGCCCTGTAAGGCCGCAGACGTGGCTGCACCGATCCGAAACGAATGCCCTGAGTATTGCTTTGGGGGTATGTTACATCTAAAGAGAATCTGCTGTAAATGATGGCTAAACCAGTATTTGGACATGGGATTGTTATCTGGGGTTAAAAACAGAGGGGCATGAGGGTCAGAAAAAGGCCTAAACTTCAGAAATTTGCACATGGATTTAAAAGGACAAAATCGGGAGTCTATGCGACCAATAATTATGGCACAAGCGCCACCCGTTTTGGAATGCTTCAGAGTGAGACTGAAGAAGCCTGGGTGAAAAGTTATGTCCGACATAGCAACATCTTTGGTCAGATCAAATTTGTTTGAAGAGGTGGTGAATTCACCGGCCCTTAAAAACCCATAAAAAGCTAAAAGGAAGGAACACTCCAAAAGAGCGTCGACATAGGGAGAGATATAACCATCTCTCACAACCTGTAACATTTTATGCAAAATGGATAGAGTAATAGGAAGCCTATTATCATTATTGGCGGGGGAACTTTTTGCAATACCCTTAAAAATTTATTTAATGGTGGGATTGGTAAATAGGCTAGGAAAAGATGGATCAATACATTTAGCATTAAACTGGATGCCAGCGACCAGACCTCGAATATACTGCGGCTTAAAATGACGCACATCGATGCAGTAAGAAATGAAAGCACAAACTGCAGTGATAGTAACTGGTTTTAGAGACAGATTTAAGGATGAACAAAACAGGGCAAAAGTTCTCCAAGCAAAATCATATGATTTCAGGGTAGAGGCTGCTAGCCCTTTCCTCATGTAAAACCTGGCTGATTCCAGATAAGCCTCCAAAGAATGTGGTCTCAGTACAGGGCTAATTCCTCTAGAGGGGGTACTGCTACAGGCATTGGGCTGGCTTCTGGGCAGAGAGTCCTGAACACCTGGAATTTAAACCGGGATAGAGAATCAGCAATAGAATTTTCATGACCAGGCACATGCCGAGCAGTAATTATAAAATTGTGTTTGACAGACAACCACGTGATGCAGCGCATGAATGGCATAATTTGGGGACATGATGAGCGGCCTTTATTAATTATGCTTACGACCGCTTCATTGTCGCACTGAAGAGAAATGCGTTTGCGACACCACAACTTCCCCCACACGTGACACGCTGCAGCTACAGGGTAAATCTCGAACAGAGCAGAAGATTGGGTGACTTGGGGGAAATCAACAGGCCATTTGCAGGAAAACCACTGCTCTTGAAAATACCCTCCAAAACCCACAGAGGGCGCAGCGTCTGTAAAGAACATTAGAGAGTCAGAGGAATAAATCAAGTCGTCATAGAAAAACGTCACGCCATTCCAATGCTCCAACAGGCGAGACCAAAAGCGCAGGTCGGAGCGACAACCTTCATCCAAAACAATATCATCATGCAGATTATGCACAGACGAAGCCAAGGCCAGCAATCTAGAAATAAACGAGCGCCCCTGGGGAATAACACGAATAGCATAATTTAAATGGCCTAGAAGCGAGAGCATTTGCTGCTTGGTTATGGACTGCGCAGCTGTAAACGATTGAATAATTTCACGAATACGCACAAGTTTCTCCTCTGGAAGGGAGGCTTTCATTTCCACTGAATCCAGAGTAATGCCCAGAAACTCGAGGCGAGTGGCTGGACCAATGGTCTTTTCGGCAGAGAGAGGAACGCCTAGATAGTTGAACAGGTGTTTCAACTTGTCTAATGAAGAGCCAGTGTTGTCGTACGGAGGGTCTATTAACAAAAAATCGTCAAGCAAGTGGAGCAGGGAGGGAACACGGACCCTGTTTAGAAGGATCCAGCAAAGAGCTTCGGAGATCTGATTGAATATAAATGGACTACTTCTACAGCCGAATGTGAGGCGCGTGGCAAAATACATATTGGATTCCCATTTTACTCCGAAATAATGCCACTGTGAGGGATGAATTGGCATAATCTTGAAGGCGTCTGTAATATCGGCTTTGGACAGCCATGCGCCTTGGCCAGCTAGCTTAATTAGGTGGATGGCATTGTCAACAGTGGAGTAATACAGAGAAAAAGGTTGAGGAGGAATTAAGCTATTCACACTTGGAATGGGCCCGGAGTGAGGAGCGGAGAGATCATACACCAGCCTTTTCTTGCCGGAATATTTTCTAGTGGCTATACCGATGGGACTGGAGCGAAAGACTTTAAATGGAGAGGCCTTGAAAGGCCCGATTAAATAGCCTTTATCGAGCTCTTTTTGAAGAAGCTGAGAAACTAATTCTGGCTCTTTCAGCGCCGACTGAAGATTTTTACAAACGAATGAGGAGGCCAGTGATGAGATAACTCCTACCCGAAACCCTTGTGACAGACCAGTGAGCAAGTTATCAACAAAAACACAATCAGGATGGAACGACAGTTCGGATGCTAATGCTGGAATGTTTATTGGCGTTGAAGGATGTTTTTTCAGTATCTCTTGAAACCACGACGATTCGGCAGGGGGCGGAACCGACGTGGACATGCAGACTTCGGGTGAGCGTCTTTGCAATAGCTGCAAATATGGAGGAAAATGCAATTGGGGTAAGTGCAAGTATTTTCATTGAAATTATTGCAGATTGGTTGTTTTTTATAATTTTGCACCTTGCGCCCGCGTCCGTCAGATTTGTCTTGGTCAGATTCAGGGTTGAATTTGTGAGGAGGTGAAGCCACATACTCTCTGGGGCGGAAAGGCACAGTGGAGCACAAAGCAGCTGAATGGCCCATGTTGCCACAGGTGTAACAAGAGAGTGCTTGAGAGCCCCCCACCAGCATGATCAGAAGTTCTGTATCCAAGATAGACCAGTTCAAACGAGCGTTGGTTTGAGAGATGTAGAGTGCCGCTTTATTTGCAAACGCTTTATGGTACTGGTAGAAAATGTTTTTTCCATACCTTAAATTAAGATCTGCGATCAGAGCCAAATAAGTATCCATCTCTTGCCTGCGCTCAGGATAAACTGAACAGATAATATCTCGGAACAAGCCAAATGCCACAACAAATTCTCCGATAGATATGTCCCTGGCCAGTCTGGGATCGGTAGTTTTAAATATGGCAGTAAAGTCGTCAGTTGATGCGACTCTACGGTCACTCAGGGGATGGCAGTATCAGGCTGATTAGATTAATATTTTTTCCCCTGCAAGATTTTTGCCCGAAGGCGAGGAGAAATATTAGCACCAGAGGGTACATATGGCCTACCTATTGATGACGGGGCTGCGACAGCTGAGGCCAGAGTGAACGGCCCTGCAGGGGCGCTTGCCATAGGCATACATGCTGGGTTGAAAAGAATCACTGGAACCTGGGACGGCAAAAATTGAGCGACAGGAACAGAGGAGGTTGATGCCTGCGCATTTTCCAGCTGCTGGAGTCGAGCGTCCACTGACTTCATAGTATTAGACATGGACTGCATCGCGGCTATGAAAGCGGCATTATCTGACTGGACAGTAGGCACAAAGACAGGAGGCACAAAGACAGACTTCTTTTTAGCTTGCTGAGTATGATTTGTTTTTTGCGAGCGTTTGCGGTGAGGCAGAGACTGAACTGAAGGCTGGGTTGGAGGAGGCGGAGGCGGAGCGGGGGGAGAAAAGCCAGGAGGCTCGGTGCGAGCAGGAGACTCAAATACTTCCGCAGCTAGATCCTGAAGCTGACTGAGGTGTAACCCCGGAGCTGGTATAACGCCGTGCTGATTTAGTAAATCCACAACCTCGGCCGCTGAATATCCCTGCCGAGCAGCAAGGCGGGCGCTACGCCGCGGGGAACCAGAACCCGCAGTGTCAGTTTCACCATCAAACAGTTCATCCGAATCGGACATGGTGCTTTGACTCGTGAACCCGACAAAAAACAGCAACAAAATCACACCAATGTAGAACGCCATACAACCTGATCAAGGACAGTTTCTGAAGCAGCAAGAGCAAAAAGCAGTAATGACAGCAGAGTGGTCGTTTGACTGCGATCCTGACAGCAGCGATGATTGAGAGGCTGAATGAGACAGAAACAAGCATATTTAAGGAACCCGCCTCCAAGCAATTGGCTTACGACTGGGTTGTGGAGCAACGTGATAGGCTTACACTGGAGGTGCGTAGGGTGAGAGGTGATCAGAGCAGTGATGTGACACTATGCAATTGGTTAACAGAGACTGGGCGGCAACCAGCTGATTGTTCATTGAAACCCGGAAATTGACAGCTTACTATGATCTTGTGAGTAGATTGAAGAGTGGAGATATAAAGTGCATTAAAGAAGTGTAAAAGATATTATAGTCTTCCTGCTTGAACTTACGTTGAGAACTACATTTCAATCAGGAGAGACTAGAGACCAAAGGATGAATAAAGTGATATTTATTACAATAAAGTGAATAATTTACTACAGAAAGAATGTTGAGAATAAAGTATTGTTATTAGTCTTTGGCAGTTAGACACCGCAGGGAGATGTTGAGAGAGCTGCACCAGCCCAGATCAGTCTAACTGCCAAAGACTAATAACAATACTTTATTCTCAACATTCTTTCTGTAGTAAATTATTCACTTTATTGTAATAAATATCACTTTATTCATCCTTTGGTCTCTAGTCTCTCCTGATTGAAATGGGGTATGGTAGTCCATGTACTGTATGTCATGTAAATACCTCATGTTCTTTCTTAAAGATAATAAAAACAAAAAACAAAAACATGACCCTTTTGCTTTACTGTTGCACAGAGAGAAAATTACTCCCACCATTTAAATTTTAGATGGTGTCAGAAGTATCTGCAAACATGAGTTCATGGAGCATTCCTTTTGTATTGGAAACTACCCTGTCACACCCAGTCAGGAAACCAGCCAGGGTTAGCTCTAGCTAGGTTAGCAATTGTTAGCAATAACAGTAGCATTTTGCACATACAAACACTGTAGCAACATGTCCACAGATATAATTTAGACAATGTGTGTATGACTGATTTAAGGAGGCACAAATAAGACAGGAGTGATAATAAACAATATTATTTACTACAACTTTCACTTCTGTTGAAGCACGAACCTGCCATCTTGGATTTTGAGGTCGGGGCTGGTGAGGCTCCTCTGAGATCGGCGTAGGAAATCCCAGGGCAGGAGACGTCACAAGTTCCTGACCTTGGAACTGTGAGATTCCTAGTTCCCAGTACAAAAGGAATGCCCCATTAGACCCAGATTTTGGAATGGCACACACCATGAAGCCAGTATGCAGAGGGATGATTGTGTCTATCTGGAAAGAGAGGTAGTGATGACGAAGTCAACTGCAGTCAGAGGCTACACCTCAAAGCCATATGTACATACACCTCATATGTCTAAATGACCCCATCCTTCGAGTCTTGTAGGAGACTCTGGTTCTAGTTCCAGTAGGACGGCACGCAGCCCCCTCACTCTGACAGTAGAGTGGATTGTAAGGGCCTCAGAGTCCTTCGGTTGATCCTCCTCTTGTCCATTATGGTTATTGGTTTCCTCTTCCCTGTGGGTGTGTGGCACAGCATGGCATCCAGGGTCTGCTGGGTCACCTGACCAGCCTGTTCAAGCTGAGAAACGATCTGCTGCACTCTTGCCGTGTGCTGTCCATCCTCACTCTGCAAACGCAGCAGATCCACCTGGAGAAGAGGTCACAGAGGTAAAGTCCACAGTCTGAAGACCTGATGTGCACCTTTACAAAAAAGCCAGACCAAAGGTAATCGGCTTCTGCTGTGAGGTGCCTGATTAGAAGAGCTTAGGCTAGAAAAATCACCTTTTAATTTTTATTAGAAGCGACCAGCTGCTAATAAAGCAGTCACTCTGTGTTGGTCTGTTGGTTGGTCCACAAAAAGTTCACCGCCCTTAAGCGGTGTGTGTGTGTGTGTGTGTGTGTGTGTGTGTGTGTGTGTGTGTGTGTGTTCATGCCAATTGGCTAAAAGGGGGCAGTGGGGGGGAGGGGGAGGATGGGTAAAATTTCAAAATGTAGGATGGCAAGGGCAGAGGGCTGAAATTTGGCATGGAGGTCAAGTGTGTGAAGGTGTGTGTGTGTGTGTGTGTGTTCTGTGTTGTGTTCATGCCAATTGGCTAAAAGGGGGGAGGGGGTTCGAAATGCAGGGTGGCAGAGTAGGGTGGGCTATTGCTATTGCGATTTCACACTGTCTTCTTAAAACACTGATTTACAGACTAACCCTAACTAATTTGTTGACTTTTCACCCATCATTGTATTCACCTATTCTGTTCTTCTGTAATCCTGTCGTAATGCATATGACATTTTTATTGTTTTATATACCATTTGTACCATTCACATCTTTGCCAAGTTTTTGATGTCATTTGGTGTCAATTCTCAATTTAGCTTTCTCTTTTCATAATCTTAAAAAAAAAAAAACGCTTTCTTTTAGTGTGACATTTTTCTCAGCCATTTGCTGTGGCAAAACTGCTTGAAATGAGCAAACACAATATCAGGTGTTTGACTTACCACCTCCTGAGAAAACTCAAGCTTCTTCACAAAAGGAGGACTTTTAGCCAATATGGCTGCAGACAGGATGGAAACCGCGTCTTGCACTGCTCCAGACATTGCCAGGATTACCACCTAAAATAACAATGTCAATACAATGTAAAAACAAACTAAACATCATCAACATTACCAAAGCAATAAAGACAAGTAAACAAATGCAATTAAGATGATATGATGCAAACTTACTTTCAAATTTTGGCATATTCTGCCGTCTGTGGTCACAATTTGTGAATATAACGACCGTGCCTTTTCAATGTCATTCTGGGATGGAGGGGGTAAAAACAAAACAACAGATCAGGTTACGTGAATATTCTACACGCGCTTATATGAAGAGTATAAATGACGATGTAACTGACCTGTCTAAGTGCCAGCGCCACAGCAAAGCAGTAAGCATGTCTGGGAATGTTGAGTCCTTTGCTGTATTCCTCCTCTAGCAGAGTGCTGCAGATCCTGTAGGAGCCGGGTGTGTTCTGTGCAACATGAAACAGGGCGTCCACTCAAGACTGCGCTCATGTCATCTTAACACCTCTGCATGCTTTCATCTTTAACTCAACTAATAATGACCTTAGCGTATACAAATATACATCAATAAGGCTGCAATAAAAATTATTATTAATGTGTAGTTCAATACCAAATATTCAGTCATTTCAGAATTGTAACCCTTTAAAGGCCAGTTTTTGTGATGAGACCGTAATCACTTTCAATGTACTGAATGCAAAGTGGATTTCTTTTCATTATTATCATCACAGTCTGGAATATGTCATTGATTCGCACCAACATTAACTCATTGAGTGCCAGCCACTTTTGGAGAACGGACGCTCCCAGTGCCAGAGTTTCAGAGCGTTTTCAGTGATTTCTCGAGGCCCACAGAATATTGTGTGATATTACTCTGTAAACACTGAACACACACAAAGAACGATGAGACTCTATTCTATCATCTGCAAAAAAAAGTTTATTGATCCCATTTTCCGTTCTTTAGTTATGAGCCGGAGAAGATAGCTTGATTCATCCAAAAACAGTAATTTTTTCCTAGAAGCTGAGATAATTGGCCTTTTGTGAAATTAAACATTTCAAGCACATCACTGACTCTGAAGCTAATCTTTTCTAATGTAGTCACACCTCAAAAATAATTTCCTTCAATAAAACAGTTTAGGCCAGGGAATTTTGTTTGGCAGAATAATATTTTTAGCTGCAACCATATATATATGGTTATTTTAGCTGGCCCCTGCGTGCGTGCTGGTTGCAGCTTCTTGCTGCTGGTGGGCATCGGATATTCTGGCTTGCGTTTGCCAACCCTGTCCTGCTGCCTGGGTCTGTCTGGGTGTTGTGTGGCTGTGTGCTGCTCTCCCCCCCCCCCCCCCCCCCCGCCCCGCCTCGCCTCGCCTCAACTGCACACTCCTCCCTGTATGGGAGGTGGCTCTCTGCTGAGTTTGCTCTGACTGCACTGTGAAGGGTGCGCGGCGACATCCAGCTTTTTCCGCGTGTGTTTGTCACCGGCTACTACTGTATGCTTCCAGTTGAGAATAATAACGATGATCATGCGAATGGGCTGTCGCAGCAGTGGAGGACCTCAATTGTGGGAGCAGATTGGCTGCTGCCTGTTGCAGGCACATCTAACGTTAAAACGCTTCATGCATATCGATGCATACGGATGCGATGTGATTTCCGTTTCCTCAATGACTTATTCTCTGTTTTTCTCTGCCTTTCTGTTAACCTGGAGAGCACTGTCGCCACCTAAGGGTTCTGTAAAATAGGTTATAGACCTCCAATAGCTATAATATTTGTACAGGAGAGGCAGAAGGCTTTGATCGACGCCCCACCGTCAAAAAACGCAATTGACGAACATGTCCGTCCTTGGCACTCTACGTTACTAATTGAAATGACGAACATGTCCGTCCATGGCATTCAATGAGTTAATACATTTTTATTATTTACATTTTTTTTGTGCAGTGTCAGATAAAAAAAACACATAAATTCCATAAAAACTGCAAAAAAATCTTAAAATTCCCAAATTCACCCAAAACTACACACCCATGGCAAATTTGATGACATATGCATTATTAACACACCAAAATGATCGACAAACAAAAAGCCCAGATGTATAAAAAAAATATACACATAGGTTTTAAAACTCCCCAATGTAACCCTCCTTTCAATTTGAGAGAATCAGGAATCCATAAACAATCTATTGATTTCTTACCAGCTTATAGCAGGTGCCGGATGCCAGTGTGAATGTGTCCTTATTGAATGGCACACCTTGGTTCTTCATGTCTCTTAATACCTCCAGCGCATCTGCAAAGCCCAACGTTTGAATCATTATAAACAGATGATCATGAACTCCAAAAACAACACTAGAAATGTCTATTCCCAGGTTCTAATTAGACTCATCTGTCACTTACTTTCATAAGAGCCTTTTGTGAATAACATGTCGATGGCGATGTTATAGGAGGTTGCGTCGTTGAAAAATCCTTTCATGCTCTGTTTCAGAAAAGCGAGAGAAAATGTTGTTAGTCCAAAAAACATCACAGTGCATGGCACCCTTTAGATGTTTATGGTGCTTTTCAATAGTCAATATGCAATGTTTTTACCTTATCAGTGAGTGTAGCAGCAGCCATGTCCTCGAGCCCCAGCTCATAGCACAGCCTCATGAAGAGAGGACCAAACTTAAACTCTCCATATGGCCAGCTCCGGTTCTCTGCATGATACCTGGTGGATTCAAATCACAGGATCACAAACAGGCATCCAGCGCAGGACAGGACGATTGACTCGTGGATATACTGTCAAATAATCAATTGGAGACATATATTGCCATATATGTCTCCATGTTGTTGCAAACTGTCAAATAGTTAAAATCACATTTCCCACCTTTCGCTGTTTGTCAAAGGCAAAAGGTGACCCATTCCCCCAAATCTCTTCACATTTTGTTCACAAAGTGACATGCATTTTTCTCCGCTCATTGTTTGGATGTGAATCCGTCTTTCACCAACACATTCCCCGCACTCCTAGCTCATCAAATACTCAGGTTTGGTCAGGTGGAAAAAGTTGTGGGTGAGAACAGGTTGCTTTCACAGCCCTCAGGAGAGTGTGGGTCTATCTCCATGTGTCAGTGCAGGACGTACCTGTAGATGGCATCTCTGGCTGTCACCATGTCATCTGCAGACTGGCACAAGTGGAGGAGAAGCTTCAGTTCATCTGTCAGTATCCGCTCATTCTTCTGTAGTTTCTGGCTGAACAGCTTGATGTAATTGCCTGCAAAATGAATTTCCCGCTGCTTGTTATCACATCAGTTTACTGCAAAT
This sequence comes from Poromitra crassiceps, assembly GCF_964638095.1. Lineage (NCBI taxonomy): Eukaryota > Metazoa > Chordata > Actinopteri > Beryciformes > Melamphaidae > Poromitra > Poromitra crassiceps. The sequence continues at coordinate 22,456,611 of NC_139629.1, read as the reverse complement.
AAAACAAAATAGGTTGTAGGCCACTTCAACTTGCTCCAGTGTCATAATCAGTGACGATCAGAACCACTGTCTGTACCTTTTGACCCAGTGAGATGAGCCACAGCCAGCTTCCTTTGTTGGAAGTCTTGTAGTTTGACAACCTCCTCTGACAAGAGATGTCTTTTAGCTGAGGAGAAAACAGTTGTTCAGGATTAACAGTATGATTACGACTGTTTCACAGGCAGTGATGTAGTGGTCAAATAAAAAGGTGGATCGCGTAACCTCCAGTCGGTGAACAACCACCAAAACAAACAAAAATCAACACCCATTTAAGCCTTCCTCCCTTAAAAAGACCCTATAGAATACCTTACACCAGTTGGATACTAATGATGACCCATACTGGAATTTATCTCATAACAATTACATATGTCAGAATAAGGCGGATAAACTATTCTGCACATTAAAAAAGAATGCGGGCAAAGTGAGGCTAGTTGCTACATCCCTCATTACATCTACTCCTATCTCCTACATCAGTTTAGTAAATTAGAGTTACAGAGTTGCAGCCTGGTTAGCACAGGTATAGGCTACACAGTAATATATTTGCACATTATTATTTACACGTTATTTACTAGGCGCTCATCGTGATGCTCAGAAGTCATTTGTTGCAAGTCCAAGTCAAGTCTCAAGTCCTTGAACTCAAGTTCAAGCCAAGTCTCAAGTCTTTGTTACGAGTTATGAGTCAAGTCAAGTCTAAAGTCTCTTATGGATGAGCGGTCTATCATCTGCTGCATGCCATCTGGTCTACACTGCATAACTAAATCTAAGGCATTTACTGTAGCCCTAATGTATTATTCTCACTCCATCTATTAGTTAGCATACAGTATGTATCAGCATAGACGACATTAGCAGATATTTCCTTAATGTAATCCATACAAAATAAATAAATAAATAAATAAAGATAGTTCACAACAAGTCCCAAACCTCAAGTCTCAAGTCTTTGAGGACGAGTCTCAAGTCAATGAAGTCTCAAGTGTGTACGACATACAGTACTGTAAGTGCTACTCAAGTCCAAGATCCCCTCTCTGGGCTGTGATTGTCTGTGAAGCAGCCAGACAGGTCCAGCTCTGGACCGACCAGGTAGTACACGTGTTTGTCTTACCTCCTATGCAGCGTTCAGTCCAGCACGAGTGTTTAATGCTACAAAAGAGTCCTTTAGGGGGCTCATGTAGTACTGATCGAGCACATCTAGCAAACCTTCCCAGCGCCATAGTGCCCACTGACTGTACCATGACAGGGAAAACAACGGGGATGCTGTTGAACATAATACACCTTTAAAACATCGAATTCCATCCACACATCACAAATATAACATATTTACACGGACAGCCTGTAAACGTGTTAACCAGAACAACAGGACGAACTGTGTCTATTTGCTAGACTGTAATTTAGTGATACGCGTCAGTAAGCTAACAGTTGGTATATTCCAATATGTCAGCGCTCTCTCACAGATCCATGGTAAATACTGCAAGTGGCGCACTATTATTTACACGGACTAACTTTTAATAATGATGTATGTATGACTATCGTAATTAATTTCGTCTTTCATTTGCGCGAGCACCCCGAACGACTGTATTAAAACATGTGTACAGCACGTTTTCATCTTCACAAAATGGATCAAACCGTCATCATTGGCCTAAGCAGCCACGAAGCTATTCGTCTTTTAACCTACAGGTGGTGCTATGGTACAGGATTTAGGCCTATCAACCTTTTTGAATTTGGATTTTGTTGCTCGGAGTCGCAGCCTTAAAACATTTCATTTAATCAAGAAAAACATAAACGTGTTTATATAACATTAATGATGGTCCCATTCCATTTAGGTGTTCCAGTGCCAGGGCCCTCATCAATTGGTAACATCTGTGTTTACCCTGCTTTGACACTCAAAATAGCTTCTGTAAAAAGGGTATATTGATATTCAATTGCTTATGATGGATTTAACCAGTGACAGCTTCAGTAACGTTTTAAAAACACTTACTTACAGTTGTTGGCAATTTGATATTTTATCCCGCAGAAGATCTATAGGCTATCGCTTATGTTTGGCATCATCAAATGGATTCTGCGCTCCTTAGTTTGAACCAACCCAAAATGCAAAACAAAACAATAACTTCCCTGTAGATTATCTTTATAGAAAGTATATCCTAAATTACCCTACATTAAACAGGGCCTACCAACCTCCCATTTTCCATTCAAAATTGTGAATAATCCAGCACCTTATCAGCAGATGTTATCTGTAAACTGATTTGTGTGGGGGGTGTTTGTGTGTGGGGCGGTGCACAGCGAATTGTCGACTATAGCCTACAGTCTGTTTTTATTTTTATTTGACGAGGTCAGTAGTTCTCAAGAGTGGGGTCCCGAGCAAGGAATTCAACCCCAACTGCTCCAATGTGAATGTGTGTAGTGTAGCCTACCCAGGATACAAAATGTCTCATTTTCAGGGGGAGATATTAAACCATCAGTCTCATTCATGCATTCTGGTTGTGATTAGCGTTATGGAGAATCTACAGCCATTTTCTCAGTTTTGCTTTTCCTTTGGCTCCGAGGTAGAAACCTGCCTGGCAGAAGACTCAGCTACAGTAAGGAACATGCATCATCTGCGGTAGAAACATGCCTGTATAAAACTTGCCTACCAACCAGTAATCAAAACACCCTTACATTTACAATAATTTGCCCCTTAATTCATGCTAAATCCACATAAACTTAAGTTTAGGGAGTTATCAGATCTCATCAAAACCTCCTTAAACTTGACTTTATGTTTGACACTTTTAATGTGAAATTTAGGGAGACAGGAACTTCCCCTTGATAATGCATTAATAACTTGTAAACCTAGCACAATGGACAAGGGACAATCTCTAATAAATATGACAATCCATATGATGGTCAGAAAAATGTATGCAGGTAGCCTATTTGTTCCATGTTATTCTGCTGTCACAAATGACCATCAGTTTCACAAGCTCTCATCTAAACATTTGCTTTGTAATGACATCTTTACATTGTTTACATTCTAGCACTCCAATGCCAAGATTTATGGCTGAGCAATAAACAATTCTGTTACCCAAGACTTTGCTCTCACTGAACTTTTAATTAGAGCTGGAGAATTCATCGCAAACAAAAAAAAAAAAAATCACAATCACAAAATAGAATATATAAAACAATTTAAAGAAAAAACAATTAAAATGGAAAGCTGCCTGAGCAGCAGACAGTGGAGGCTCTCTTCAGCAGGTTAGAGGCAGCGGTGTTTCTTCAGAGTAGATGGCCGAGTGAACATTTTCTTACAGCGGTCACAGCTGTAGGGTTTAGTTCCAGTGTGGATGTGTTGGTGTGTTTTCAGGGTACTTAACTGACTGAACCTGCTCCCACATTGGTCACACCTGTAGGGTTTAGCTCCAGTGTGAATGTGTTGGTGTGTTTTTAGGTGACCTAACTGAGTGAACCTGCTCCCACATTGGTCACAGCTGTAGGGTTTTTCTCCAGTGTGGATCCGTTGGTGTCGTGTCAGGGTAGCTAACTCACGGAACCTGCTCCCACATTGGTCACAGCTGTAGGGTTTTTCTCCAGTGTGAATGCGTTTGTGTCTTGTTAGGTTACCGAACTCACTGAACCTGCTCCCACATTGGTCACAGCTGTAGGGTTTATCTCCAGTGTGAATGCGTTGGTGATTTTTTAGCTTGCTTGACACACTGAACCTGCTCCCACATTGGTCACAGCTGTAGGGTTTATCTCCAGTGTGAATGCGTTGGTGACTTGTTAGGTGACCTAACTGACGGAAGCTGCTCCCACATTGGTCACAGCTGTAGGGTTTCTCTTCAGTGTGGATGCGTCGGTGTCTTGTTAGGTCATGTGAGTAACTGAAAGAGTGCCCACAGTCCTGGCAGGAGTATGGCTTCTCCCCTGAATGAACTCTTTGATGCCTCTTTAAGCTTTGACCTGTTGTGAATGTTTTGTCACACTGCTGACAGTGGTGACCTCTGGATCCACTGGTGTCTCCCTGTTTCCATAGAGAAAGATATAAAGAAAGAATCAGGACAGTGTGGGTGTGCATGTGCGGCAAAATCAGTGATATACAACAGTGATATTTTTTCTCACCTCTTCTAAAGAATTCATCTCGACAACGTTCCTCTCCTCCTCTGCCGAAAGTCTCTCTTCCCGCCAATCAGCTCTGACATCAAACAGAGACAGTCTGTAAGACAGGGAACACCCACAAAAACAGAAAGATCAACAAAAAGACCTGGACTGCTGCAGCACCTGGAATGCACCGTCCAGGAACCGTCTCACTGACTCACTGACTCCCCATTGTTGAAACACACATGTGTGAGTGTTGAGCAGCAGCAGCAGCAAACCGGGTCCGACGTAACTAGGCTCGTCACACATGCGTGTTTCAACAACAGAGTCAGTCAGTAAATCCCTGAGACTTTTTTTGGCCGGCTCGTTCCAGGTCTGCCAATAATAATAATAATAATAACAATAATGTAGTAGCAATCAGTGATTGTACGATCAAAGCAGTTATTTGAAAATTAAAAACAGATATAATTAATGTTCCTCAGATTTTTTCATGCTGTTCATCTTGAAACTGTACCTGTTGATTGATCTGGTCTAATTTATTATGATTAATATGTGCGATTGTTGACAAAGAACACACAATTTGTCCCCATTTTACCATCAGCATAGGCTACTGCTAATAACGATTCTTGTTTGTAGTAGACATAATTCCAAGATTAATGTTTAACTTGCACACACATTATCCCGAGTTTGTTTGTGTTTTGTATGTTTGGTTACAGTTTACATAGCCTACCATCACCAACACCATCTGCTTAAAGTAAAACACTGACATAAGTATTATTTAGTTTAATTGTGGCTTATTGGTTCAGTTGTGCATTACATAAGTTAAACATTTTCTTCTTTGTTTCTGACCAAACTCACCATTCACCATGTCGTCCAGGGTCAAAGGAGGAGGCACCCAACCACTTCCTGTATTTATAGGCTGACATCATCAGTGAGATTATTGGGTGAGACCAAGTATGGGGGAGGTCAATTATGTGAAGTGAGTTATTTGTGTTGATTGTGATCTGATATGTAAGATGCAAATACATGTTTCATGGTAAGATATGTGTGACGGTTTCTAGCTGGAATTTTGTAACATTGGCTAACTTTGTCACTTACCTGTTTTCAGGAGAGCCATGGGACTTACATGTATCTGCAGCAATGGGATCAGAGCCTCAGTGTTTCCCAAACTGTTTTTCTGGTGACCCACTTTTTAAAAATGACAAACCATTATGACCCAATTCACAATAAGCAGCTTTTTCTATCATTTGTGATTAGAGCCAATTTGTGCATAAATGAACGTTCCTGCTCATTTTTATTTCCATTTCCACATCAGCTCATCAGAGTTTGCTAGTAGTCAATTTGTGGTCACCGCAGGGTGAAGGTCTATAGCTCTCCCAATGTTTTAGGGTCACCTGTCACTTCTACAAACTTGTCTGTCATTTTGAAAAGAGCTTATTGCTGTCTGTCCCTGGGACAAAATCTTATCTAATGGATACCCTGGTAACCAGTCCCAATGAATCCTATGAAGAGTGCTGACAACTGCAGTTCATATGGGGCTGGATACCAGGCTAAGTCCATGGTGTAATTTGTGTCAGTTTAGGGGTCCTTGATGTAGAAAAAATGTGGAGAACCACTGACTCCACTGGACTGGGTTAGGGGTGTTGTGATATCGCCATTCATTCTTTTGGTCACGATAATCGTGTAGTGCAAATCTGATATCGTGAGTGACAACCGTATAGGTACAATATGTGTGACACGCTGACGTATATCTAGGTGTGTTTGTGCATTGTGTGGATTCTTCATTCTTCACACACACACACACACACACACACACACACACACACACACACACACACACACACACACACACACACACACACACACACACACACAAAGTTAATTGTAAAATCTAATATCTTCCTCATGTGCTTCTTTGACAAACATGATTTAGTAGGAGGCTGTGAGAGATGGAAAGAGCCAGAGCTCAGCATCACACGGTGTTATGGATGGTGGTCTCCAGCGCGGTGGAGAAACATTAGCAGAGGCACATCTGTGAAGTCATCGCAAGTTGTCAAATTTATCACCCTAATGATGGAGGTGCCTCCGGAGGTAGAGCTTCCCCGCCGTCGCCTTAGCAACAACATCTCGCCCCGGCCAGCTGAGATTGCTTCCTGGCCAATCAGACAGAGGACCTTGGCCCCGCCCACTGTCGCCATCTTGGTTGCCGTCGAGCAGTGTTTGCACTGTTAGCCCTGAGTATTTTCTTTGCGTTCGCTTAATTTTATTGGTGATATGGGACAGCAGCCGTGTTGTGTGAAAAGCAGCAATAATAAGTCTCACAATATACAGTACAACCATAAAGCAAGATGCCAGCTGGCAGCATTCTCTTGTAGCAGCCGAGTGAATGAGTTACCGATGTAAACAAAAGAGGCATTAGGCTACAACCAATATTCTGGGATGCAGATGCGCAATCGCGTGGTCTCCTGAGCTCTGTGATTTTCTGTCTCTCTGTGCATGTGTGTTATTGATTGAGTGTATAGACACGTCTTTTCCTAATCTATTTCTACAGACCATCTTATTCCTCTCATAGAAATTGAGATAGTTAAAGCAGCGCGTGGTCATGACTCAGCTAGGTCTGACTCTCAGACCGACTCACCGTCAGTCACAATATGTCCCCACACAGAGAGACAGATTGCATATGGAGGTCACATGGCTCATTTCCACCACATATAACAGCACAGTACAGCTCTACTCGACCTGGTCTTACTCGTCTCTACTTGATATAGACTCTGTTTCCATAGCAAGTTTACTCACCTCCGCCCACACCTGGTCGTCATAGCGACCGCATATCTGCCCTCCGCCCATAGCCCAAGTAGGCTATAACGTATAACGTTAAAATTAAATCCATACACGGAACTTTTCAACTGGAATACTGGTGCCTCTAAATTACCACCAGTGTACATGGGCAAATGTGACAATCGGCCATTTGAATGGATATCACTTTGTTGTTACTCAAACGCACATGCATGCACTGCGCGGGGGACGGGAGTCACGCTACGGGGAGAAGTGAAGCCACTTCCCCGGTGGCAACTCACCAGGAAAGACCGTGGCTTCACTAAACCCCCACCTCCGGCCTAGCGGAGCTGACGTTACACACAACTCAAAGGGCTTCCCGAGGAGCAGACTTTTTCTCTCTCAAAACAATTGAAAACCACCGTCATGTTAAAGCTGAGCAAGGAGATCGATTTTATTTCACCAGAGCCGAAGGCAGCAACACAAAAGACTGATGGAAATAACAGAAGAGAGGGTAAGCCCCACTAAACTGGTATCCAGCATTGACTAGATACAGTAGACACGATTCTGCCTGACCAATCAGTCATCTGCAGTGTTTTCACGTCACAGTATGGTACCCGGTTCACAGCGCTGGAACCTCAACAAAGCAGGGACCAAAACTAGCACGACTCAACCCGGGCTGTCCACGTTTTTGATCGGTGGAATGAGACAAAAAAGCGAGACGAGCTGGGCGGGGCCGCGTTGATACCAGCGGTGGAAATGGGCCAATAGAGACAGTCGGCATGTGTGGGAACGCCCACAAAATGTTATACGGCTGGCGCGCGAGTGGGTTGAAACTGTCGATATATCTCAATGGGATGACTCACCAAAGGACGGTGCTGCGGCTCTAAACTACAGGTTTGGGGGTTCTAGAGCAGAACACAAGATGTCTGTTCAGATGTGCGTTTACTGCGGTGGTTAAATCCCCGATCGTGTCTGCCTGGGCTGGGCTAGCAGCTAAATTCTAACTTTGCTGAATGGATAGAATGGGGGATTTACCCCACCCTGACCACGCCCCCAGCCAGGCTGAGCCAGCTAACCCAGTGTCTATGACGAGACATCGCCTCAACCTATCAGTGCTTAGGGAGTCAGTAGCTGAAATCAAGTGACTTTCATGTCTTGAGCTGTAGCTGTGTGTTCACACAGGATACCATTCAGTACTGTATAATGCAGCATTCAAGGGCAAGAATGAAAGCAGGCAATAAATGATTGTGAATTAATAATAGCAGAATTATGTCCCTTGAGGCCAGTGACAAAGTAAAGCAATCATAATATGGTGACACCAAGAGGACAGATTTAAAACTGCATGGGAACCAGCATTTTCCCACACACACTTTCTCCATCCTCCTCTGACCAGTGATGTCAGGTACCTGGGAAATTAAATATACTGTAGCACCAAGCTGTATAGTGTAATTTAAAATCAGTTCATTCTGTGAAAAGAAGACGACAAGCAAAATACTGTAAATTAAGCAAAAATGCTTGTCACTCATATTTCTGAGTGATGTAATGAATTGGGTCAAACCAGCTTGTCCATGGTTTGCTCACAGTAAAGAAAGCAGATCAGATTATTTGTGCCAAATTTAATTGAATTGACAGTGAGCTAATCAATGCGAAAATAATTGATTAGATCGAAAATTCTTTTGAAAGCAACAATAATCAGGCTTTTAACATGACACATATGGACGTACTGCAGCTCCAAATTCAAATATCTCAATTATATGGAGAATGACCGATGTTCAAAAACACAAAGGATATCCTTTAATCCTTTATTGTTCAGCACATCTGGTGCTGAACCATATGAGACACCCCCCCCCCCCCCCCCCCCCCCCCCCCCCCCCCCCCCGCAGTTTACCTACCAGGCTACCTGGCATCCCATCATATAATATAACTCCGGTATCGGTTCATGTCATGAGAAAGATTTGGTTTCTGTGGATCTAACTGTTTTCAGCTAGAGCCACGCCCTTTTCACTGCTACAGTAGTAGCCTTTATGGCCCTTTATGGGCCTGTTCACCTTCACACCAACCTTGATTGCTGCTGCCAAGAACTTCTACATCTGGTTCTGCTGGATCGCGTGTCATCCTCGGGAAAAGACTCACTTTACATCCTGTGCCTGCTGTTCTTGAACACAGAAAAAAAATGTGGGCTATTCAGTGAACAAATATTGACCTGTAAAATTTGTATAACAGAAAATGGGTCAATTGCCGCGCACAAAACTCTGGTTTCCCTTGACAAATTAGGCTCTAGCCATGTTCTGCCCGCAGCCTGGCACTCGTTGATTTATCCGTGCTGCGTGTGCACTTCCCCATGGTTTTGGAACGTGCCTGGGGTGTCCCATCATCATTAATAAATGTCCCAACAGAAATAGTTTTGGCACAGAAAAAACAACTGTGTGTAAATCTGGTACTGATTACCGCACTGTGTCCACTGTGACTGTGTGGCACGCTTACAGTACAAAGTCATAACTGTCCATAAAAGACAATACTATATTAATATATGACTTGACATTGATATACTGTGTATTAACAGTATGTCTATTCACTAAGTGTTTTTCCCCTCATCTATACTAAATTATAAATGTCTGTGACTGTGAGCTGGGGTTGGATAAAAGGAGGGATGCTCCCTGAATAGTGGAAGCAATAAATTAATAAATAAATACAAATCAGCTTTCTACCCATTGGTGTCTTCAGAGATGTCCTCACAATATCAGTATTCACCAAACATCAAGCATGTCCACTATTGGTCCCCTGCTATACAACAAAAGGAGATTGAATAATTGCAGCATGGAGGCACGTCTTCTTCTCCTCTTCCCTCTGTTCCCTTGTGTCCCGGGATGTCTGAGACTGACCCGCTGCTGCTCTCTACAGACTGGAGAAGGGACTGGAAATAAGAGGGAAGCCGCTCATAGATCGTGTTGACAGGTTTTGTAGTAACTTAAATAACTCACTGAAACTAGTTTCACCCGTGAGACATACTGTACTGATACATGTGGCTTAGTTTAGGCATGCACGCATGCATGCATGCATGCACACACACATGCACACACACACACACACACACACACCTATGCACAAATGTTGCACAGGCCTGCTGGTGGACTCAAACCTGTACATCGGCCTGAGCACAGATAACTGGAGGCTTTTCCATCAGCATTAGTTGATCTGATTATTCTTTCTGTCACATACTATCTCTTTAAATTCATTTACAACACATGCACACCTAGGCAGACATGTCTGCACACCTAGGCAGACATGTCTGCACACCTAGGCAGACATGTCTGCACACTGCACTGCTGCATCATGTCTTTGGTGTTTTTCAATTGTACTTTTTTCATTCAGTGTTACTTTTGCACTCTGATACTGCTGTCCTGTAAGTTTTATTTGGCATATTATTTTTCTTTCGTACATTTCTTAAAACGTAGATTTCTTTGCTGCTACATTCTAATTTCTTTGCTTATGGTATGATGTCATCTGCTAATGTCCCAGTTTAGTCAAATTGCATATAAAGTAAAAATGTATCTTCTCTTATGAGGTATCGGCACAAATTCAAAGTGCAAAGTACACAGCCCAGGTCACTCTTATAGGACCAAAAGGTGCTGTAAAAAGCTGTGTGTGTGTGTGTGTGTGTGTGTGTGTGTGTGTGTGTGTGTGTGTGTGTGTGTGTGTGTGTGTGTGTGTGTGTGTGTGTGTGTGTGTCTGTGTTGCCTTTATTAGACCTATATATTATTTCTATCCAAAACAAAGAAACTGTGTATTAGAACAGCTGGCACAGCCTTGTCTTACACCGCTTTGGTAATAAACTGAAACAAGAATAATTGTCTGTGTTTCCAACCTCTGTTCTCTCTCTCTCCCCCCCTCCTCCTGGGACCGTAAATCACCCATCCATGCATCTGGCCTGTCTGGCTGTCAGGGACACTTGTCACTGAGGAAGCAAAACCATTTCTCCCAGAACCCACATTTTGTCTTTTATAGCCAATCAACCCCATGGACGTGACATTGACTTGACTGCCACCATGTTCTCTATCACTATATGATAGAGACAGAGAGTTGTATGCAGCTTGGCACGTCTGCCTCTGATTAGATATGCTATGTGCGTTATATTCCCTGGTCCACAGTGGTGTACTGGTTTAGGTTGAACTCAACTCGCTGAGCCCACTCAGACAGGAAAGCCGACATGAGTAAAGCCATCTGTCTGTCTGCATCATGTTAAAAAGGTAAAGGTAAAGTCCCACTGATTGTCACACAATGTGTGAAATTTGTTCTCCGCATTTGACCCATCCCCTGGGGGAGCGGTGAGCGGCAGCGTGCGCCGCGCTCGGGAATCACATGGTGATTTAACCCCCCAATTCCAACCCTTTGATGCTGAGTGCCAAGCAGGGAGGCAAATGGGTCCCATTTTTATAGTCTTTGGTATGACTCGGCCGGGGATCGAACTCACAACCTCCCAGTCTCAGGGCGGACACTCAGACCACAAGGCCACTGAGCTGATGTTTCTCCTCAACAGGTTAGCCAATCACTCTGATTTCCCCAAATGTACGCTTTTGGTGCATTTTTAATTAATTCATTAATTCATGAGAATTTGGTGATACTAGATAGATTGGCTGTCTGAACGCCTCCTGTAACCAACACATAATAAGGTCTGAAATGAGGATTACAGAAGTGTTTTTTGGAGAGAGAGAAAATCTCCTGAGGAGCGTGCCCCCGGACTCCAGTTGTCAAATGGAGGAAATGTGTTCAAAAGTAACGGAAAGTAATCAGTTACATTACTTTCATATTGTGATACTTGGATTACGTTACTGATAAAAAATGTTCAGAGGTAAATTAGTAGATGTATCGGATTACATTTTTAAAGTAACCCTCCCAACCCTGACAACAATAACATTGATATAGTTTACTTTGTGCAGAGGTGCAAATTATGCTTTATTCAAGGGTTGTTGTGGTGTCATATTTCAGCCACGGCCACCCCACAATCTCCATTCATGAAACAAATACGACATACAATCACTTTTAATCGATTGGAAAAAATCCGCAGCAACTTCCTTATGACTGACCTACTTCCTCTGAAGTGAAACTAAAAGTAACTCAGAGTGACAGAACTGCTGCAGGCGAGAAGTCTGTCTTTGTCCTGAAAGAAAAATAAACCTACCGGTAATTTCATAGGCCTTTCTCAACAACACAACAGTCTAGACATAGGTCTATACAGGTGAGTACAGCAGTCAGATAATATTTACTGTTTAAACATAGAGCAGTGACATATAATCGAGCTGTTTCCATCCAGATGGGATATTTACCTGTTTTCATTTGACACTGACACTTGTATTGTTATTCCAATAATATAACGTTGATATTTTTTAGATGAATATTCAATAATTATGTATTACAGTATTGTTATTTCACACCTTTACTTTTTTCTCTGTGTAGATATGTCTGCTGCCCACGGTCTCCTATCTGAAGAGCAATTTCTGTGCTCCATCTGTCTGGATGTGTTCACTGATCCCGTTGCCATACCATGTGGACACAACTTCTGCAAGAACTGTATCACACAACACTGGGATGTCAGTGTCCAGTGCCAGTGTCCCATGTGTCAGAAGCTTTTTGACAAAAGACCTGAGCTGCATATCAATATTTTTATATCGGAGATGGCTGCTCAGTTGAGAAAGTCAGCTCAGATGGAAGCCAGCAGCTGCCCAGACCAACAATGTGCCAAACCAGGAGAAGTTCCCTGTGACGACTGCACTGGGACCAAACTGAAGGCCCTAAAGTCTTGCCTGGTGTGTCTGACCTCCTACTGTGAGACTCACCTGGAGCCTCATCAGAGAATCAAAAGCCTGAAAAAACACAAGCTGATGGATCCTGTGGAGAACCTGGAAGGCAGGATGTGTGAAGAGCATGATAAACCACTGGAGCTGTTCTGCAAGACTGACCAGATGTGTGTGTGTGCGCTCTGCACTGTTTTAGACCACAAGCTACATTACATTGTTCCTCTGAAAGAAGAATATGAAGGAAAGAAGGCCAAGCTGTTGAAGACAGAGGCTGAAATTCAGCAGAAGATCCAGGAGAGACGACTGAAGATTCTGGAGATCAAACAGTCAGTAGAGCTCAGCAAGGAAGATGCAGACAGAGAGATAGCAGACAGTGTGCAGGTCTTCACTGCTCTGATGCAGTCTGTGGAGAGAGGCCCGGCTGAGCTCATTGAGACGATTGAAGAGAAGCAGAAAACAAGAGAGAAACAGGCTGAAGGCTTCATCAAAGAGCTGGAACAGGAAATCTCTGAGCTGATGAAGAGAACCGCTGAGGTGGAGCAGCTCGCACACACTGAAGACCACCTCCACCTTCTCCAAAGCTTCCCAACTCCTCCACACACTAAGGACTGGACAGAGGTCAGTGTCCATCACTCATCATATGAGGGGACTGTGAGGAAAGCTGTGGCCCAGCTAGAGGAGACTCTCAGGAAAGAGCTGGGCAAGCCGCGTGCTGATGTTGAGCTGAAGAGGCTCCCGCAGTATGCAGTGGATGTCACTCTGGATCCTGATACAGCCAATCCCTTTCTCATCCTGTCTGATGATAAGAAACAAGTAAAAGATGGTGATGTAAAGAAGAATCTTCCAGACAATCCAGAGAGATTCTCTTATTGTACCTGTGTCTTAGGAAAGCAGAGTTTCTCTTCAGGCAGGTTTTACTACGAGGTTCAGGTCAAAGGGAAGACTGACTGGGATTTAGGAGTGGCCAGAGGGTCGATCAACAGGAAGGGAGATGTCACTCTGAGCCCTGAAAATGGCTACTGGACTGTATATCTGAGGAATGGAAATGAGTACAGAGCTTCTGCTGACCCCGATGTCCTCCTCTGTCTGAAAACGAAGCTTCAGAAGGTGGGGGTGTTTGTGGATTATGAGGAGGGTCTGGTTTCCTTTTATGACGTAGATGTTGTAGCTCTTATCTACTCCTATACTGCCTGCACCTTCACTGAGAAACTCTACCCATACTTCAGCCCGGGTCTTGGTGGTGAAATCTCTGCACCTCTGATCATCTCTCCTGTCAATCACAGAGATTAGGCTCATTTGTTTTTCTCAGGATTCACCAATTTACACATATGTTGTTTTTTAACATTTGAAGATTAATTTGTGTTTTTTTCAGCTGAGCTCTCCACTGAGAGAAGAATTAGACAAACTCCCTGTCTGTGAAAAAAGGCCAGTAACTACTTCTTCTTGCCTAAATGATTTCATTTTACCATGAAAAAAGAAACAATGTTAAAGGGAAAGAAATGTTAAACTCCAGATTCTCGTAAATATATTCAGGATTTTTCGTTATATCCTGTTATTTTATGTATGTAATGGTACAGTAAATACTTGATGTAGCAAGGAAACATAAAAAGTTAATTGAATCTAATCACTATTGCAGACGTGTGAAAACCACAAAAATAAATAATTTTGCAATCTGTTTCCCAAATTAAAGTTATTTACTAAGATAAATAAGTCAATGGAAAGAGCTTTTTTTCTCTCCAAATAGTTAAACTGTGCAGACAGCATTGGCAGAATATGCTAGCTAGTAGCTACAAAGCACATTTTAAATGCAAAGTGACCGCCTACTTCCTGCTTCAGCACTGTACCAAAGATTTTCATCCGCCATTTATTTTCCCATACACATTTTGTAAAATGCATATTTTAGTAGTTTTACTGGTTCAAACCAAATGGTTCAGATATATTTAGAAACAGGAGAGATCGCATAACATTTCACCAAAACGTTAAAAAAATGTGGGTTTAAGGAAAATATTTTTTCGATGTTTTGGTCCGAGTGAAATGTTGTATGGTCTCTCTCGATTATGGCATTAGCTGAACCGTTTGGTTCAACGAAGTACAACTATTTTATAAGCATTTTACAAAATGTCTATGGGAAAATAAATGGCGGATGAAAATCTCTGGTACAGTGCTGAAGCAGGAAGTGACGTTCCACTTTGCCTCTATATTATAAGAGATACAAGCCTGTCTTTACAACACATGACAGCATGACATGTAAACAGACGCACAGACAAATGCTTAGTTTCCGCAACATACTTTATTGTGGTTCTTTTTGAAGGTTTGTTTGCTTTTTTAGTAGTGGTTCCCTTTACATCAGAATTCCCATATGGGTCGAGGAAATATTGCACACAAACATCAGAAAGCACTAAGTAATACTTTCACTTGAAACTAATTGCTATAGGTTAGATATGAGTTTGGGAAAGGGAAGAGAGGATGCAAGGATCACAAGACAAATATACCACACAGCTGCAGACAAACATTGACAATCGCCCAAGAGAAAGATAAGGAGAGAGAGAGAAAGAGTTCTCCAGCAGGAAAACTGGTGTATAGTGTTATCATGGACAGATGACATCATTAACTAAATATCTGGTGAGTTAGATGAGTAGGTTGAATAACCCAAAGTAGCAAAGCCTGTAAGTAGTTTAGGATTAGAGCCTGTGTGTCTCCAGCTGTGATTTGCTGACGGTTTCTCCAGAAGCTTGCCTATCAAAGTTGATCTGTGGTTTCTGTATAGTTGTTAGTCCGTTATGTGTCATGTTTGCATTTAAAGTGTCTGTTTTTTGTTTTCACGCTTTCATCTAAAGCCCAAAACCGATTTCACAGGAAAATTGCTCCCCCCAACCTGAAGATCTAACACCTCACTGCACCCACAATTCACTTTGATGTTGATACAGTTGGAGTAATAGACCCTTCTCACGGGGGCCATTTTGTGTCGAAAAGGCAGGGTAAACACAGGTGCAAGCAAAACACTAATGAGGGTTTCCAACTTCCATGATTGGAAGTTGGAAACCCTCATTAGTGTTTTGCTTGCACCTGTGTTTATTCTGCCTTTTCGACACAAAATGGCCCCCGTGAAAAGGGTCCATTACACGCTGTCATGGCAGTTTGCAACAACCATAAACTGCTTTGTAAATGTCTTCATATAGTCATAGTAGCACTGTTGTCCTTAATGCCGTGCTAATTTCCCATTATATTAAAAGAGAACACAATCCTAATGTATCACGTTACTCATGCACATGTCGTTCAACCATTCAAACTGCAACAAAGCTATTTATAATTATAGTACAGTGCTTTAGAAAAAACAAGACATTTTAAGGTTTATGAAAATATCCTGCTCCACTAGCTTTAAAATGGGAAAAGGCTAGTTGTCCCGTCGCTCAAGGATTACAAAAAACAAGCAAACAAACAAAAAGTGGTAAGAGATTAGGCCTGACTTGCCCAGTTCCAAACAACTCTAAATCCATACATTAAACAGACGCAAGCTAAACAAAACAAAAAAACATCCCCTAAACAGGGTTTTCAATCAAGCTTAACCTCTGAAAAAACGCTGAGATTTTACAGATGTTACAAGGTATGGGAAAACTTTCTGATGAAAATTTCTGCCACACAGCTCCAAATGCTATCCAAGGTAATGAAGCATAATAACTTAAACCAACATAAATAAATAAATAAATAAATAAATAAATAAATAAATAAATAAACACTAGCAATGACTTAAACCAGACAAAAATAAAAGTGCCATATTAATGCACAGCATACACACAAAATTGTCAACTAGCAGACTTAAAAAGATGTATGCTGATCAATGCGAGTATCCCTTCATTTAAGTGTTCATCATCAGCCATTTAGTTGTCCTTTTTTGGGGGGGGCTGACCCATTTCATAATATTTAGGTCAACAATTTCTAATTTATGTTGGGTTACCTGCCTATTTGCCCTCTGCTAGTTTAAGTGCATCAATTCTTATACATTCATTTTGACTCTCTAAGGCAATAACATAAATTATGTTGCTTTTGATCCTTTGGTGTGGAGTAATTATTCAAACATATTTAGTTGTGTATAGATGGCAGTCACACTTCTCTGTTTAATCTGGGGATAAGTCTCCAATCTACCTGAGCAGAGATGAAGAAGAAACTCAATACATTAACAACAATATTTACTTTAACTGTACCAGAGTTCGCATAATTGGACAATCACGGCTAGGATTTGATTTATTCCCATTGCAATCCATTTATATCAGAAAAATCAGATGGCATTCTGGGAGGTTGTCTTTTTTTCCTTCTTGGCATCACATTATATATTTCATTCATAAACTACTCTAAAGAACATTTCAATAATGTTATCCCTTGCATGGAGCCCCTCAAAGCTAATATGCAGTAGTGTTTGCAGTCTTCATTGCAGATATTATTTTACAGTATATAGTTTAGGTCATAAAGAGCATCATTTTACAGCATATAATTCATACGTATGCTCAGGTTTTATGCAATATTGATTTTGTTTTCTCCAGAAATAATGGCCCCACTCATTATCCCCCATCACTGGGTGTATTGATCTCCTATGGGACATGCCTACAGCTCTATCTTACAAGCTGGGAAGGACTCATCCTGCATGACGACAGTGCTGCTGCTGGCCAGCACCATGATGTTCAGCTCCTGCTGCTTGTCATGGGTCTCCTGGTACCACTCCCTCATCACATCGGAGTCATGGGTTGGAATCAGGGTCACCTGACATAAATGAAGGAACAGTTTTGGATTTGGATAGCTACACACAGCATTCATTCAAAAATACAGTAGTACTAAGAGAGGCAGAAACAGGGATTTAAAGGAGCTATATGTGATTTTTTTGCCCATTAGATATCACGCTAGAGCTGTAACGTCAGATATAAACACAGTCTATAAAACACCAACAGTAAACAGTAAAATATTTTTCTATATAGTCTATAAAACACATAGGCATGGCTCCCCAGGCTACCATTATGTACTCGCATTGCTCTCCTATAGCTGTCTGCTCTCTATGAGGCAGCCTGACCACCCTATTTGCCTTTCTCACATCAGCCATTTTGTGACTAAAATGCAGAAAGTAACACAGGTGCAACCAAAACCAAAAATTGGCAAGTGCGCAGGTTGTAAGGTAGCACTAGCAATACACTTGCGTTTGCGACCGCCCAGCGCCACGTGTAAGATAGGGGCCCACGGAGTCTGCAGATGCTCATGTGTTCCAGACATTGACAGTATAAATCATTGCAGAGTGTGAAGTTTTGACTGCACTAATGGCTTCACTGAATATCATCTTTATCCATCCAAATATTGTTGGCACCCTGAAATGAGAAGGTATTCACTAAAACGGTTGTTGCTCAATTCATATTGAAGCTGACAAGCTTAGCTTCATTCTCTTTGTCATTTCAAGAGTTCAAGGTTATCTTTATTATCCCTGGGGCAATTTGTAGTACAGCAGCAGTAACATAACTAAGATTTGAAATGGTTTCAGATTGAAGACAAAACAAAACAAAACAAAACAGCTCAGTGTATTATTACGTCACATTATTCATACGCATATTATGTTATCATAGATACAGTCAGTGTCTCGTCATAGACACGTGTTCAATGGATCAGCGTGGGGTAAATCAGAGTTAGCATTTAGCTGCTAGCCCAGCCCAGGCAGACAGGATCAGGGATTCAACCCCCGCAGTGAACGTAACATCTGAACAGATGTCTATGTACCTGCTTTTGAATCCCCAATCCTGTAGTGTAGAGCCACAGCACTGCCCTTTGGTGAGTCAGCCCATTGAGATATATGGGGGGTTTTACCCCACCATCTAGTCTCGCGCGCCAGCCGTAGTAACATTTTGTGGGCATTCCCACACAGACCGACTGTATCTACAGTATATCAAGAAGTCAAATGATCTGAGGACTAATTCAATTAAAACCTTCTCAATCATTTGGGACCCGTTTCTAGCCTATCTTGATGAAGTTAGCGGTGACGGGTGACTCGCCTGGCTGGTTTCTCATGGACCCCTTGTGTGAGATCCCAGGAACAATATCTCTTACAAGCACCTTATGCGGCTGGTAATCAGGTAATGTTGAATGTCAGTAAGATATGCACACACAAAAAAATATATATATATAAAATATTAATTAATATTAATTTTAATATAAAAATATAAAAATAAAACAAAGAAGTAGAATATGAGCGTTGAATCTTACCTGTGTATTGGTCCCCCACTGGGCCTTTCCTTCGAGCAGAGCATCTAGGACGGCCTTGCTGGGCTCCTGAGCTGTCTGGTCATTGCCACTGACCACATAGTAGGAGGACCGCACCCGCTTAAAAAACTCAGCATCCACATTCTTGGCATTGCAGTGATTGGGGATGTAAACCAAATCCATGTACATGGGAGGACAATTGGGCACTGGCGCTCCACCCGATGCCTTGCCACTGCCGGAACCTGAGACAGGAAAAACTTCACGTTTGTTTTGGAATAACTGTCCAATGATGTGAACAGATCATGTGCTGTGGCAAATTGTTTGATTTAACAATATAATAAAATATTCAAATCATTAAAATGAATTGAATAAAATCCTCACCTGATGTGGCACTTTTTACACCTCTGGATGCAGAGGTATTGGTTGCATTTTTGGCATCTTTCCCTTCTCCTACAGTCTTCTTTGGAGAGGCAGTCTTTGAATCCCTCGCTTTAGATAGAGCACTCTTTCTGGCAGGCGAAGAGGTTTTTTTCGTGAGTTTTTTCTTCTTGGTTTTCTCTCCGCCATCTTGGTTGTTTTCCTCTGCCTTGAGGGCCTCTGGATCCACCATGCAGACATCAGGCTGGGCTGCAGAGGGAGCAGAGTCCCTGACTGCTGCAGGAGGAGGGTCCACATGCCTGTAGGTCAGGGTCCTGTCAGTGGGCAGAGTCTCAGAGTCGTCTTCGGAGTCAATGTTAGCATCTGCTGTGATGGAGGGGCACTCCTCGGTCCCCGGGGGAACATCGGAATCAGTCTGGGAGGGCGCAGATTCACTGATGGAGGTGGGCGGGGTCTCCTCACACTGCTTGGCGTGGAGCTTACCTCCCGGGGGTGGGGCTCCGCCTCCTGACTTAGCCAGAGGCTTCTCCTCATCCACGGGGTTCTCTGCATTCATGAAGTACTCTAGAGGGCTTGGGTTGATGAAAGACGGCGACAGTTCCGTCTTGGGGTGACGGTACTCACATGAAGTGACTAGGCAGAGGTCCACATCTGTCTTGGACTGAGGAGATGGGCTCTTCTTGGTGGATTCTGGGTCCCTGGAGCCAGAGGATGATGCCTTGTAAGTAGATGGCTCAAAGGAGAGAGGTAGATATGATGGGGAGGGAGGTTTTGGACTGACAGGGGATTTTGCTTGAAGTGTAGTATCTTCACTTTTAAAAGGATTAGTCTCCCTTGCTGGGGAAAGTGCCTCTCTCTTGGGAACAGAAAAATAAGATGGTGGAGAAATAGCTTTGGGAGGTGAAGGTGACTTGTCATATTTCTGCTGTGTGTCAGATGTATTGAATGTGCCTTCCACAGACAGTGAAGTTGGGCTGCCGCTGTCTTTAGCTGGGGCACCTTCTAGCACTGGCAGCGAATCATTGGAAAAAAAAGGATTAGTCTCCCATGCTGGGGAAAGTGCCTCTCTCTTGGGAACCGAAGAATAAGATGGTGGAGAAGTAACTTTGGGAGGTGAGGGTGACTTGTCATATTTCTGCTGTGTGTCAGATTTATTCAATGTGCCCTCCACAGACAGTGAAGTTGGGCTGCCACTGTCTTTAGCTGTGGTACCTCCTAGCACTGGAGGTGAATCATTGGAAAGAGGAGAGTGTGTGGGAGAGGCTACTTTTGAGGTGATGGGAGACTGCTGAGCAGCACCAGGTGACATCTCTGTCATTTGGCAGGGTGTAGTAACAGATGGAGTGGACTGAGATGCATCTGATGGGGATGCAGAGGCAGCACGGACTGAATCACTCTCTCTAAAAAGTGTAGGTTTCTCCACTGTAGAACTCTGCTGGTCAGCTGGTCTTAAATCAGTTCCATCTGAGGGACTGTAGTCAACCTCAGTTGGGCCATTCTCTGTAGCACGCAAGCTGCCTGCTGCAGATGGGTGCTCCGGAGATTGCTTACTAAAGTCCATGGCTAATGAGTGGTCAGGGGACTCCTGGCCAAACTCTATTGACATGGTAGAGTGCTCTGGGGATTTTGTGTCCTGCATCTGTGGTCTGCTTCTGGTCTTTGGTGAGATGTCTGGGGAGATGGACATTGGCCTGGGGCTATCCTCTTTGGTTGGAGAGCCCTCCGCCTCATGGAAGGTGGTTGGGGTCTGAACCACAGACACAGACAGGGAGTCGTCCACCTCTGTTGAGTGAGGAGAACCTACCTCAGCATGAAGCGAACGGGAGTCAGTGGCGGGCCCTGGGAAGGAGCTGGTGGCCAGGGATGCAGTGGATGCTGAAGCTAAGTGTGAAAATGTGTCCTCTGCTACCGCTTCTTCCAGAGGTGTGCCTGACTTGTCTGATGTGGTGCCCTCTGATATTGACATTTTACTCTCTTCTTTAGCTGTGAAAGGATTGGTGTCAGATTCATGCTTTGTTAATTGTGCTGAGAACAACACTGAATGACTGTCTTCTCCATTTTTCTTCTGCTCTACATCAAAGAGTGATATTTCCTTCATTGTTGGGGAGTCAGCTCCAGTTGGAGTTGGGCTTTTTGGAAGGGACATCATCTTCTCCACAGGGGACAAATGGTCTCTCTCAGGCGCATCAGGCTCTGGGCTAACCCAGTTGGAGGAGTCCTCTTTGTCACTTGTGACCTCAACAATTATGGGACCCTGGGCTTTTTCCTCTGTCACAGATGGTATAGCTCCAGCTTTTTCATCTACTGGAGACTGATAGTAAGGTGTGTGACCAGAGGACCGAGGTGAGTTAGCTCCCTCCAATGTCTTATCATCTGGGCTTGTGGAGGTCTCGGCTGCTACCTTGGGGCCTCCTGCCAGGGTGGTGCACAGTTCTATTGGTGCAGCAAACAGTGATGGAGAATCAAAACTCTTCTTGTGGTCCACTGAGGGAGACCGTACAAGAGGTGAGGTCGTGGAAGTGGCACGGAGTCTCGCCGGGTCATTGTCATCTCTCTCACATGAATGTTGAACTGAGCCAAAGCCTTCCACTGCCTCTTCAGCAGGAAACTCCTTGCACAATTTATCCTCTTCTAGCGATGAAGGGGGAGATATTGTGGAAGCAGAGGGCTGGTAGTCCTGGCCTTCTGTGGCACAACTCCTAGAGTGGTCCGACTCTGGGACAACCTGAAGCGGAGAGAGCCTCTTCCTATCAAACTCCCCGGATGCAGATGTTCCAAACTTGCCAAGGTCCTGAGAAGGAGAGTCAGACTCGTCATTGGTAGTTTCACCACTCGTGAAGTCCCTTGGAGTCAACATCTCAGAGATTGGAGTAGGCACACTCGAGATCTCTATGGTGGACTGAGTGTGGCCAGAGGTGACAGTGTAATCCTCGGGGGGATCATCTCTGTTCTCGTCATCTGATGTAGTTTCACTCTCAAAGCCAACTGGCAGCATTTCATCATGGATAGATGCAGCTGGAGATACAGGTGAAGATAATTTGGGCGAGGCTGATACAAACAGACACTGTTTCTCAATCGCCCTTTCATCGACATGCTGATGTTTAACATTTTTATTAGCCTCATCGTCCCTTTCCTCAACACTTTCTCCTGATTTGACCTCATGACCCTTCTGTAGTGCTTCATCTTCACTGACAACAAGTTTAGGTTTGTCTGATTCCACTTTCTGTGGCTCATACACTTCTTCTGTCTCTCCTTTCTCTTCATAATCCCCTCCCTCAGATGTCTCCTCCAGTCCAGTACCCTCATCTTCAAACTTCTCGCTTCCAATGCCATTAAGTTTCCCCTTATGATCTGGTTCATCTGGAGTCTCTCCACTGTCTCCCTCAGCCTCTGTGGTGGTTATACCCTCATCCACAGACACTACTGCCTCGGGTGACTCTTTGGTCTGTATTATCTCTTCATGGCGGATCATCACGGCCTCTTCCTCCTTCGTTTGCTGTACAGTCGCATCATCCTCCACTAACGCCTCAGTTCTGAGCTCCTCAAAGTCTTTAGTGAGGTCTTCTGGTGAGGACATCAGAGATCTCTCTACCTCTGGATTCTCGACAACAGCCGCTGCAATGGCTTCAAGTTTAGCACCATCCACCTTCATCTCCTTTTTTGTCACCCTTGGCTTTCCCTTCTCTTTTAACTTTGATGGGCTTCCCACATCTTTTTTTGA
Source organism: Poromitra crassiceps (assembly GCF_964638095.1). Lineage (NCBI taxonomy): Eukaryota > Metazoa > Chordata > Actinopteri > Beryciformes > Melamphaidae > Poromitra > Poromitra crassiceps. Next base: position 22,433,613 of record NC_139629.1, on the reverse strand, counting down.
GGCATCATCCTTTTTCAAAGGCTTTGGTTTTGGTACGAGCTTCTTTTCCTCGCCCACAGTCTTTTTGATGTTAGAGGGCCTTTTCAAGTCTCTCTTCAAATCATCTTTCTTTTGCTCTTTGTTCTCTTCCTTCTTCTCCTTCATGGGGGAGTCTCTCCTGAAATCTCTTTTGATGTCTTTCTTCACCCCCTCCTTCTTTACCTTCTCTTCTTTTTTACTTTCCTTTTTGGGTGTAAGATTCTCATCTTTCTTTGCGAGTTCTTTTTTAACCTCCTTTTCCGCAGGCTTTTTCGGCTCCTTCTTCATCATCTTTTCCTTTTGAATCTTGGGTTTAATTTCCGCCTTCTTTTTTTCTGGAGTCTCATTTTGGGCGGGTTGCTCTACTTTTGCTTTGGCCGATTCTTTCTCAGGTGCCTTTGCCTTTTCCTTTCTCACTGGGACCTTTTCTTTTTCCTCTGCCTTTTGTGTTTTTTCTTGAGATGATTCTGTATCTGCCTTTGCCATCTCTGGGGGCTTCTCTGTCGATTTCAACCTGAGACTCTTGCTTGGCGATGGCTTCGGGGTAGACTTGAGGCTCTCTTTGCTGTCGGTCCTGTGTTTCATCTTAGCCTGCTTTATTGTTGGCGCTGCACTAGCAGACAATGCTTTTTGAGTGACAACTGCCTGCTTCAAGAAGTCCAAGTGCTTCAACTTTTCTAACCCCTCGAGGATGTCATGCTGAGTCGCATTTCCAGGAAAGAGAACGCGCACTACCTTCTCTGAGGGGTTTGCAGGGTGCCACACAATGAGCGAGGAGATGGAAGTCAAGAAAGAGACAGGGAACTCTGATTCTTTTCCATTTGGCAGCAGAATGGAGGCGTTGTCTTTCTCACTACCTGTCCACTGTTTCATAAAGTGCTGCAGCTCTTTGCTGTTCTTTGATGGGTTAAGCACATACATCTCCAGCTTTCCCACACCCATTTTCTGAAAAAGTATGATCGGTTCGATCGTGTTCCCAACAGGCCTTTGTAAAAACTCTGTCCGCAAATTTAACTTGGTGAGGAACTGCTGAAGGAATGCTGCCTCCTCAATGTTCTTTCGAACCCTGTAATTGGGTTCAGGGTTCCCCAGGGTTTCAGGTAGGTTCACAAACACAACACCGATGTCTGGGGAAATCATGTTCTTCACCCAATCACTGTTGGCTGTGGAGCCCTGTGACTGCTCCTCCTCGAGTTCTGCAATCTTCCTCTGCAGCATGCTATTGATGCCTGGCAAGTTGTCATCTCCGATGTGGGTGAGGAGGATGGAGTCCACCCGGTCCAGGTGTCTGACCAGCTTCCAGAAGCATGACTTCCTGTCCGAGCCACCATTAATGAGCATGTTGAACCCGTTGACAGCGAAGAGAGCGGAGTCTCCACGGCCACCAGGGAAAATGTAGCAGCATGGCTTGGAGAGCTTCAGGAATCCTCCTGAGGTCGGTGGTTCTAGCATGTCAAAGGGAGATGGGATCTCGACCGATTCAGATAAATACTCAATGAACTCTGAGAGGCCCTCCATCTCCGGGAGGATGAGAGAGGAGTTCAGCTTCATGTTAATGAAGTCCTGCAGGTTGTGTTTGTCCAAGTTGGAGTTTTTCCAGTCACCTTGTTCAGGGCAGGAGAGGGTCAGGTTGGCTTTGTTTGCTGGGTGAATGGTGCTGAGCAATTCACCAATCTAGGCATGAGAACAATTAAGGGCCTTAATTTTGTAAAATATTGCAATCAGTAGCAAAATCAATAATGCCATGCGATTACAACTTCTTTAAATGTATACTGGCAGTAATTGTCAAGTGCATATAGAAGCATTTCATTGCTGTCTGGTGAAAAACTGAAATCTTAAAAATGTCAACTTTTCAGGACCCCAAGAAGAACTTTTAGAAACCCAACGATAGAACGGTAGAAATTTACCAGTCCGCAGAAGACCATGTAATCCTTCAATAGAATAGTGAACGTATTTAAAAACAAAAACAGTTGCAAAGTTTTCACATGACAGCAGTGTGTGAATGCATGAAGTTGAGGTTGAGGATGTCATTATGGAAGATACAGTACAGTGTTATGAAGTGTAATAATATTTTAGGTCTTCATAAAAAAGTAGCCAAGTTGACTCACCTCCTGGTCTGTGAATATGTCAATGAATTTGAAGAAAGAGAAAGATCCGGACTGAAGAATAAGTTCCCCGGTGTTTTCAAAGCATTGCCCTGAGAGGACCAGAAGCTTGTGTCTGGCAGTGTCTGAGATCATCAAACGAACCTAGAAATGAAAAGAAAATAGAAAAATGTTTTTTTTTGTATTTCAGCATGACACTGGACAGCAGGTGGACAAATGGTCAAACAAGAGAAATCAGAGAAAAGCATTTGTCATTTGAAATGTTAATTTATTGCCAGGAATATAATGCTATATCATTGATCGCAGTATGAGACGCAGGCGTTGCTGCTTCAGCAATCAGTTTAATGTTTCAGTGAATTTGAAATATCACCAGTTTCACTTCAGACAAGTCCATTAGCTGATTAGCTGAGTTGTTCTCTCTATCTCTGTCCACTCTCCTCTCTTTCTTTTCATCTCTCTATCTCTCAGCCCCTCCCTTTCTAGTGGTCAAACTGTCTTTTCTTCCACTTCAGCAACATCAACCGTTCCGGGCTGGCAGCCAGGTCAAGCCTGCAGTGCTATGAGATATTATTAACCCATTGATACCTGATGCAGCATATCCCTCATTTGTGTGTGTATCCCTTTAAGACCGCGTCACGCGGTTCGCGGTCTTAAAGGGATACACACACAAATGCTGCATCAGGTATCAATGGGTTAATGCACAGTTTGACTGCAGACACAGCTGGGGGGCGCAGGCAACATTGAAAAGGAGCAGTAACACAAAAAATATTCTGGTGTAATCACAGACCCCCCCCCCCCCCCCCACAAACACACATATAAACCCACCCCCATCATCTCTTTCTTGAAGTTAAAATATCCCTGTCAAATTATATCAAAAGCTTCACAGCAATAATAAAGGGTACTTGTTATTCCAGCTGTCACCAGGGCATTAGTCTGGTCCCCTGAGCCTCTAATTGCTAAGGCTTTATAGTTGGCTACACCCAACAAGGACAACCAGTATGCTGCTGGTAACACTATAGCCTATAATTGGCCCATCATGGTGTGCTGAACAGTTGTCCTTTTCAGGCTGCAATCAGTTTGTAACGTGCTTGTGTGTGGATCTGTTCATGTGCAGCTACATGTGTTTGTCCACTCTCTGATAGGAGGAAAGTTACTAGTAACAGAGTGGTTATACTAAATATAGGTCCAAAATGATTTTGAGATAGCTGTCTTTCTTTTACCTCAGTACTGACGGCTTCATCTGAGGGGTTGATCAGCACCACCGTCTCCAGAACGTTGCTTTTATGGTGAAGAATCCTCTGCCCTGAGAACAACACAGAGGCGAAATATTACTGATGGGAGAAAATGAATACCCATTTTACAGTTCATCATTTCATCAACACAAGAACTCAAATGATTTATTAGTATTTGTTCTATGTATTTTTGCATCATTGTTATGCTGCTGGTAACACTAAGAATTCCCCTCTATTACCTGTTAATCAAGTATCAGTCAATAAATCAAAAGTCATGTATTATGCATAGACAATCAGTCACTTGTTGCTAGTGGGGATAGGAAGTCAACACTTCGCCTTTTTCCACTTCCCACCCATTTTGTGTCTAAAAAGCAGGAAGTAACCCAGGCGCAAGCAAAACATTAATGAGGGTTTCCAACTTTCAGTCCATTTGGTGACCCAGTGCCGGGGCCCTCGTTAATGTTTTGCTGCCTTGCACCTGTGTTACTTCCTGTGGAAATGGGTGAATTGTTGGCTGGGAAGTGAAAAGGGCTAACTTGCAGGCACAGCCACATGGCCCCGCCCCCCTGACTTCTACAGTATAGAGACGTTATTGTTGTGTTACACTCCTGTCAGCTCAGTCGTCACTTACAGTACTGTCCCTTTTGCCGTTTCACAGAGTCCAGCCACCAGAGGCACAGGGACTATCAAGAATCATCATGTGTTTCATGCTTCTCCTTATTTACAATATGCACAGTATAAGAATTTGATTAGATTTAGGCCTCGCCATGCCATGCCAGAAGAAAACACATCAGAGACACCCTCAGAACACACTAAAAATATAAAGCCTGAGATATGTGAACTAAAACACTGATCGGAGGTTCCTGAGACGTCTCTACTCCTCTGACTCGTACAAGAGGCAGGATCCAGCCAATTCATCAACCACCAATCATCTGGCAGTCCTAATATGGCCGTGTAAATGTTAATGTTCTCTGCACACCAGAGGACTTGATCACTGTCTAAGATGAATAATGTCTACAATGTCTGCCATCTGTCTACAGATGGAAGTATAACAGCCCCCAGCTACCCAGAATCCCCTGAACTTCAAGACTAAATTGCTCCTCCATCACCCTTTCCTCTGACACATCAGAGCTGGACTGGGTGAGTGACTCTTTACTGGGGGTGTTGACAATGTACAAAGATTTTATCCAGCTTAATAATTTGCATAATTACTTTGCACAATTCACGTTTCATTTTCCTCTTAATTAATTCCAGTGCACATAAGATCTCCATTTGTGGCTGATAATAAATTATCTCATTATTCAGCCGTTCCTGTTGGTAGTAGTGATACTATAAACATAATTGAATAACTTATATATTTAGAGCTCTTCAGTGTTTCTGCATGCAATATAATATATAATATTAATATTATATATTAATATTTAATATAAATGCAATAAATCAAACCCACATTACAATTTCTGAGGACTCAACATAAAAAGAAAATCAGGTGTTAGAAATGTAACTGTTCTTCAGAGAGACAGCACCATAGGATAAACCTCGACGATGACACAACAAACAACTTGATTGTAGGGATGGGCATTTCTAGCAAAAACACTATTCGAAATTCGCTGGCCAAATTCGAATTTAATTCGAAATTCGAAAATAAAAATAAAAATGTATTTTTTTTTATTTTTTTTTGTGAGTGAAATGTTGCATTGTCTCCCCTGATTCTAAGTCTACGGCTTTATTAATTAATATAAAAAGCTTCTGCTGTGGATTTTTAGCTCAAACAAGCATTGCACCACTGAAGTAAAGAACATGTTACATGACATTGACATTTTCGAAAATAAAAAACAGTTTTGACAATCATGAGTGGTTCATTAAATATATAGTAGGCTCAGGTCTGAGTGCCAAAGGGGTGCCAAAGTCACCCCCTCTCCCTCTTCATGGGATTTCATCCGCCATTCATTTTTCCATAAACCTTGCTTAAAATGCTTATAAATTGTTTTACTTGCTCAAACCAAGCGATTTGACTATACTTAGAATCAGGGGAGACAATGCAACATTTCACTAATTTTTTTTTTTTTTTTTTTTTTCCGAATTTCGAATTTCAATAATAAAAGTCGACCTTGATAATAACAACGATTATTCGAAAATTCGAAATTCGATGCCCATCCCTACTTGATTGATTATGATAATTACTTTGATCCCACCATTATGTGATTTTGTTTGAGTAATTTTGTCTGTGTCTGTGTACACACACATGTGTGTGTGTGTACATGTGTGTGTGTGGTGGGGGGAGGGGTGGTGTGGTAGAAAATGTCCTCTGGTCCAGGACAGGTGATGAGACCATAGAGACGATATACAAATATGGACGTAGCCACCGTGATGTCACCCATTTGTTTTTGGACTGTTTGACGCCTCCTGTTTGGCATTTTGGGTACTGCCATCTTGACCTTCGTGCAGCTCATGCAAAACCAGGGGTTTCCCACAGAGCCACCTGCTATTCAGGCAACCTGTCCCAAAAACCCAAAAACAGTATTTTTTATTGTCTATTTTAATGGAGGGGGAGGGGGGGGCACCGTGGCGCAGTGGTAAGTGCTGTCGCCTCACAGCTAGAAGGTCCTGGGTTCGATTCCCACCTGGGACGCTGTGAGCACTGAAGGAGTGCGTGCCCGTCCGCATGTCCTCGAGTGCCCACCGCCCGGGTGGGGTCGTCAAAAGGGCCCCTCTTGTGTGGAGTTTGCATGCCCCCCCCCCCCGTGCCCCCTGGGGGTTTCCCTCATATAGGAACCCCACACCAAAAAACATGCAATATCCTGGTTGCTGATGTGGTGCCTCCTCTGGTCGTTAGGGGCGCCTGTTCGGAGGGAGGGGAACTCGTTGGAATAGCGTGATTCTCCCACGTGCTATGTCCTACCGGTGAAGCTTCCCCCTGTCAGGTGAAAAGAAGCGGCTGGCTAACTGCCCATGTATCGGAGGAAGCATGGAGCCAGTTTCAGCTCTCCCCAGATCGGCAGAGGGTGGAGCAGCAACCAGGATAAATAAATTAAAATGAGCCCTAATGGGGGATAAAAAATCAGGGATATGGCTTTGGAGTCAGGAGATATCAAAGAGAGACTGGGTCTTGTCTCGCGGGACGTGATAGCTCCTGGGCTGTTTCTTCCATACATACTTCATATTACAGTTTCTCATCATGTAGCTATAGCCATTAACCCTGCTGCCTCCTCCCAGAGGGCTGTCACTCAGCATGGAACCCTGCTGCCTCCTCCCAGAGGGCTGTCACTCAGCATGGAAGAAGTGTCGCGGAGACTGAATTGGCTCCACCACCATTACTAGTGGCCTCTAATAATCGGGGGAGTACGCTGAAGGTAGGAATACTGGGTCTCGATACAGTTATATTTCATATTTGATTATTTGTCAAACCTTTAGCACTTCCAATGAGGTGCCTCGTTTATGAGGAGGTATAGTCATTTGTCAAAGGAAGAAGAAGAAGAAGAAGAAAAAAGATTTCCAGTATGGTGATCTTACTTTAATTTTGAGCTTCAGTCATCCATCTTTTTCTAATGGGGGGCTTTCTGTTGGCATGAAGGCCATTTTTTAAAGAGCAATGGATGTTTTGGAAATATAGCACATTAGGGCTGGGCAATATGGTTGAAATCAATATCACGATGATCACCCAAAAAAATTGTATCTATATAATTTATATCACGATATTGCTCACGCAAAATCTTGTTAAATCCAAATCCAGTGGAACCGAATTGTATTGTTAGGTGTGATGTCAAACAAAATAGAAATATTCAAATTATATTCCTTACAAAATGTTTTAATATTTCATTTTGTCAAGTAAAGTAAGTAAAGTGAGTACAATTTGCTTGTGATAATCAATTTAAAGAGCAGAATTGTGTGTCAGGATACTGTATCTCAAAATCATCATATCATCACAATACAATTCCACTGAAAGATGATAACGCTAATATTGAATTATCGCCCAGCCATATAGCACATTCTAAATTAATCACTCTCGAAAACTACAGCTGTATCAGCAGTTCAGACTACAGGTCTGTGTAATATCAGCATCAACAAAATCATGCAATTGACCCTGGGAGAACCAGAGATTTTTTTTTCTGTGGACTGATGACCCACTGCTCCAGTAAGTGACTGAGGAAATCGCTTTCAAAGGTCTGTAAAATCAGACCAGTACATAGAGACACTGCGGAGCGTGTCATCATTCAGAAACCACGCCCAAAACAGGGGAAAACTGAAACCCCCCCATCCAATCCTGGCGTTCTCCTACAGTATGTCGCGTGAATGATTGCGTGTTGCACCAAAAGATCGTATATACGGAAGATGAACACTCCAACTTACTTCCTTGACAGCTAGATCCACATTTTTCTTCTCGCCAATTCTCAATGGCTGCTCAGGAGTACAAAAAAACTTGAACTGGCGATTTTTTACATTTTGTTGTGTTCGCAGCCCACCACACAACAGCTTTTAGCTATGTTTAATTCAAGGAAAATGACGCTGGTCTATGGGAGTGAATGGAGCGATTTCCCCCGTGATGGGCGTGGCCTATTTCATGCAGTGTCTCTATTGTCTGTCCTGCTCATGCTGCTCACGCCATGTTTTTATTACTGATATGATGGAAAAGCTGCATCTTGTTTGTCTCTCTCTGCAGATTACACTCTTTGATTACTGGCCTGGCTGGTGAAATGGGAGGTACAAAGACACACCCTGCAGATAGATGATGAACCACCATCACCACCATGGCAAATCACTGTGCATCTCTCTGAGATCTAACCCCTCAACAAACATGACAGAATACGAGATGAGGAGAGGGAATTGGGGGATGTGAGAGTGGTGGCCACTGCTGCTTGCTTGACCCTGACAATTACCTTGATCAATTTAAAAATCCTTAACCCCCCCCAGCCCATCTCTCTCTCTCTCTCTCTCTCTCTCTGTGGGAGGCAAGGTCATGTGACATGCACCGCTGAGCATTCTCCTTCTGGCTGAGCAGAAGGACTGGTAGACCCTGCCACAGACCCAACCACCAGACTACTTGTATGGTCGCACCAAAATAGAGTGACACAACGGCAATTCACTGCCTATTTTTCTATTGGAAGGAAAGGATCAGGTGAATGAGAGAATGATAATTAAGTTGCTCTTCAGTTGGCTCTCCTATACTGTATATATATTCAACACTTTGAGGCCATTTACACCTGGCGTAAACATGTGTTTTCTGTGATCAGATTGCAATCAGATTGTGTTTTATCACTTGAAATGCCAGGTGTAAACACCCCCAAAACGCATTGAAGAAGGATTGCAATCTGATCGGCCAAACCACCTCCGGAGGTGGTCAGGGATGCATTGTGTACACAGTGAACACAAGTGTAAATGCAATGTGTCCCTCTCAATCTGGATACAGCAACTTTATGCGGATTGATAGGACAACCATTTCTGCAATCTGATTGCAATCTGATGGCAGAAAACGCATGTTAACGCCAGGTGTAAATGGCCTCTTAGATTCCTTCTCTCAGCAGGAAGCTGGACCCCATCGTGACATCCATCAGCAAAGCCGAGCACAGTGTTCAATGTCACTTTGTTCCCGCGTGTCACGCTTCTGAAGCTCACAGTGTCACCGTGTGCCCTGGAGCACAAACTGAACTCACATGCTTAACACGCCAAGACCGCCGCCGCTGTCACGTGACCTGAGGCGCCGTCACATGATAAGAGGTCTGCACTTTTCTCACCTGCGAGGTACGTAGTGCGATCTGGTGAGCGGGCGCGCAAATCTGCAGGACAAGAGGCGAGCAGCGGCGTCTCTCCGATTCTTCTCCTCTGATTGGCTGCGCTCATGAAAGGTCAGAGGTAAGCAGGTCAGCGTTGAGATATTTTGAATTTTGAGCGCAGAGCAAAGGGAAAAAATCAAGCTGTGTGCGCGTCGCCATGGGTAGTGCTGTCGCCTAGTTGAGCAGCGCGGCTCTCGCCGTAGGAAAACAACAGGACAGCTCTCCCCCATAGGAAAACAACAGGACAGTTCTCCCCATAGGAAAACAACAGGACAGTTCTCCCCATAGGAAAACAACAGGACAGCTCTCCCCCATAGGAAAACAACAGCACAGCTCTCCCCCATAGGAAAACAACAGGACAGCTCTCCCCCATAGGAAAACAACAGGACAGCTCTCCCCCATAGGAAAACAACAGCACAGCTCTCCCCCATAGGAAAACAACAGGACAGTTCTCCCCATAGGAAAACAACAGGACAGTTCTCCCCATAGGAAAACAACAGGACAGCTCTCCCCCATAGGAAAACAACAGGACAGCTCTCCCCCATAGGAAAACAACAGCACAGCTCTCCCCCATAGGAAAACAACAGGACAGCTCTCCCCCATAGGAAAACAACAGGACAGCTCTCCCCCATAGGAAAACAACAGCACAGCTCTCCCCCATAGGAAAACAACAGGACAGTTCTCCCCATAGGAAAACAACAGGACAGTTCTCCCCATAGGAAAACAACAGGACAGCTCTCCCCCATAGGAAAACAACAGGACAGCTCTCCCCCATAGGAAAACAACAGCACAGCTCTCCCCCATAGGAAAACAACAGGACAGCTCTCCCCCATAGGAAAACAACAGGACAGCTCTCCCCCATAGGAAAACAACAGCACAGCTCTCCCCCATAGGAAAACAACAGGACAGCTCTCCCCCATAGGAAAACAACAGGACAGCTCTCCCCCATAGGAAAACAACAGGACAGTTCTCCCCATAGGAAAACAACAGGACAGCTCTCCCCATAGGAAAACAACAGGACAGTTCTCCCCCATAGGAAAACAACAGGACAGTTCTCCCCAATAGGAAAACAACAGCACAGCTCTCCCCCATAGGAAAACAACAGGACAGCTCTCCCCATAGGAAAACAACAGGACAGTTCTCCCCCATAGGAAAACAACAGGACAGTTCTCCCCCATAGGAAAACAACAGGACAGCTCTCCCCCATAGGAAAACAACAGGACAGTTCTCCCCCATAGGAAAACAACAGGACAGTTCTCCCCCATAGGAAAACAACAGGACAGTTCTCCCCCATAGGAAAACAACAGGACAGCTCTCCCCCATAGGAAAACAACAGGACAGTTCTCCCCCATAGGAAAACAACAGGACAGTTCTCCCCCATAGGAAAACAACAGGACAGTTCTCCCCCATAGGAAAACAACAGGACAGTTCTCCCCATAGGAAAACAACAGGACAGCTCTCCCCCATAGGAAAACAACAGGACAGTTCTCCCCCATAGGAAAACAACAGGACAGTTCTCCCCCATAGGAAAACAACAGGACAGCTCTCCCCCATAGGAAAACAACAGGACAGTTCTCCCCCATAGGAAAACAACAGGACAGTTCTCCCCCATAGGAAAACAACAGGACAGTTCTCCCCCATAGGAAAACAACAGGACAGTTCTCCCCCATAGGAAAACAACAGGACAGCTCTCCCCCATAGGAAAACAACAGGACAGTTCTCCCCCATAGGAAAACAACAGGACAGCTCTCCCCATAGGAAAACAACAGGACAGCTCTCCCCATAGGAAAACAACCCATGTCCCTGTTGTTTTTCGCTGTCAGGAGAAAAGAAGTGGCTCTCTCCAGATCGGCAGAAGGGGTGGAGCAACGACCGGGACAGCAGGGGGGGATTGGCCAAGTACTATAGACCCTTTTCACAGCTGCCATTTTATGTGTAAAAGGCAGGATAAACACAGGTGCAACCAACTCACTAATTAGGGCTCCAGCACTGGAACACCTACAGTAAAGGTCCTTACACATCAAGAGCGATGCGAATATACGGCAAAGAAATTGCAATACGAGTTTTGACCCACCTGTCAATCACAGGCACAGATGTACAAGTCGAAAGCGAATTTCAGAAAAAATCGACCGTGGTTCGAAAAAATAAACGCTGCAATAACGCTCAGCGAAACTTCGCCGTTGGTATGCACGGTTACATTGACTGATATAGGGTCAGAAAATATTATTGACGTGCGAATTAATCGCACGAAAAAAACGCTCCCTGCGTTCCGATCGGCTAGTAGTTCCCTGTGAAGTGGACTGCACAGGGTATTGAGCCATATTACTTAACATGGCTGAATACCCTGTGCAGTCCACTTCGAAGGGGAACTAGCCGATCGGAACGCAGCCGACTGGAACTGGACTGGAAGCCGACTGGACTGGAAGTTGGAAACCCTAATTAATGTTTTGGAACACCTGTGTTTATCCTGCCCTGTAGACACAAAATTCCCACCGTGAAAATGGTCTATTGGGGAGAAAAATGGAAGAAAACCTGAGGGGGGAAAAAAAGGGGGGGGGGGGTAATAGTCATCAAAAGAAAAGAGGCTTTGGTAAATATGTTAATTGTGTCACTAGGTCTTTATCTCACAGATATTTATTCATTAAATACAAATCCCTGATTCTTAATTACTATTGACCATACGATGCAATGTCTTCAACCACGCCATAAGGGAGGGGCCTGGATGGGTGGGTGAGTTGTTTTTAGAGGAAAGGATGTTTGTTTTCCAGGCAGCAGTGCCACCTGCAGTGACGGCAGAGTGCAGGGAAATCCATACGTAGCCTGGAGGATCATATGTCCATCTGCCAGACACCAGGGCTCTCCTGCCTCGCCCCCTCTTTCCTCTCCGTCCTCACATCCCTCCCTTTCCCAGTCTTCCTCTGTGGGCTCTGCGCTCTGCGCCTCCTGCGCCCGCACAAGTGCCCTAACACAGCGTGATGGACCTCCTGCGCCCGCACAAGTGCCCTAACACAGCGTGATGGATGGCATAATCATCTATCAAGCAAGCAGACGGGTAATTGCATTCTCCCTCTCTCCCGATCCCACCTGCCGTCTTGTAGATTTTCTCTCCACACAAGCACCAAGCCCTACCTGCCTCTGTTAACCCATTGATACCTAATGCAGCATTTGTGTGTGTATCCCTTTAAGACCTTCTTAAAGGGATACACACACAAATGAGGGATATACACGCAAATGCTGCATCAGGTGTCAATGGGTTAAACAAATGAAAACAAACACTACCAACTACAGTTCAATATAAAACACACATAACATGAACTCAATTGATCACGCGGCCTTGTTGAATAAATACTCGATTATACCTGCTAGGTATATCAGAATCGAGTATTTATTCAACAATGCCGTGTAATAAATTCTGATTGGTCGATCACGGCATTCAATGGTCTGTTATTTTTTTTAATAAAAGACCCCGCTAGGTATATCAGACCATTGCGATGCACAGAGGCCACGTCCAGTCATATCAATCCGCAGAAAGAAGTCAGTGAGTTTAACATCACCTGTGACAAAAGTCAGCTAGCAGTCTGTTAAATGGCGAGGTACAGCCTCCAAACATCTCTCTATCTGAGCCCATTTACACCTGGCGTTAACATGCGTTTTCTGCCATCTGATTGCAATCTGATTGCAGAAATGGTTGTCCTCTCAATCCGCATAAAGTTGCTGTATCCAGATTGAGAGGACACATTGCATTTACACTTGTGTTCAATGTGTACACAATGCATCCCTGACCACCTACGGGAGGTGGTTTGGCCGATCAGATTGCAATCCTTCTTCAATGCATTTTGGGGGTGTTTACACCTGGCATTTCAAGTGATAAAACACAATCTGATTGCAATCTGATCACAGAAAACGCATGTTAGCGCCAGGTGTAAATGGCCTCACTCTCTTCGTTTACATCTCACTCAGACGAATCCTGGTAGCCTATGTTGTATTGGTGTATTAGCAGCATACAAGCTAATGCTAGTTAGCAAATGTGACGTTAGCTTTAACTCATTGAGTGCCATGGACGAGTATGTTCGTCAATTGGTTTAGTAACGTAGAGTGCCAAGGACGAGTATGTTCGTCAATTGCGTTTTTTGACGGTGGGACGTGCATCAAAGCCAGATCCATCTCCTGTGAAAGTATGGTGGCTGTTGAATGTGTAAAAGCTATTTTAGGGACCCATTAGGTGGCGACAGTGCTCTCCAGATTACAGAAAGGCGAGGAAAAAACAGAGAAGAAGTCGTTGGGGAAACGGAAATCGCATCGCATCCGTATGCATCGATATGCATGAAGCATAACGTTAGCTGTGCCTGCAGCAGCCAATCTGCTGCCACAATCGAGCACCTCCGTGTCCGCTGCGATAGCCCATCCGCATGATTTTGTTATTAGTTGTTATTATTCTCAACTGGAAGCATGGGAGCCGGTGACAAATACACGCGGAACGCTGTAAAAAAGCTGGATGTAGCGGACTTTTCAGTGCAGAGCAAACGCAGCAGAAAGCCCCAGAGACACTCCCACACGGAGGAGGAGTGTGCAGTTGAGGGGGGGGGGGGGGGGGGCACGCAGAGCAGCATACAACACTGACCAGACAGACCCAGACAGCAGGACAGGATTGGCAAACGTAAGCTAGAATATCTCATGCCCACCACCAGCAGTAAATCAAGACCAGCACGAAGCTGCAACCAGCAGCGCACGCAGGGGCCAGCGCTGCTGGTTGCAGCTAAAAAATATTGTTTTGCCAAACAAAATTCCTTGGTTTTCGCTGTTCTATTGAAGGAAATTATTTTTGAGGTGTGACTACATCAGAAAATATTAGCTTCAGTCAGTGATGTGCATGAAATGTTTAATTTCACAAAAGGCTCATTATCTCAGCTTCTAGAAAAAAACGACTGTTTTTGGTTAAATCAAGCTATCTTCTCCGGCTGATAACTAAAGAACGGAAAATGATATCAATAAACCTGTTTTTGCTGATGATAGAAGAGAGTCTCATCGTTCTTTTTGCGTGTTCGGTGTTTACATAGTAATATCACACAATATTCTGTGGGCCTCGAGAAATCACTGAAAACGCTCTGAAACTCTGGCACTGGGAGCGTCCGTTCTCCAAAAGTGGCTGGCACTCAATGAGTTAATAGAACCTTTTCACGGGGGCCATTTTGTGTAGAAAAGGCAGGGTAAACACAGGTGCAAGCAAAACACTAATGAGGGTTTCCAACATATATGAAAGTTGGAAACCCTCATTAGTGTTTTGCTTGCACCTGTGTTGACCCTGCCTTTCTGACACAAAATGGCCCCCGTGCAGATTTACAGCCTTTTTCTTTAGACTTTCACTGAAAGTGGTGATTGAAGCCACAAGGTTAAAGCACACTTCTGTGCTTTAACCTTTGTTGTGGCACTCTCCTTGATGAACATAAAAACCCTGTCAACATCAGAGAGCGAATATACTGTGGTTTTCTATGGAGCGCCTGATGAATTAATGTGAAGTTAAGGGGAGAGAGTGTAAATCTTCTCCTTGAGAAAGGGAGAGTAGGCAGAAAGCCTGAGGTATTGAAATATAAGAGAACAACATTATACCAGCGTTACTGCTTACGCAGCACTGACTCTCAAGTCTCACCTTCATTTTCTTATGCTGGTTTCACTAGGGATGCACCATATTAATTGGATGTTTTTTTTCCGATATGCCAATATTTTCCAACTCTTTTGGCTGATTCCACCTAATTTCGGAGAACATCATCAAGCCTCTCCTGTAGTGGAATTAACACATTATTATGCTTACTCTTAGCATGACGGCCCACTGGCAGATGCAGACATAATGTACACCTTCCATCCTTTTATCTCTACTTCACCAATCAGAACCACACTTGTATCTCTCCTTCACTGCTTATTTCTCCTCTCTCTTCCCCCCATCCTCTCCTCATGGCCCGTCTCCTGCCCCATCCTCTCTCCCTTGTTTCCCTTTCTCACATCATCTTTCTTCTCCAGGTCTTCCCCTCACCCTCTCTTCTCCTCCGCTCCTCTCCTCTCTCACATCATCTTTCTTCTCCAGGTCTTCCCCTCACCCTCTCTTCTCCTCCGCTCCTCTCCTCTCTCACATCATCTTTCTTCTCCAGGTCTTCCCCTCACCCTCTCTTCTCCTCCGCTCCTCTCCTCTCTCACATCATCTTTCTTCTCCAGGTCTTCCCCTCACCCTCTCTTCTCCTCCGCTCCTCTCCTCTCTCACACCATCTTTCTTCTCCAGGTCTTCCCCTCACCCTCTCTTCTCCTCCGCTCCTCTCCTCTCTCACATCATCTTTCTTCTCCAGGTCTTCCCCTCACCCTCTCTTCTCCTCCGCTCCTCTCCTCTCTCACATCATCTTTCTTCTCCAGGTCTTCCCCTCACCCTCTCTTCTCCTCCGCTCCTCTCTCTCTCTCTCTCTCTCTCTCTCTCTGTGTTTCCCTCCCTCCTGTATGTTCACGGACAAAGACGTAACCCACTGGGGATTCTGCACTGCTAATTACCTCTGTCTCAGCACCGCATCTAAACTGGGTTGCAAGGCAACAACCAACCACACACAGGAAGAAGGAGGAGAGGGAAGAAGGGCGGAGGGGAAAATGGCAGAAATTCAGGGTGTGTCTGTCTGAGCCTATTTCACCAGGCTTGATGAGGTCTTTACGAAGTTACAGCCAAAATGGATATGAATCGTCTCCTGTTGTGCTGCTGCTGTGTTGTGTCTCTTACATGATGCAGCATTAGAGTATACTTTTCCTTTAGAAACCCCAAATGTGAAACCGATGAAACCCGAGAACCAAGAAGTCCACACATTATAAACGGTTTGTTTCTCCAGATTCATGACGTAGCGTATTTCTATACTGGATTCTTCCACAGAGAGTCCTTCAACAACGCAGCTTTATTGAGGGTTATGTTTTGCATCGCTCAGCAAACACACACACATCACACACACACACGCGCACACGCACACACACACATGCACACACACACACACACACACACACACACACACACACACACACACACACACACACACCATACCTTCACAAATGTGTCAAATAAACAAACTAGGGATGCACGATATATCAGCAATCATATCGTATCGGCAGATGTTAGTCATTTTTTTACATATCGGCATCGGTCCGATGTTGCAGTGTTAATATCGGTTATTATCGGTATCAGCCAAAGATTTTTCATTGAGAGGAAACATTGTGGTAAATCTATGATTTCTGGGCTTTTCCAAATGTTTTGGAAATAAAGAAAGACATTAATTTTTCAAATTCACAGTGTTTACATGGGTTTTTCAGTATATACAAAATGTTATTATCACAGAAATGTGTTTTTATACAGATCATATCGACATCGGTAAATATCGGTTATCGGCCATAACAGCAATGTTAATATCGGTTATCGTATCGGCCAAAATGTTCACATCGGTGCATCCCTAAAACAAAACTCAAGCAGATGTAGTCCAACCAGTACCAATCTCCCTCGAATGGCTGTGTGTCCTCGTATAGATCACCTCAGACTCAGCAGCACAGAATCCTTGAGATAATCGAGTGATATAAGCATGGGAGGTCAGACAATGTAAACCTGCCAGCAGCAGTGATTGATAGCCTGTCTGCATGTCATATAATAATGCTATCAGAGAGAGATATCCCCATCTCCTGTGTGTTACGTCCTCCTCGACCTATTCTATTTCACCATAATAAGCCAAATTCTGGGGATTATTATATCTTTACAACAGACAGAAAAAACGAACGCTACGATATAAAATCGCCTGATTATTGTGTACCTGCATTTGTCGACTGAATCAATCTATTGTGAAGCTAACCATCAACCAAGCATGAAGGCCTGCCGGTCAGAGGCAATATGGAGCCGAGCCAAGCAGAGGCTGCTGGCGGTCAAGGCCATGCTGCCCACTGACTCACCACATGTCCTGATCCACTGACTCCATCTTATATAGGGCCGCTCTCTTACCATGCTAACATTACTGCTATGGGGGCACTATGGAAAGATGCTGATGGGGCTCATCCAGGGATAAAGCCCCGTGCTTAGTGCGCTCTGTAGGGGAAGTTGCTACAGCTGACCCTGATCTGACATCGTATTGTCATTGAAAGGTGGGCATCATAAAAGGGAAGCTGTTAAAGAATGTCTTGGGCTATTTTCAATAATGAAAACTACTTAGCAGCTAACGCCCAGTTCAGGTCATATCACAGTGCACGCCCCCTTTCTTTGAGGTTGTATAACCCATTCATTGTTAGGCTCGCCCCCTTTCTCTGATGCTGTCTCCTCATCCATTCACAGTTTACCACACATGTGGCAATAACCAATCAGCCCAAGCTATTCCTTTCCAGCTGATCCCAATCACCTAATCACCGTAGTATATCAGAGTCCATGATGTTTTACTCTGTTTGCTATGTGCTGCGTATGTGCCATGTGTCATTCTCAGTTGCTGATCATCATCGCTGAAGCAGTTGTTTTCGCCCCACCTTCTCCCCTGACCACCACCATCGTCATGACTCCTGAAGTATTCCCTATGGGGGATTTCCTATCCTATTCTTCACTTACTGACGACGCCCTCTCATCATATCATGGAGTCATACGTAATCATACGTAATACATAATTTGTTGTATCATTAGACTACTAATAATAAGTATATTATTAATAAGAGACTACTAGTCTCTTATTATTGAAACACATATGGAGGAATTAGAAATGTAGCAGGCTGCTTGTGCCAGTCGCTGTGAAAGTGTCAATATAAATGCTAGCCAGTGGTGTTTTGTTGTCCCGGCTTACCTCTAACATCTGCAGAAAAACGAGCTGAGTGTCTGGAGACAAAGAGCTTGAGTTCCTGGTCCAGGTTACAGTCAATAAGGTTGGTGTCCCATGACCGGATTCCTGCGAATCAAGACCAACAAGAAGAAGAAGTGCAGAAAAAGGTATTTTAGCAATCAAACACGTATACATGCTTTGCTGCCTGGAAATAAATGAATACACTTGACAGACTTTACATCAGTAAGTTGCCAGTCTCTATCAAATGCTCAAAGTCTCATCCACAAATCTGTATTAATCACAGATCATTTGCTTTCATGCCAATCAAAGACACTGGTTTGGCACAAGAGAAGAAAAAAAACGATAATAGGAAATGTGTAGAGCTGTTTCTGTTTTGCCATGGGCCAGTCACACTGCTAGCTAGCCTCCAGTGAGCTGAGTCATGGTAACTGCTGGTATCATCCTCTCTATGCAGGCTAAAGGCCTAATGTAGGCCATGGTGTAAAGTCACGTACTGAAATGAACTGGGAATGGGGGCAAAAACACCAGGCTGCATTAAAACACAGAAGCAGTGTGTTTTTGTCTCGGGGGTCTGCGTAAAACAATGACGTTTGAGAGGCTGCACTTATTTCAGATTATATGACACGCTACAAAAAATGTTTATTAAACTCACAATAAGCAATGCGTTGTCCTCCTCCCCAGGAGGAGATACCCAGGAGGAGATACAGAGGTCTCATAAAAGTAAGCCAAGCTTAATACAAAAGGGTGTGGCAATATGATGCGGCCATGATGAATAGCTACATCAACAAACAATCCAGAAATGTGATGGAGAAAATGTAGCCTAGTTTCTGTTTGACTGATTCATAAGCTTTTGAAGCACAAGGCTGATATAGCATCACCTGTTAATGCAAAATACATTCAACTTAGTCACACAATCCTGAGATTGATATGCCAATATGCCATGGCACAAACATGTTCCAATGCAAGTCATAACAATTTAGGCTATAACTTATTGATGCCATAATGAGGTATTTTATCTGCCCTTCTAAGAAAAACACTTTTTTTTCCAACTTCTGACACTGTTTTGTGCTTTTTGTGCTCATTTGTTTCAATGTAACAGACTGGTAACTATGTAGGCTAAATCTCCTCCTATAGGCTACATGATGCCACCCAACAGGCAACAGCCACCTGATGGTCTTTTCTGCTGTTTTTGTGTAGTCATTTCACACACAGCGGTTTTGCGCCATATCCTCCCCTTCCTTATCTCACAATGAGGCACTGCCTGGTGGTGGTAATATAAACACTATGCAGCTGTACCAGGGCTGTATTATGAAACGCCCTGCTCTGTTTTAAAATCGTTCCTTACGGCTTTCCGTAGGGACCGCAGTGCGGACCGAGCCACGCCCACCAGCCGGTGTGGGATGAGAGAGCTGGATGCGGGGCGATGGGAGAAACCACATAGATAGGTGATTTATTCACATTTGATCAACATAGGAACATAATCACGCTCATTGCAAAACATGTAGGCTAGGCTACTTCTTAGTGGAGACAATTGAGTTTTCTGTAACAACAATGTGGGCCTAAAATGGAGGGTAGACTGTCAGCGAAAAGGTGCTAAACGGCGTCTTCCTCATCCTCCTGACTGACTGGGGGGTGGGGGATCACGCTGCGTGGGATATCCTCCTGGGATTCCTGAAACAAAAGCCTTGAAGCACCTGAACACGCACTGTGCTATTAGCTACGCGACGCACTCGCACTGCTGCCAAAGAAGGCGATAGAAGAAGGCTGCGTTATTGACGCAGAGTCCAGAATGATATAATGCTGAATCACTCCATGTCAGCTTTATTAGAGGACCTGGCCCACGTGTGTGGATGACAACACTACTAGGCCTGTGCTGGCATGACATTAATGTTTGAGAAAAAAACATCTGGACAAAGTTGCTCTTACACACAATGCATGCGAGTGGGAGGCAGCTAGGTGGAAAAGATGCAGCAGCAGAGCAGTAGCGTGTAGATTTTTGCGTGAGGCGCGCAACGATATGTCTGAAGTTAGATCCAGTGTTACAAACAGGTGGTGGTGGTATCTATAGCCTAGTTTGCATAAATAAAATTGAACTTGTAAGCAGTAATTTGCCTATTTCTGATCAAGTTATGACAGACGTCAAGTTCAGGCAGTTATGGTGGACAAAGAAAGTGGCGGATCCGATCCATCTGAAGACTGTCTCACCATCCCCATCATCTCTCCCGTCCCCTTACCTTTCTCGATGTCCGCAATGGCACACTTTAAGTGGTCCTCTGTTATGATCTCGCCGATAACAACCAGCAGATAAAATTTGTTGTCGACGAAGTGTTGCGAGGGGCTGGAGGATGTTGGAGACATCGCGGTGTTGCTGGCGCTGCCTAAAGTCTCCATATCTGCAGATTGAACTAGAGTAGCCATCCTCGCCTCTCTCTCTCTCTCTCTCTCTCTCTCTCTGTGTGTCTGTCTGTCTGTCTCTCTGCCTGGCTGACGCACAGCAGGAGCACACGCACAGCCTTGTCCTTCCGCAGCCTTGATATAGGAGTGGCCCTAGCTTTTTATACCGGCAGACATTGTGTCATATTCGGTAACCGGGGAGAAGAGGGGCGCTTGTTTTTTTTCCGCACACTCACAGCTGATGTCATCCGCATCGAATCACACCCCTCCGGAAGTTATTGAAATATGAAATAGGCTATTGAAACATTTTCAAATGCGCAGCATTATTATCATCATCAGTGCAGGGCTCACACACACACACACACACACACACACACACACACACACACACACACACACACACACACACACACACACACACACACACACACACACACACACACACACACACACACACACACACACACACACACACAACACACACACACACACACACACACACACACACACACACACACACTTTCAAGCTGGGTGTCCCTCTGGCTAGCCTCATTGAGGTGATTCTATCTCATGGATGGGGTCAGGCCAGGTGCGTTATGGACTTAAAAAGACTATTCCAGTGGGAATAGAGGAGTCCACTCAGCAGCTAGATGTGAATATTTCAGGGCCTTGGTGGTCGGCTGGTCTGGCTTCGGTCATGTTTTCCTCAGGCCATGACAGATACAGCATTATCAAACATTCATCACACACAGCGGGGAAATAATGAAGGCATTAAAAATACAACAGGCTGCCAACAACAACAGACATGGATGTGTGTGTGTGTGTGTGGGGGGGGGGGGGTGCTAGAGGGTGGAGCCTCCACTAGAGGGCGGAGCCTCCGTGCTGGAGAGTACTCTGATGTGTACTAGCCTGTATACAAAAAGTACTATCTTTATGTTGACATACTTTACTAACCGTTTGTTTGGGAGCTATGCAGCCATCCTCTTGCCGTGGTGCAACCAGGAAGTAAACAGCTCTGGTGACAATTTACACTAAACATGTGACACTGCACATTTGAGACCCTTTATTATGTCGATATTTGCTGTAAATGCATCAATACATCATTCAGTAAGATTTTTACAGCCCTATAACTGGAGGCGGGGGGTATGGTACATTTTACCTTGATTGTTCTAAACAGCCTTGAATTTTCCATGTTCATGTTGGCTTTGTGGTGGAACTGGAACCAATTAATTCAACATACTGGTAGATTTGTTTGGCTACGTATTTTCCCTGCACAAAGCCACTATGATCACGCCTCATGCCTAAACCCTACCAATTACCAATCACCAATTATCTCTCCTCATGACTAAACCCAACCAATCAGAGGCAGAGTAGGGCGGGTCATCTATCTGCATCTCGAAAATATGCGGCCAGGCTGCCCATCCCCCAAACTGCAGTAGGCCTACACACCGCGCACACCGAGCGACAGCGAGGGCAAGACTAATTAGCCTAACTAATAGCCTGCCCTACAAAAACAACATGGAGATGGAAAGCAACGGGACTCAGGTAACGTTAATGCATTGAAGTTTTCCGTGTTTTGGTTTGATGCTAATTAAGTTATAAGTGACAGAATCGATTTCCACGTGTTTTCAAACTAACGTTAACTGGGTCGTTTGAGTAGCATAGCCCTACCGTTCTGGCGCAGTTTACTTTAACACGCTGTTGTGCGAGTTTGTAATGGAGAGAGTATATGGCAAGCGAGACTAGTAAAATTAGTTTGATGTGTGCGCATTGTCTTGTGTTGAAGGCAGTTAGAGCTATCAGGTGTTGCTCAAATCCTCATAGGGGACGACGGAGAATTTGCTTTTTGCATTAGGCCTTGGCCACACTGATCCGTCAGAAAATGGACAGAATTATTGAACGGACAGATGTCTGTCCGATGAGAACTGAGTCTACGTCAAACCCCTCGCCGAAAGCGCCGGGGCTGCTCCGCGGCCGGCGAGCCTGCCTGCGCAGCCTGCGTGCAGCTCCTTGGAAATGTGACTCGATGCAAATGACATGAACAGCGCGAGTATAATATAATGTAGATCATGTGCAGATAACTGGAGAGAAGTATGCACTACATTCTCCCCTTGGACTAACTTCTAGTCACTGAAATCCTAGTGAAATCACACAATTTTACTCATTTTGCTGGGGAATCCCTGATAGCCTCGTTCACCGCCTTGGTCATCTTCTTTGAAAAGTTGAAACAAATCTCGGAACGCCTCCTCTCGAGACCTCGACTCTGATTGGCTAAACGGACAGTGACTATCCGACCATCCCATACGTCCATCCAGAAAAAGTTCATCTCTCTTCAACTTTCTGTCCATCAAAACGTATGCAAATTTTCTGGATACTACGCTTCTGAGTGCTCCACGGACAGTCGGACAGTTGTCATTGAAAATGAATGGAAGTGAACAGAGAAATGAACGCACACGGACAGACACCACGGATCAGTGTGGCCAAGGCCAAGGTCCTTGCACACAGAGTCCGAATTGTTCGCTGCGTTTTTTTAATCCGTCATCCGGGAAAAAAACGTCACGCACAGATACCTTGCCCACTGAGGCCGATGCGTTAATTATCCAATCGCAACGAAAAGAAAACTACCGCGATCCTATTGATCCACAATAGACCCTTCTCACGGGGGCCATTTTGTGTCGAGAAGCCAGGGTAAACACAGGTGCAAGTAAAACACTAATGAGGGTTTCCAAATTCCAATCATGGAAGTTGGAAACCCTCATTAGTGTTTTGCTTGCACCTGTGTTTACCCTGGCTTCTCGACACAAAATGGCCCCCGTGAGAAGGGTCTACTGGCAGTGTGTCTGTGTGGCTCTCTGTCTCCCCCCCCCCCCCCCCCTTCCCCATACACACACACACACACCGCGTCCCGCATTCCAAGCTGGTCTGCAATCACCTGGCACATTCTGTCTTTTAATTCCGAATCTCTGTATTCCTGCTTTGCCATAAAATGCTTTGTGCTGGGAGACGAACTGAATTAACTTCTCAGACGCCATTTTTCATTGTGAATAGCAACACTACGGCAGCTCTGGGTGGTCAAACACCTGTCAAAACGATTTCATGGATGCGGAAAAACGCAGAAAATCGAACCTCGTCCGAAAACTTAAATGACGGACGTAATTGTCGGACTCGGTGTGTCAATGATGATTGACACAAATGAGGTCGTATTTTTATTTTTTTCGTGCGTCAATTTCGGACGAAAAAACGGACTCTATGTGCAAGGACCTTTAGGCTACACTTTTGGGGGATTCTCTATTCTAGTCCGAGCAGATGCCCTCTCTCGCCGCAAGAAGAGAGGCCTCTTACCACGGAGTCATTACGCCAAAGAACTAGTTGCCATGCTGCCATGCCATCAGAATTAGTTGCCATACCGTTTCATGCCATAGATCTTATCGCCATGCCATACTTGAATAAAGCTTGCGTGTTAACTCTACCCTCTGGTCTCTCATGATTGAAATGGTGGTCTCGACCTAGTTTCAAGATGAAGACCAGACACGCTGCCTCGCATCACATGTAATCTAGTGACCTCATCATATGTAATCCTAGCGTGACAAGTGTAATTGTCCGTGTGATGCACCTGCCTATATGACGCCGATAATGTCGTCAGTGCCGAGGCTATGACGTGGCAGTATTTATAGCCATGCTCAGCGGGTCATCGTTCTCTTTCCCTGATCTTCTGGTCGCTGTAGGCTACCTGAGCTGATCGCATCCCGTTCTCTGAAAGCTGTGTTTCGCCCCACCCACCTCCCCAGTCCACCACCAATGTCTTGATTCCTGAAGAATCCCCTACAGGGGGGGATTCTCTATTCTAGTCCGAGCAGATGCCCTCTCTCGCCGCCACGGAGTCAACACAAAATCGCCAGTTTTTTTCTACATAGATTCTGTCTTATCTAACAACAAATTCAGAAACTTCTGTAGGCCTACTATTTCATATTTTCCATAATAAGTGTGTCACTAGGCTATATGCCAGCATTTGTTACAAATTAATTGTCAGTTGTAACAATGCCATAACAGCAGTGTTGAGGAAACTACTTTGAAGTGCAAATAATATAATTTGGCCACAGTCCCCCCCCCACACACTGAGCTGCTATTTCTGATGGTTCGTTTCCCAACTTTGTCCCACCTTAAGGTTGTGAATCTTCAGCGTGTGAAGGCACTGGAGCTCTGGCTGAAAATAAACAATGTCAAGCTGAACCAAGTCAACGGCCAGAGGAAGTATGGTGGACCACCTGAAGGTGAGAGAGGCCCCGCTCCGGGAGCCTGGCTGTCCAGCCCCAGATAGAAAGGAGCAAGTCTGTGTCTGTCTGTCATAGGTGATGATGAGGTCATACGCAAGATGAATGAAGGTACACAAGCGCCCAGTGGGAGACAACTGCACTCTGGAGCTTTCCCCCACCCCATCTTTCATCAGTGATGTCACTCTCACATATGCGTTGACATTGCGACATCATCAGTGATTAAACAGTGACAGTGACATCTTCACTGAAAAGGATCGCTGATGATGTTATAGATATTGTGACGTGATAATCAGTGATGATGTCATCAATCCTTTCCCTGCTGAGGTTATAAATTGGACGACTCTTGCTCATAGCCCAGCCAATAAAGCCTGAACTTTTATTTCGAACATGCTTAAAATAGTGTAACACACATTCAAACTAAACAAGAACTAAGCGATCAGTTCAAACCTACAGTATAATTTCAACAAAACCAAGATATTATGCAGTCAGGTAGAGACAAAAAAACATCACAAGGCCATCCATCCCATAGCTGTTCTGTACAGATGGTTTTCACCAGAGCGCAACCCCACAGCACTTCCTTTTTCTCAGCATTCGGCAAACTGCAGAAATATTCACTTGACAGAGTTACTTTTGTTTTCGCTGCTCAGCTGTATAGACGGTTTTCACGGAATGGTCAGTCCTGCACTTGAATGTTTTTTTTTCTTTTATGTCCATAACAAACACTGCAACAGGAAGTGAGCGGGGGTTCAATTTAGAATGTTTTTGTTGTCAAGTTAAAACCGTCTATAAATGTGTTTAGTGTTTCACATGTTTTCATTTCTTCACTGCAGTTTTTCCATAAGTTTACTCCTTTTGACTGTGACACAATATTTAGGATTACTCCTTCCTTAGCTTTTATTCTTTGAAGATACATATTAATCTCAAATCAGGTTTACTGTCTCATCTGGAACGACTCCTGGATACTGTTTGGTAATTGTTTATTTTTTTTAACTCTATACATAATTTGAACAGTTTTGAAATCGACCAAATCTTTGAGTTTTAGTGATTTTAGTTGAATGAAGAGGGGGTTTGTTGGTTCTCTGTAAGTGGCTTTATTTACAATTCTGATGGCTCTTTTTTGAACGATGAAAATTGGATCTGTATGTGTTTCTCCACACTTCCACACAGTAGGTAATATATGGGAGTATGAAGGAACAGTACAGGGTGTATAGTGAAGCTTGATTTTTGGAAGATCTTTTGCTTTATATAGTATTGCAATTGATTTGGATAGTTTAGCCTTAATGCAGTTTAATGTGACTTCCAACATAATTTATTATTATCTATTATAACTACAAGACATTTATTTAATTTCAGACACTTTCGATTTCTACATCATTTATCATGAGTTATTTGAGCGATTGCCAAAAAATATGAATTTTGTTTTGCTTAAATTAATTTGTTTGTGGATCTTATCAAACAATAAATAAATTGAATTATTTACTTGAAAATGCACCGTTCTCATCCCCTGTCCGCCCCTCTGGTTCTGGTAGTGTGGAAGGGCCCTGCCCCAGGAGCCCACTGTGAGGTCTTCATCAGCCAGATTCCGCGGGACATCTACGAGGACCTGCTGATCCCCCCGTTCAGCACCGTCGGGCCGCTCTGGGACTTCCGCCTCATGATGAACTTCAGCGGGCAGAACCGAGGCTTCGCCTACGCCAAGTACGGCTCGCCGGAGCTTGCCGACCTCGCCATCCGCCTGCTGCACGGCCACGTGCTGCAGCCCGGCACTCGCCTCTGCGTCCGCCGCAGCACCGAGAAACGCCACCTCTGCCTGGGAGAGTTGCCGCCTAGCACCAGGAGAGAGG
Source organism: Poromitra crassiceps (assembly GCF_964638095.1). Taxonomy (NCBI): domain Eukaryota; kingdom Metazoa; phylum Chordata; class Actinopteri; order Beryciformes; family Melamphaidae; genus Poromitra; species Poromitra crassiceps. Next base: position 22,407,156 of record NC_139629.1, on the reverse strand, counting down.
AGCTAATGCAGGTGTGTTCCCCCTCCGATACTGCAGGATCACTGTTGGGGCCGGTGTGAGAGATTGTTCCTGTCTGAAATAGGAGAAAGTGGTAGCAGTGTGACTTAATGGTTTAGAGATGCTGTCCTGTAATAGGAATGTCGTAGGTTTAAGGCCGTTTCACACAGATACGGTGCGAAATTGCGTGCAGATTTTCCATATTGCAGCCTATGCACACAGGTCCGGTGCGAATTATTCACATTTCCACGTAAAATTTCTGTCAATGGAAAAACAGTGAGAAGAGAAAATGGAGTCAAGCAGTAGCAGCGGACCCCAAATTTGATGCTAAATTGCTAGTTAGTTAGCACTTGGATACAAGTGGCTAACGTTAGCTCCATCAGTTTACAGCAAGTAAATTACGTTACATAACGGCTACATTACCATCTTCAGCGAATCCCAGCTGCTGGGCAATCTGAAGCCATATGTTGTCCTTGATTTTGTTGTTGAGGTAGTCGTCGCGGTGTTTGTCGTACAAAATTGGATGTTGAGAAACCAAATTGATGAGCCGTTCCCCCATTTTAGCAGCAAGCTACCCAGGAAGCTAGCTACAGTACTGGAGTTATGACATCAGCTGTAAACAAAGGATTTCATTGACCAAACATATTTTTCCGCAGGTGGGAAAAAAATAAATAAATAGAAAAGGCATCAAAGTGATTAACCTTGGTGAAGATTATCCTGCTGAACCCAAATTTGCATTCCCATAAACTTTTGTTAACCACAGATTTGGTTACAGATTATGCATTTAAGTGAAATCCCCAATCTAAAACCCCATAGACTTTTTCCCTGACGAACCAAAATGGCGGCGATTTCTGGTTAAGCTTACAAAAATACGTCATCCCTGTGGTACTCCTATGTACTACTAAAGTTCCAAGATCAAATCCACATCTTTTTTCAACAGGAAATAGGAGCTAGCGACTAGCTAGAACTAGCAACCTCCTTGCTGGTCAAATGTTTGCAAACAAGCACATAGATTTATTTTGTTCGTTCATAGAAGTAAAAATGAATGATGAAAGTGAATAATGAAGTGTTGTTATGTTTCCAAGGTGCTGCGTGGTCTGACGGAGGGGGTGGAAGGAGTGTCTCTGAAGACCGGCCCTGGTATAGAGGGGATGTCGGCTGTGGTCGCCTTCTCAACCCACTATGCTGCTTCCATGGCCAAGAAGATGCTGGTGCAAGGTAGGGTTAGATGCTGGTGGAAGGTAGGGTTAGATGCTGGTGGAAGGTAGGGTTAGATGCTGGTGGAAGGTAGGGTTAGATGCTGGTGGAAGGTAGGGTTAGATGCTGGTGGAAGGTAGGGTTAGATGCTGGTGGAAGGTAGGGTTAGATGCTGGTGGAAGGTAGGGGAGTCGGTGAAAAGGAGATTTGGTCCAGTCGGTGTGGGCCTCCTCTGATGTGGTGATGGATAGGGTGCAGTTTGAGTGACTGTAGAATTGATCAGTACTACACTGATTGTCTATGGGAAGCCCTTTGATCAGATTCCAAGTGTGTATTGATATGTAGTAGCCTACTAGTAGTAGACTTTTAAACATGCCCCCCCCCCCCTCCTGCAGCAATCTTAACAGATGCCACTTGCTGATATTCTGCCAGCTGTATCTACCAATAATGTTTTATTTTTTTTATTTTGTTGATGATTGGTATCATCAATCTCTTTATCGTCCTTCAAAATGATCCAATCTCATATTGTGAGTGAATATGGGCCGATTTAGATTGTGGGCTGATCGATGGGTGCATGGCATCCCTAGACTGATCCTCAACAGTCTCTATCTGTCACTTGAATTACTTTTTTAACAAGTGTGCCTTTAATCGCTTCTGCATTTGCACACTCTCCTCTTTGTCTCCAGCTTTCAAGAAGGATTTTGCCTTGGCTGTCTCTATCAAGTGGGAGTTATCGGTCAAGCCCAGCAAGGAGGATCTGGCATCTCCGCAGCGACCCCCAAAGGGCCCCCTGCCGTCACCCGTCAAGCCCCCCCGCCGCCCCCCGAAAGCCCCTCAGTCCTCCTCGGCCCTGCCCCCTCGCCTGGTCCTGCCTCCGTCCGCCCCGCCGGGCTTCTGCAGAGCGGTAGGAGGGCCCGCCGTGCCCCAGCCTCCTCCTCGCCCTCCTCCCTGCTCCTCCATGACGTCCCCCCCACAGGGGCCCCTCGTCGCCAAGCCGGCGTGCTCGGTGCTCCTGCTCCATAAGGTGTCCGAGGTGTTGGGCGGAGGCCGGCCGCTCTACGAGCTGCAGTTCAGCCACGCCGGCTCCGACGGAGTTCTCTACTTCTTCTACAGGGTGTATCTGCCCGGGGTGAGGGTGAGGTCGCCCTTCATCGGCCTGGTCACCACCCGGCCGGGACCCACCCCCGCCTCCGTGCTGGAAGAGGCTCACCGGGCCGCGGCCCTGCAGGTCCTCTGGGCCATGTACAGTATGTCGTTTGTTGATTTGTTTTAAATGATTAATGTTGGTTGATATTGTAATTATTCATGTTTATGAAAGTAAGACTTACTACTACAACAGCCTCCAAAAATTGTCAAAATACACTGATATTGATTTGTTTAGGTGGCTAAATTACGTTTTAGTTCTTGGCCCCGTGTACTAGAGAGACAGAGGTCTGGAGGCTGTTGCTTCAGAGTGCCGGGTCTTGATAAACGGTGCGCTCAGCGTCCAGAACACTGTACCTATTTCAGTTAGTGTATGGAACTAGCTGATAGGACCCCACTTCAAACAAACTGAACTATCCCTTGAAGGCGGGAGCTCCTTTTTCACAAAATTTCTCCTCCATGAAGTGTGCAGACGTAGTTGTCGGGAGAATTTGCAAATTGAGACCCTAACCCTAACCCATCAACAGCAGAGTTGATGTCTGTGAGTGCTGTCAGTAATCTCTCTCTCTCTCTCTCTCTCTCTCTTTCTCTCTCTCTCTCTCTCTCTCTCCCCTCCTAGCCCCCATCCTCCCCCCCTCTTTAGACTGGGATCCAGAGAGGCTGATCCCCCTCTTGATGACTCCTCAGTCAGGGGCTGACTTGATGAAGCGGGTGAGTAGACTTGTTCAACTCGTAAAGTTGCTACCCGCCTCTCCCCTTGTCCGTGTGGGAGAAGTGACCTGGGAAAGATCTGTCAAAGTGAGACTGGTAACCGTTGACACTTCTCCGTAGGTCCGGTTAGCTTAGCTATTCGAATTTATCCACCGTAGGACTCCGTAGTGCAGTGCCTTTGCTGTGTCATTTACACGTGTTGTGGCTTCTGTCGCCCACTAGTGGGCCCATGGTTGTGAACGGCGAGACATTTTCTTTTTTTCCCGTTTGAATTGTGCCATGAGGTACACATATGGGTCCCTATCGTTGCATCGGCGCTGTTTCTAGGCCGAGCGCCTGGCGCAGCTCAAATCAGTGGGCGTGGACCAGCGCACTTGATATCGTCGTGCTGGCGCTAGACGCAGCCTCAACCATTACAACCACGCCTTTTAAGCGTAAAATTATGCACCGTCATGCTCATTGGATAACTGCAATAAACGAATCGCACGCTTGCCTTTTTAGCTCCAATTCCAGTGATCCCGCAAAACCAGACGAAAGCCAAACGCTCTGCCCCCCCCCCTCCCTTCAACCAGTCTGTCTGTCTGCATTATAGGCTATTATTCTATATTATTATGCTTCTCAAACCAATCTAACTGCAGTTTCAATACTGCAAGCATGTAAATACGCTACACTATAGCAAGATCAAAGTGAAAATAATGTTCTAAACGCATCAGCTAGAAAAATATAGCCTATTAGATTGGTGAAAGTTTGTCCAGAAAGATATCATTTTCTCTCGCCTGCTGCAGGAAGGATGATGCACATAAATATAGCCTACATTATGTAAAGTCATTGCATAAATGTGTTTTTATTGTAAAACTAAATGTGAAGTAGGGCCAAGTTATTGGAGCGGACATCACAGTATAGCACATCACAGAAGCGCGTTCCGCAGCGTGTTCCGCTGTCACTTATCTAAATCACGTTAAACCCACAAGGGGTATATATAGGCTCAAGAGGACATATATGTTTCACATAGGGTGGTGTTTCATTTCGATGTTTTATTTGGTCCAATATTGAAATGTTCTACAATTGCAGGTTGTCTTACCATTACGCATTATTTTAGATCTACCTTTTATATCTATTTCGGCTCATTTGGTTGCTATTTAGTAGCGAAATGGAGGACCCAATTGCATGCTGGGACATTCATAGGCAGTAAACTTACAACTGCTATTTCCTATGGGAAGCTGGGTGCTGCTATGTGTTGTGTCTGTCTGAGCGAGGGAGTCAGAGAGAGAGAGAGAAGGGTGACAGAGAAGAGGCAGAAGAGCACTGGCGCACTGAATAGGCCTGGTTTCAGAGAGAGACAGAGAAGGGTGACAGGGGAGAGGCAGAAGAGCACTCCTTGACACTGGCGCACTGAATAGGCCTGCTTTTCAAAGGCGCAAAGCGCTAAATGTAGGCCAGGTGCGAAGATATCAGTAGGCCGGTAGTTAGCGCCGACACGCCCACTTTGGCCCATTCTGGGACTGCGCCACGCCCATTCGGCCTAAAGCACATTTGGCAGCGTTAAGCCATATTGATATCGTCCCAAAACAGGCGCAAGGCACGTTTTTTTGCGTTTAAGGCCCGTTTTAGCGCCGAAGGCCTGTGGGAGAATAGGGCCCATGATGTTGGTCATTTTAAAAGATAACTTTGCAAGTCAAGAAAGTCGCAGTTTGTCATGAAACTGTTGCACTCGAAGTTATAAATCAGAAGACTACACACAACCAGTCGCATACGTGACATCTCTCCCGCCAGGCCATGTTGGTGTTGGTGTGACGTACAGTATACTGTGGGAGATGAGAGATGTAGTTGATTGAGCGGTTTCATACAAAACTAAACGTTACGTTTCAGTTTTATGACAAACGGCGGGTTTCTTGAAATGCAAAGTTAGGGCCTGTGTCCACCTAGCGTCTTTTTCCGACCGTTAAACGCTGGAAGTACGCTGAGAAGCAATTCACATCTGAAACTAACGTTAGTTCAGTGCGGTAGTAGCTTGATAGCGAACATTAGCAAACAACACACATACAGTGATTTAGCTCAACACTCACCGGAAATATTAAGTGTCTAGCAAATCTGCTCCCACAATTGAGCCTTTCTGTCTCTGTTGCGATAGTTTCTCCATATGATTAGTTGCCAGAAAAGGAGCAACCGACACCAACGTCTTTCTGAAAAGTTAAAATATTTTCAGCTGGAAGCGCTGGGAGTCGGGCGCACAAAAACACCGGAGCGCTGTGAAAATAGACGCTGGGCGCTGCGCACTTTCTCTAGACGTCCGTGTGTGCCCGCATACGCTCTCCCCCCATTGGAAACAATTGAAAATAGATGCCGGAGCTGATGAAAAGACGCTAGGTGGACACAGGCCATAAGTTATCCTTTAAATTGAGGGGGAAAAATCACATAAATAAAAAAACATAGATGAAAAAAAAAAAGTGTTGTCTCTCGCCGTTCACAAACATGGGCCTTTTTCACAGTCTACACAGTCTCTCACAGCAATTTTCTGTCTAAAAGTTATGCTGAACACAGGTGCAACCAACTCATTAATTAGGGCCCCAGCACTGGAACACCTAAATGGACTGGAAGTTGGAAACCCTAATTAAGGTTTTGGTGCGCCTTCCTGCCTTTTAGACACAAAATGGCTGCTGTGAAAAAGGCCAGTTCATATTTTTTTCGAGGCTGGTGTGTAGCTGAAGTAGGAAGTAGGCAGTGACTTTGGCTCTCGATTGTTCCTGTCCCTGCAGTCCAGGCAGCCAGAGCTGTACGAGAGAGAGCTGCTCCATCATCCTCTGGCGAGCAGCGGCCTGGCCGCCCTCAACCTCATCTGACCTGCAAGTGTTCTACGTTATTTTAAAGATGTATGTTTTAATGTACAAAACTATACAGCAGTCACTTTAAGTTCAGTTGTCCCTAATAGAGGCTACGGCTACACTCTCTTTTGAAATTTGACTCTTGAGATCAGATTTTGTTGACTTCACATCATGTCGTGCCGCCTCACTGCTGCTTTCAGTTTGTGACACTGCAGAAAATGTGCAGTCTTTTCTTTTTTTTTGGGGGGGGGGGGGGGGGACTATTCAAAGCCATGTTTGGTTTGGCTGTTGCTGTGATCGAGGCTCGTTAACACTGAGCACTTTAGTTTCTACTCGTTTTATAAATGTTATAAATGTTAGTTTCTACTCGTTTTATAAATGTTAGTTTCTACTCGTTTTATACATTTTAGTTTCTACTCGTTTTATACATTTTAGTTTCTACTCGTTTTATAAATCTCATAGCAGTTTGTCTTTGTATGAAGGATGCAGATTAAAGCCCTCCACTGTTCGTGCAACATTTTCATTCATTCAACATCATTGATTTCTCGCACCTTTTTCATTATTACCTAGGGCTGTCACTTTTTCCCAAAATAAAGTTCAAACGAACTTTAATTGCCCGAAATTCGTTCGAATATATTCGAAGTTTTTTGGTTAATTAAAATTTTTTTTTTTTTTTTTTTTTTTTTTTAGTCCAGGCCACCGGGCATCAGCCCGACGTGTTAGCTTGGACGCTCACAGTCACAACACTGCCCCACAAACTTGGCTGCATCCAACTCGAGACAACTTTTCAGACCCTGGAGACAATCTTTCTCAGAAGAGACTAACGTGACAAATCTGGAGACTTTTTCTGATATGGGATTAACATTACCAGCAAGCAGCAGTTGGTTAATTTTGGTTCATAAAAAAAAAAAAAAAAAAATTCGAACAGTCAATTTACATATCGAACACGAACCCCTCCCCCACATTCGAAGTTGCATTCGAATTTCGAATGAAAAGTGACAGCCCTATTATTACCACTGAATCAGTTCTTCTTTCCTAAGTTAGCTCATCCCTAATCAAATGGGCTTCACCTCATGAACAACTCAAAGATAGAATAAATACATTTGTCATGTTTCATTTCATTCTCTAAATCAATAAAGAGATCAAATTAATTTTACAAAAATATACAGTCCGTCAGCTAAGAAAATAAATGTGTATTAAACACAACACAACACAACAAACGCACCCATGCACGTGCGTGCCGCACACACACACACACACACACACACACACACACACACACACGCACGCACACACTCCAGATACAACCTGATACCGTTTATATACCTTATAACCTTTGGCCACAGAGTTTGAAAACATTTCTGTCTGAGACAATATTTAGTCAGTTTCCCCTTCACGATCTGCTAGTTAAGTTGTACCTTGATACTATGTTGCAACTGGTTTCAACATAACATTTAGTATCAACTTGACATCCTTACTTACAATCAACAGGCTGCTGGTGAAAACAAATCCGTTATAGCACAGGATCCAAAGAGTTTCTCCTGTTGGGCAGATTTAAACACAGAAATCTCAGAATGTTCTAATGATAAATTCTACCTGATGTTTCCCACCAAACCTTTAGGATTGATCATAAAATACTTTGCGTGACTCAGCGGTTAGCACTGTAGCCTCACAGCAAGAAGGTCCCGGGTTCGAACCCCAGTCCGTCCCCAGGTCCTTTCTGTGTGGAGTTTGCATGTTCTCCCTGTGTTTGTGTGCGTTTCCTCTGGGTGCACCGGTTTCCTTCCACCATCAAAGACATGCATGTTAGTGTTGGGGTTAATACTCCTGTCAGTGGCAATAAAAATGGAGTTGGTCCCCGGGCGCTGCACTGAGGCTGCCCACTGTGGCTGCCCACTGCTTCTAGTTCTAGGAAGGTTCCTAGTAGAGGATGGGTCAAATGCAGAGGATGAATTTCCCCACGGAAATAATAAAAATTAACTTCACTGTTTTTGCTTTCCTCCTCGCCTTCCCATCAGAATGTGTGATCACCTCTTGGTTCGACTCTGGCTCTTTTGCCTCAGTGGACTCTAGATCATTGAGAGAGAGAGACTCTTTTCTGGACAAATATACTGAACAAAAAACACTTTCTTTTTGCTCAAATTTTTCATGAATTTAACTCAAACTTAAAGACCTTGTCTATCCACACAAAATACTTCTCTCCCATTTTGTTGACACATTAGTATGAACACTTCTCGCTTGCCAAGTAAATCCATGGACCTGGCAGGTGTGGCATTATAGCTCCACCACTCTAAAAGAGACAACAACACAATGCCACAGATATGTATGGCATAGTTGTGAGGGAGTGTGCGAGCGATTGGCATGCTGACTGCAGGAATCTCCACCAGAGCTGGTGCCCGTCCCGTGAATTGAATGTTCATTTCACTACCATAAGCCATCTCTAATGTTGTTTCCAAGAATTTGGCAGTGCATCCAACTGGCCTCACAAGCGCAGACCACGTCATCTTTTATGTCAACTCATTAAAAATTAACCTTGCTTGCAAGATGGATAACCTTGCGAGATCAAAAGAGAATTCTCTCGACGTAATCCATCTTGCCATGCACAGGCAGTTAAGATGATTGGCTTAGAAACCCGAACCATGGCCGGCTCGTCGAATCAGCGGCAGCCTTAGGCGGGCTTAGGCTCATCTGGGCAAGTAGTGGGTACATGGTCTTTGTAGTTCTTTTCACTCGTCAACATGGCTGCCGCCGCGGAAGTGACAGGCGGTCTGAATGAAATTGAATGTAACGTTCCCAATTCTATGTATTAAATAAATAAAAACGACCCTCAACATTTGGGAAGGATAAGCCACACAACTAGTTCGTTATAATCGAACGTCATGCTTTGAAGGCGACTTTACGACGATGAGGACGGTGAGGACTCAATCAATGATAGACTACCACGGAGATCAGGCACAGGCACCTTCCTCCGGTCGCAAACGTGACGTCAGAGGCATGGCGATCTGATTGGTTGAAGTTAACACGCACCAGCGGTGATAGACAGATGGGTCATCCAATCACCTGCCAAGTAGCTTGGAAAAAGTGCCCGCCTCCGTCAGCGGGTTGGATTACTGCATTCCCAGATGGACTGGTTTAGTGAAACGTAATGTGAAGCTAACCGTCCATCTGGCAGCGTCAGGTTACCGTACTTTTCGGACTATAAGCCGCGGCTTTTCCCCCATTTTTCGGCCCTGCGGCTTATATAACGGTGCGGCTAATCTATGGATTTTTACAGCTAACGGCCACTAGGGGACCTCCTAAATCTATGGATTTTGGTACGAGAGACAGAACGAGAGCAAGACAGACAGACCCTGATTGGATGATGTTGCAAAAAATGTGCCTCGCGACCTGCTTGGAGCACTGAGCCACTACGCTCTCTCAGCCACTACTGTAAAACACCCTCCCTCCTCCCACCCTCCCTCGCTCCGGGGGAAAAATGGCGGCGATTGAGCCAGAAAGACAGTCTGAATGAAATTGAATGTAACGTTCCCAATTCTATGTATTACATTCTAAAAAATTAACGGCAACATTTTGGAAGGCTAAGCCACACAACTAGCTCGTTGTAATCTAACATCATGCTTCAAAAGATGGAGATGGCTGTGTTACGACGATGAGGGTAAGGACTCAAAACGGTCTCCGCTGATAAGACACGGAGATCTCTGTTACAGGCAGGCGCTACGCCTCCTCCTGGTTGGTAATTAAACATTAAAACACCTGCGGCTTATAGTCCAGTGCGGCTTATATACAGTATGTAACAATCATTCAATTTAGCTGCTGCGGCTTATATTCAGGTGCGCCTTATAGTACGGAAAGTACGGTAATTCAAAATGGGAGCAATTTTTTTTTTTTTTTTTCAGTATATTCACCTTATGTAGCCACGCCCATTTGACCCGGTTGTGTGGTCGTGTGACGACTTCTGGCAAAAAAAAAGAAAAAGAAAATGGCTGGCTGCTCCAATATCATCTAACTCTGAATTAACTAATAATTTAGCCAATTGTATGTAACATACCAAATAAAAGCAAACGGCAATGTCTAAGAATGCAACGCCATGTAACTGGCTCGTTAATTCTCGCATTCCAGGGAATTACGTTAACGTCTGCGGGTCTTATAGACGTAAGTGGCTCGAGCTGCGCTCGGAGGAGAGAAAACCTTCTGAAGCTTTCTTTGTTGGAGTCCAGGTATGTTTTACATGAAAGTGTTCGTCATTGTCGACGATAACGTTATCTGACCTGGCTAACAGTCGATACTCCGCTTGCTTGCTGTGTACCGAGCTCAAAGTAGTAGGCTACAGTACGTTCTTTGTTTTACCCCCTGCACTGTCTGCTACAAAAACTACTCTCTTCCTCGACGTTCTTTTATACTTCACGCCGTGACCGCCGGTAGTGTTAACACGACCCGGAAGAATTTGGCCCATTGCAGCGAACATAAGGTGAATATAACCAACAAATGAGTAAACATGGATGCTACACTACATCCTATTCTTTCAAACGTGTGTGTGTGTGTGTGTGTGTATTGATTTCCCTGATTTGTCGGCACAGAGAAAGCCATCTGCGCTGACTCAGCACGGGGCCTCAATTAAGAAGATGCTGCTGAGACGGCGAGCAGAGAAAGAGAGGGGGCTTGTGGGTAAATAGTCTGCTCTCTGGCTGCATGTCAGAGGCGGCGAGCAGAGAAAGAGAGGGGGCTTGTGGGTAAATAGTCTGCTCTCTGGCTGCATGTCAGAGGCGGCGAGCAGAGAAAGAGAGGGGGCTTGTGGGTAAATAGTCTGCTCTCTGGCTGCATGTCAGAGGCGGCGAGCAGAGAAAGAGAGGGCGCTTGCAGGGAGTTCCCCAAGCCCGGTAGCCGGCGATTTCTCCGCCTACTGGCCTCTGGCCTACCGATTACTTTATACACTGCAATTTTTTTTTTTTTTTTTTTTACAGTGCACCTGAACGTACAAGATACCCGCTGAATAAGTGTCCAAATGTTCATGTCATTCTGGCCAATACTCCACTTCTGTTATAACATTTCAGTCTGGAATATGGAATCTCTTTCAATAATCGTTGTGACTAAAAGGCTAAAAGCCTTTTAGTAAGGCCACTTACTGATACTTATGCTTAAATTAACCCACTCATATTCTGGTTTATTTCTAGAAAACATTTTGGCTAGTGGAAATTCTAATTGGCTGGTAACTTCTACCAGCCATATTGGCAGGTAGTCAAAAAAGTTAATTTCAAGCCCTGCAGGGAGAGCAAGTGGTGACATAGTGAGAAAAGGATCAAATATTGGTGTTTAAGACTGAATAATGACATCACAACTGTTAATTTAAAATGAGTTATTCCTCTAAACCTGACTTCAAATGCCCCAGATTTGTCTGCGTCGGCGCCGTTTGGCCCCCAACCCTCAGCAAAATCTGGCCCTCTGGTAGCGAGGACATTGTTTTGTGGCCCTCTCTATCATCAAAGTTCCTGGGTTACGGCATGACAATATTTGTTCGGCCCCCAGCAACAATCTGGGTTTCTCATGTGGCCCCCCATGAAAAATAATTGCCCACCCCTGATCTAGCCTGTTAAATTGGTTCTCAAAGTGAACCAGATTCATGCATTTTAGTTTAAAATGTACACATTTTTCTTACAGGGGGCATGGCCCCCCGGACCCCCCAAGAGGGTCCAAGCAAGGTCCACCCACCACAATCTCTCCAAATCCTGTGGGGAAACATAGTTATTAGTATTTTCTTTGTTCTTAAAAATATACATTGCCTGTTTGTGTTTTGCAATATGGATATTGTTTTATTTATAATTAAATTGAGCATTGGGCCTTTATAAGAATGTTCATTTGTATTATTTCAATTGTCACACTCATGGATACATATTTGAGGTTTGTTTATTAATTGGCAAATGGACCACTGGAACAAACGCCTCGAACATGATCCGGCTACTTTTTCAATCTGACTGGCTACTCAAACGTTTGGGGAACTCTCTGGGATGAGTTGGCACCGTTGTGCGGAGTCGCCTCCCTTGGAGAAGCTCTGATGGGCTGTAGCCACTGGCAAGGGGCCTGGAGTGGTAGGTCAGTAGGGCCAGGTAGGGGTCAGGTGATTTCCTGAGGAGTTGCTTTGCTGTGCGCACAGCGCGTTCTGCTGCACGGTTGCTCTGGGGGTACAGGGGGCTGGAGGTCACATGTGTGAAGCCCCAGGCCTGTGCAAACAGCCGGAAGGTGTCGGAGGAGAACTGTGGTCCATTGTCTGTTATTACGTGCAGAGGGACCCCCTGGCGGGCAAACCAGGACTTGATGCACTCCACAACCGCTTGTGAGGTCGTTGACTGCAGTTTGGCAACCTCAATGAGCCTGGTGAAATAGTCAAACATGATGAGATACATGGAATTGTCCAGATGGAAGAGATCTGCCCCGACTTTCTGCCACGGGCCCTCGGGGGTCTCCCCAGGGAGGATAAAGGTGGTTAGGAGCATTGACTCAGGAGAGCGAGGAATCTGCCAGAAGCCAGATTTAGCATCGAGCTTCGTGAAAGATTTTGGCGTCCTTCAGCTGCCGGAGTGTGTACTCGACACATTATGACCCCCCCCCAGGCTAATGACTGTAACCCACGGCTCCCCAGCGTCAACCTCAAGGGCGCCAAGAAAGGCATCTTCTTCCTCTGGGTCTTGTGACACCTCCGACAGCACTGGGTCTTGTGACACCTCCGACAGCACTGGGTCTTGTGACACCTCCGACAGCACTGGGTCTTGTGACACCTCCGACAGCACTGGGCGGGACCTACAGACTGCTGCAAAGTGACCCTTCTTCTGGCACTTCCTGCAAGTTGCCTCTTTTGCGGGGCATGATTGTGTATTGTGAGAGCTCCTGCCACACCACCCACATTGTGGGTGGTGAACCAGACACCACCCACATTGTGGGTGGTGTCTGGTTCGGCACAGCCGACAAATCCCTTATAAACAAACTTCAACGCATCATCAAAAAGGCCTCCAAAATCATTGGTTGTGACCTCCCCTCCCTGGACTCCATCTTCACCTCCCGTACCGTCACCCGTGCAGGCAAAATTGCCAAGGACCCCTCCCACCCAGCACACCATCTGTTCCAGCCTCTACCCTCAGGCAGACGCTTCAGGTCCATCCACCCCAAAACCACCCGCTTCAAGGACAGCTTTTTCCCAACAGCCATACGAACCCTGAACTCTATCGGTCCCCCACTTCCTCTCCCCCCTTAGGCCTCACACCCTCTAAACACCTGTTGGACTGTTTGACTTGTTTGTGTGCTGTATTTATGTATTGTTGGGAAGAGGGGTTAAATGTTAAATGTTAAATGTATTCATGTATGTCCTGTCTCTTGCAGAGCTTCACAGTAAACTGTACTGAAACTAAATACCACCAACCTGGTTGTGTGGCAATAAAAGTATCTTGTATCTTGTATTGCCTTGAAGTGTGAGGTTGGAATTTCTGGCTCCCTGTTGTCGTGATCCGTCTGGTGTGATCTCAGGGTGCTGGTGTTTTTAAATGGATTTCCCTTTGCTGCTACAGCATCCACTGTCTGCTCGATTTGGCCTTCGATCTGAAAGAGGCTTTGTTGTTTCTTGACAGCCTCATTTTGGAGACACAGTGTTTTTGCCTTCTCTAATCTAAGACCTGGATCCATTTGCAGCTTTTCAGATAGCTTAGCATCTCTGAGACCAACGACCAATCTGTCTCTAATGAGCTCGTCACGTATTCTCCCATACTCGCAATGTTCAATCAGCTCATATAATGCTTTGATGAAGCTATCCATGGACTCACCCCTCTCTTGAACTCGCTTGTGGAATCTGGCACGCTCAAATATCAAGTTGCGCCGGGGGATGAAGTGGTTGGAAAGCTGCGTCTTGATGATGCCATAATCCTTCAGCTGATCGGCCGTAACATCCCTGCATCTGATAATAGACTCTGCCTCCGGCCCCATCGTGTACAGCAGAGTGTTGACTTGCTTCTCCTGTGATTGTTTATCCAAGCCTGATGCCTGCCGAAAACGTTCGAAACGGCTCAGCCAAAGCGGCCATTCCTCTGGGCGAGTGAAGTCAAACTCCGACGGTGGGGAGCTCTGGAAGAACGCTTGTGGTGGTGGCTCCGACATGGTGAAGCTCGGGTGTTGCTCCTTTGTCTTAAATACTTGTAAACTCGCCTAACGCGATCACTGTTTATGTTGAACTACTGCAGCTTTTACGCTAGCTCCAACGTTAGCCTATGCTAACGTCACTGAACGTCTTGCCTGCTAGGCTACTCGGCCGCCGATTACGTGACAAACATTCAGTGCTGCCATTCGCACGCTTACTTCATTCCCTGTTTTACGTGGATCCGCTTGACTACTATTGTGAGCCACTTCTGACACCATGTTGAGTTAGACAGACTCATGACACGTCTGGTCAGGTTGAAGACCCAGTCTAGACTGAGACAAGCTTTATTCTTCCTCGCCCAAAACTCCTGCATCACACAGCTCCAGAACTACTGCAGTGCCCCCTATGGGAGCACTTAATATACAACATCAATTAATCAATCAATCAATCAATCAATCAGTTTAATCAGTTTAATACATGTCCCAGAAGGGCACTTTGGTTAACATCAGGCAGTAGTGGTTATTACAACATCATTACTAGTTTGAGAGTAGTAATAAAGGCACACTCCAGAATTATAATAACATTATTACTAGTTTGAAAAGTAATAAAGGCACGCTTCAATATTATAATACATATCCATTTGTTGCAATATGTACAGATTCCAAATAGACCATCTGCTCCGTTCTGCCGAGTCGCCGCGTGCGCAGCGCCCCGTCATACATGTGCATAGCATAACTCTCTAACCGGCTGAGGAGGAGCTATTACTACAACTGCGGTTAGGCTTTGTAGGGCAGAATAGTGCGGCCAGAGACCAGACAGAGAAGAGCACCTCCTACCACTGGTCCTCCAACACCAGTTCCAGCCCCAGTCTCCCATCCAAGGAGTATCTATCCACAGCCAGACTGGAAAGTCAGTGATGTAATGTATCTGTATCTGTTGGTTTCCCCACATCCACTGTGATGTTGGTGTATAGCGCTTCTTCCTCGATTTTGACTACTTTGTATGAGAAGGAGTTGATGCCATCTTTATGCATGGTCTCTCTGGTGTGTCTGATGAGCTCAGGACCGTGTGGGTTTACCGGGTTCAGCTTGTCTCTGTTGTGTTGGATCATCCTCCATTTCCCCAGTCTTCCTTCGGGCCGCGAGATGGACATGCCTTTGGAAATGATTCTGTTGTACATATCGTCATCCTCGCCTCCCCAGCCCCAGTAGTTGTTGGAGAAGCCATTGACCTTCTGGAACTGTTGCTTACTCAAGGAGGAAACACCTCCATATATTTCAAAATATGCCAACTTAAAGTCAAACTTGTCTATTAAGACGGAGAGATGGCGAGGTTGACTGAAACACTTGTACGTGTTGCGGTCGTCCATGGGGATGAGGTCCACATCGCTGAAGACAAAGCAGTCGTAGTCGTACTCCTTTAGCGCTTCGGCGTAGCCCACATTGAGAAGCTTGGCTCGGTTGAAAATCTCGTCCCCGTCCTGGTTGATGACGTAGACTCCGTAGTCGAGCTGCTGCCGCTGCAGGATGGGGTGCAGGTAGTAGAGCCAGTACTTGAGGTGTTCGTCTCGTTTGCGGAAGGGGATGATGACGGCCACTTTCTGCTGCGCCTTGCAGTCCGCAGGCTGGAAGCGGCCGCCCGCCTGCACATTTGGGTTTTCCTTCCTGACTTGCTCCAGGTTGACCGGAGAGCTGAACTCCACCCCCAGAGGACCCACCAGCAGAGGAGATGTTTCGGGACATTTCTCCAGCTTTTTGGTACTTTCCGCAACTTTCACTTCCTGCACTTGATCTTTGGCTTCTTCTTGCTGCGTGTTGGACTGCTGCTGGTTCTGTACAAGGGCGAACATGAGGTCATACATGTAGAAGATTAAAATGAGCGAGATGAGAAGTAAAACCAGAAGCTTACATGTTCTTTTGAAATTCGGCATCTTGACCAGTGTAGGGAAGTTGTAGCTTCCTCTTAATTTGTGCTGGATTATTTAGATCGGAACTCGCGACAGATGACCGATAAGAACCACGGCGATGTCTTTCAAGCTTTGCAGCAGATCGAGTATGTGGCAGTTGAACAGAGAATCGGAGAGAGAGATATCTTCTTCTTCTCTTTTGTTTTACGGCAGTTGGCATCCAAGATGTTGCATTACCGCCTCGAGAGAGAGATACTGAAACATCGCTTATTTATATCCTGGCATGTATGACATCACCACTGACATCACAGCAGCAACTGACATCACCGATGAGATGACATCACCACAGCAACTATGACATCACCGATGAATCACAGGTGCACCTGCTGTGATGTCATGCTGCAGTGACACCATCGTTAGGTCGCTGGTTTGAATCCGGCCCGTGGGTGTTCCCATGTGCATGGTTTCCTTTTCTACAACCAGCCTTTCTTGAACTAATTTAAGCCGCCCTACAATAGAGTAAGAGTGTAATTGCTCAAGTGACATCACTCACTGATGACACTGCTCGAGTGACATCACTGATTACATCGAGTGCTCTGTGACATCAGTGTCATATCATCAGTGATTTATGGCAGACAGTGATGTCATGACATAGTGACATCATCAGTGATGTCATAACTCCTTCGCTGCAGAGAGTATGCGTGCCGGTTGCATTGTAAACATCGATAAACTGGAAACTATGAATGGAGTTTGGCAACATTCAGCAGCTACACTGCAGCGAGTGTGGTCAACTTCACTTACATGCTCATGCCGACCTAGCCTGGGTAAACCCAGCCTTCAACGTGACGTCACAGGCTATGCCTGTATCGTAAGTTTCGTGACTCAGCACATAGAGGTCACGTGGAGGCTGGGTTTACCCAGGCTAATGCCGAGCAGGTGGTCTGCTGGGTTGACAGATAGCTCAGGACACCACACCTCTGTGCGCACTGCAGAGCTCAGGACACCACATGCTTGTGGGTAAATAGCCTGCTCTCTGGCTGCATGTCAGCAGTGATTGTGGGTTTCCAGTGATGGACAGGATAGACACCACTGACTCCCACTGTGTTGTGTTGTGCTATGGCGATGTCATTATTGTCCTGTAGTAGAGATGCTCCGATCAGCTTTTTTGAGGCCGATCACCGATCACCGATCACTGGAAGCAGTATCTGCCGATCCCGATATGGCCGATCACCGATCACCGTGTCCATCAATTCAAGCCTTCTATTTATTGTGTCGCATTATTCATATATTTAATTATTCTTAACAACATCGACATTGTATATTAAGTATTAAAATTAGGAGATGAGAAAGTATCATGAATTGACAACCGTTTTATTAGTTTAAACCGACACTCTCTTAGAGACAACTTGGAGCTTACAGAGTAGACTGTATACTGTAGCTTTCCTGTGGAAAAATAAATAGTCTTATAAAACAAAAAATATAATACTATGTACACAACATGTGCACCAACACAGCTTGGAACATGTCAGGCTTTATGCTCAAACGATGTTGACATTAGTTAACGTTAAGTAGTCATGTGCATTTATAGCCTATACTATTTCCCCGACGAACGTTATGCAGACTGCAGCTGTTTGATATGCGGGCGGTCGTGTATCGTTCCAATTTTAGTAGGACACCATATCGATCTGCCCGCCCACCATGCGAGTGCACCTATCCTCCCTGCTCAGCGGACTAGGAGAAGGAGGGAAGTCTTGTTGTTGAATGAATTTGTTCATCATACAGTAGCCTATAGGCTACACTAACCTATGAAAATATTCATTTGGGCTAGGAGGAGCAGGAAATCCCTCCGCTCGCCTTTCAATGCGGGAGCGGGGGATTTCACCTGAAAGTACAGAGCAGCACGGTAATGTGGCCGTGCTGCTTGGCTCGTGTGAAAGCAATTTCTGTGGCGAGGCGGCTCGCTTTACGGGACTCCTAAACGGCAACTTTTGCGCGATCTGTGTATGAAAGAGCCTGTGAAAGCTGCAGCGATAGCCTCTGCGGTGTGTGACCCAGAAAACTCTTGTGAGTGAAGTACAACTTTGTTCAGGTCGAACTTTTCATCAATAAACTGCGCAGTTAGGCTCAGCATGGACATAGGACAGACACTCGAACTCCAAATGTCAGTCGTGAAGCTGATTGACGTGGTGTTGTCTTTCATAAGGCTCTCGATGTGCTTGTACACAATTTGGTATAATTCCGGCAGGCAAACGTCAGTTAAATATTTACGTCCTGGCAGCGTGTAACGTGGATCCAAGCAGGACATGAGGCGTTTGAACCCGAGGTCCTCCACAACAGACAGCGGCTGCTGATCAAGACATATGAATTCCATTAGCTTTGCATTTATTTCTTTTCGTTTCTTGCTGTCGTTTCAATGTCTCTGTTACAGTTAGCCGAGTTAGTGGCGTTTGGGTTGCTGCACGCTCTTTCGCTGCCTTAGCGCTCGTCAACTTTGTAAACTCCTCAAATTCCTTGACGTGGGAAACCTTCAAATGTCTTATGAGGTTCGTAGTGTTGAAACTCTTCTGCTGCGTTCCTCCACGCGGTATCTCCTTTGAGCACACAATGCAAACGGCAAATTTGTTGTCCTTCTCCAACAAGTTGTAAAATTGCCAGACAGGCGACGCCATGTTAGCTGCTGTGCTGTTTGTTCTCGCCCAAGCTGCTTTCGCTATAGAGAGAGTGCGACTTCCAAACACTTTTTCGCCACTACCACCACGCCCCCTAAGGAAACTTGGGAGCCAATGAAGCTTCATGACACGGAGAGACAGCCAATCACAAGCTGCCCTTTAGGAGACCGGAAGAATACTACTTGGCAGCCTGGGAGTGCACTATCTAGACAGACCCTGATTGGATGATGTTGCAAAAAATGTGCCTCGCGACCTGCTTGGAGCACTGAGCCACTACGCTCTCTCAGCCACTACTGTAAAACACCCTCCCTCCTCCCACCCTCCCTCGCTCCGGGGGAAAAATGGCGGCGATTGAGCCAGAAAGACAGTCTGAATGAAATTGAATGTAACGTTCCCAATTCTATGTATTACATTCTAAAAAATTAACGGCAACATTTTGGAAGGCTAAGCCACACAACTAGCTCGTTGTAATCTAACATCATGCTTCAAAAGATGGAGATGGCTGTGTTACGACGATGAGGGTAAGGACTCAAAACGGTCTCCGCTGATAAGACACGGAGATCTCTGTTACAGGCAGGCGCTACGCCTCCTCCTGGTTGGTAATTAAACATTAAAACACCTGCGGCTTATAGTCCAGTGCGGCTTATATACAGTATGTAACAATCATTCAATTTAGCTGCTGCGGCTTATATTCAGGTGCGCCTTATAGTACGGAAAGTACGGTAATTCAAAATGGGAACAATTTTTTTTTTTTTTTTTCAGTATATTCACCTTATGTAGCCACGCCCATTTGACCCGGTTGTGTGGTCGTGTGACGACTTCTGGCAAAAAAAAAGAAAAAGAAAATGGCTGGCTGCTCCAATATCATCTAACTCTGAATTAACTAATAATTTAGCCAATTGTATGTAACATACCAAATAAAAGCAAACGGCAATGTCTAAGAATGCAACGCCATGTAACTGGCTCGTTAATTCTCGCATTCCAGGGAATTACGTTAACGTCTGCGGGTCTTATAGACGTAAGTGGCTCGAGCTGCGCTCGGAGGAGAGAAAACCTTCTGAAGCTTTCTTTGTTGGAGTCCAGGTATGTTTTACATGAAAGTGTTCGTCATTGTCGACGATAACGTTATCTGACCTGGCTAACAGTCGATACTCCGCTTGCTTGCTGTGTACCGAGCTCAAAGTAGTAGGCTACAGTACGTTCTTTGTTTTACCCCCTGCACTGTCTGCTACAAAAACTACTCTCTTCCTCGACGTTCTTTTATACTTCACGCCGTGACCGCCGGTAGTGTTAACACGACCCGGAAGAATTTGGCCCATTGCAGCGAACATAAGGTGAATATAACCAACAAATGAGTAAACATGGATGCTACACTACATCCTATTCTTTCAAACGTGTGTGTGTGTGTGTGTGTGTGTGTGTGTGTATTGATTTCCCTGATTTGTCGGCACAGAGAAAGCCATCTGCGCTGACTCAGCACGGGGCCTCAATTAAGAAGATGCTGCTGAGACGGCGAGCAGAGAAAGAGAGGGGGCTTGTGGGTAAATAGTCTGCTCTCTGGCTGCATGTCAGAGGCGGCGAGCAGAGAAAGAGAGGGGGCTTGTGGGTAAATAGTCTGCTCTCTGGCTGCATGTCAGAGGCGGCGAGCAGAGAAAGAGAGGGGGCTTGTGGGTAAATAGTCTGCTCTCTGGCTGCATGTCAGAGGCGGCGAGCAGAGAAAGAGAGGGCGCTTGCAGGGAGTTCCCCAAGCCCCGGTAGCCGGCGATTTCTCCGCCTACTGGCCTCTGGCCTACCGGTTACTTTATACACTGCAATTTTTTTTTTTTTTTTTTTTACAGTGCACCTGAACGTACAAGATACCCGCTGAATAAGTGTCCAAATGTTCATGTCATTCTGGCCAATACTCCACTTCTGTTATAACATTTCAGTCTGGAATATGGAATCTCTTTCAATAATCGTTATGACTAAAAGGCTAAAAGCCTTTTAGTAAGGCCACTTACTGATACTTATGCTTAAATTAACCCACTCATATTCTGGTTTATTTCTAGAAAACATTTTGGCTAGTGGAAATTCTAATTGGCTGGTAACTTCTACCAGCCATATTGGCAGGTAGTCAAAAAAGTTAATTTCAAGCCCTGCAGGGAGAGCAAGTGGTGACATAGTGAGAAAAGGATCAAATATTGGTGTTTAAGACTGAATAATGACATCACAACTGTTAATTTAAAATGAGTTATTCCTCTAAACCTGACTTCAAATGCCCCAGATTTGTCTGCGTCGGCGCCGTTTGGCCCCCAACCCTCAGCAAAATCTGGCCCTCTGGTAGCGAGGACATTGTTTTGTGGCCCTCTCTATCATCAAAGTTCCTGGGTTACGGCATGACAATATTTGTTCGGCCCCCAGCAACAATCTGGGTTTCTCATGTGGCCCCCCATGAAAAATAATTGCCCACCCCTGATCTAGCCTGTTAAATTGGTTCTCAAAGTGAACCAGATTCATGCATTTTAGTTTAAAATGTACACATTTTTCTTACAGGGGGCATGGCCCCCCGGACCCCCCAAGAGGGTCCAAGCAAGGTCCACCCACCACAATCTCTCCAAATCCTGTGGGGAAACATAGTTATTAGTATTTTCTTTGTTCTTAAAAATATACATTGCCTGTTTGTGTTTTGCAATATGGATATTGTTTTATTTATAATTAAATTGAGCATTGGGCCTTTATAAGAATGTTCATTTGTATTATTTCAATTGTCACACTCATGGATACATATTTGAGGTTTGTTTATTAATTGGCAAATGGACCACTGGAACAAACGCCTCGAACATGATCCGGCTACTTTTTCAATCTGACTGGCTACTCAAACGTTTGGGGAACTCTCTGGGATGAGTTGGCACCGTTGTGCGGAGTCGCCTCCCTTGGAGAAGCTCTGATGGGCTGTAGCCACTGGCAAGGGGCCTGGAGCGGTAGGTCAGTAGGGCCAGGTAGGGGTCAGGTGATTTCCTGAGGAGTTGCTTTGCTGTGCGCACAGCGCGTTCTGCTGCACGGTTGCTCTGGGGGTACAGGGGGCTGGAGGTCACATGTGTGAAGCCCCAGGCCTGTGCAAACAGCCGGAAGGTGTCGGAGGAGAACTGTGGTCCATTGTCTGTTATTACGTGCAGAGGGACCCCCTGGCGGGCAAACCAGGACTTGATGCACTCCACAACCGCTTGTGAGGTCGTTGACTGCAGTTTGGCAACCTCAATGAGCCTGGTGAAATAGTCAAACATGACGAGATACATGGAATTGTCCAGATGGAAGAGATCTGCCCCGACTTTCTGCCACGGGCCCTCGGGGGTCTCCCCAGGGAGGATAAAGGTGGTTAGGAGCATTGACTCAGGAGAGCGAGGAATCTGCCAGAAGCCAGATTTAGCATCGAGCTTCGTGAAAGATTTTGGCGTCCTTCAGCTGCCGGAGTGTGTACTCAACACATTATGACCCCCCCCCAGGCTAATGACTGTAACCCACGGCTCCCCAGCGTCAACCTCAAGGGCGCCAAGAAAGGCATCTTCTTCCTCTGGGTCTTGTGACACCTCCGACAGCACTGGGTCTTGTGACACCTCCGACAGCACTGGGTCTTGTGACACCTCCGACAGCACTGGGTCTTGTGACACCTCCGACAGCACTGGGCGGGACCTACAGACTGCTGCAAAGTGACCCTTCTTCTGGCACTTCCTGCAAGTTGCCTCTTTTGCGGGGCATGATTGTGTATTGTGAGAGCTCCTGCCACACCACCCACATTGTGGGTGGTGAACCAGACACCACCCACATTGTGGGTGGTGTCTGGTTCGGCACAGCCGACAAATCCCTTATAAACAAACTTCAACGCATCATCAAAAAGGCCTCCAAAATCATTGGTTGTGACCTCCCCTCCCTGGACTCCATCTTCACCTCCCGTACCGTCACCCGTGCAGGCAAAATTGCCAAGGACCCCTCCCACCCAGCACACCATCTGTTCCAGCCTCTACCCTCAGGCAGACGCTTCAGGTCCATCCACCCCAAAACCACCCGCTTCAAGGACAGCTTTTTCCCAACAGCCATACGAACCCTGAACTCTATCGGTCCCCCACTTCCTCTCCCCCCTTAGGCCTCACACCCTCTAAACACCTGTTGGACTGTTTGACTTGTTTGTGTGCTGTATTTATGTATTGTTGGGAAGAGGGGTTAAATGTTAAATGTTAAATGTATTCATGTATGTCCTGTCTCTTGCAGAGCTTCACAGTAAACTGTACTGAAACTAAATACCACCAACCTGGTTGTGTGGCAATAAAAGTATCTTGTATCTTGTATTGCCTTGAAGTGTGAGGTTGGAATTTCTGGCTCCCTGTTGTCGTGATCCGTCTGGTGTGATCTCAGGGTGCTGGTGTTTTTAAATGGATTTCCCTTTGCTGCTACAGCATCCACTGTCTGCTCGATTTGGCCTTCGATCTGAAAGAGGCTTTGTTGTTTCTTGACAGCCTCATTTTGGAGACAGTGTTTTTGCCTTCTCTAATGCAAGACCTGGATCCATTTGCAGCTTTTCAGATAGCTTAGCATCTCTGAGACCAACGACCAATCTGTCTCTAATGAGCTCGTCACGTATTCTCCCATACTCGCAATGTTCAATCAGCTCATATAATGCTTTGATGAAGCTATCCATGGACTCACCCCTCTCTTGAACTCGCTTGTGGAATCTGGCACGCTCAAATATCAAGTTGCGCCGGGGGATGAAGTGGTTGGAAAGCTGCGTCTTGATGATGCCATAATCCTTCAGCTGATCGGCCGTAACATCCCTGCATCTGATAATAGACTCTGCCTCTGGCCCCATCGTGTACAGCAGAGTGTTGACTTGCTTCTCCTGTGATTGTTTATCCAAGCCTGATGCCTGCCGAAAACGTTCGAAACGGCTCAGCCAAAGCGGCCATTCCTCTGGGCGAGTGAAGTCAAACTCCGACGGTGGGGAGCTCTGGAAGAACGCTTGTGGTGGTGGCTCCGACATGGTGAAGCTCGGGTGTTGCTCCTTTGTCTTAAATACTTGTAAACTCGCCTAACGCGATCACTGTTTATGTTGAACTACTGCAGCTTTTACGCTAGCTCCAACGTTAGCCTATGCTAACGTCACTGAACGTCTTGCCTGCTAGGCTACTCGGCCGCCGATTACGTGACAAACATTCAGTGCTGCCATTCGCACGCTTACTTCATTCCCTGTTTTACGTGGATCCGCTTGACTACTATTGTGAGCCACTTCTGACACCATGTTGAGTTAGACAGACTCATGACACGTCTGGTCAGGTTGAAGACCCAGTCTAGACTGAGACAAGCTTTATTCTTCCTCGCCCAAAACTCCTGCATCACACAGCTCCAGAACTACTGCAGTGCCCCCTATGGGAGCACTTAATATACAACATCAATTAATCAATCAATCAATCAATCAATCAATCAATCAGTTTAATCAGTTTAATACATGTCCCAGAAGGGCACTTTGGTTAACATCAGGCAGTAGTGGTTATTACAACATCATTACTAGTTTGAGAGTAGTAATAAAGGCACACTCCAGAATTATAATAACATTATTCTTCTTCTTCTTCTTCTTCTTTCGGCTATTCCCGTCAGGGGTCGCCACAGCGGATCATCTGTTTCCATCGGTTTCTGTCCTCTGCATCGTCCTCC
The DNA here is from genome assembly GCF_964638095.1 of Poromitra crassiceps. Classification (NCBI taxonomy): domain Eukaryota; kingdom Metazoa; phylum Chordata; class Actinopteri; order Beryciformes; family Melamphaidae; genus Poromitra; species Poromitra crassiceps. The sequence continues at coordinate 22,382,913 of NC_139629.1, read as the reverse complement.
GTCACGCCCACTGCCTGCATGTCCTCTTTCACTGCGTCCATGAACCTCCTCTTGGGCCTTCCCCTCCTCCTCTTTCCTGGCAGCTCCATCTCCAGCATCCTCCTCCCAATGTACCCCACCTCCCTCCTCCGCACATGTCCATACCATCTCAGTCTTGCCTCTCTCACTTTCTGTCCAAACTGCTCAACATGGGCGGTTCCTCGGATGTAATCGTTCTTTATCTTGTCCAGCCTTGTCACTCCCAGAGAGAAGCGTAACATCTTCATCTCTGCCACCTCCAGCTCTGCCACCTGTCTGTTTGTCAGTGCCACCGTCTCTAGACCGTACAGCATGGCTGGTCTCACTACCCTGCTGTAGACCTTTCCCTTCACTCTCGCTGGTACCCTTCTGTCACAGATCACCCCAGTCATCCTTCTCCACCCGCACCACCCCGCCTGCACCCTCTTCTTTACCTCCTTGCCACAGTCCCCACTACTCTGCACGGTTGACCCCAAGTATCTAAACTCCTCCACTTTTGGTACCTCTACTCCCTGCATCTTCACCCCCCCTCCATCTTCCCTCCCGTTCACACACATATACTCTGTCTTACTTCTACTTATTTTCATCCCTAATAATAATTATAATAACATTATTACTAGTTTGAAAAGTAATAAAGGCACGCTTCAATATTATAATACATATTCATTTGTTGCAATATGTACAGATTCCAAATAGACCATCTGCTCCGTTCTGCCGAGTCGCCGCGTGCGCAGCGCCCCGTCATACATGTGCATAGCATAACTCTCTAACCGGCTGAGGAGGAGCTATTACTACAACTGCGGTTAGGCTTTGTAGGGCAGAATAGTGCGGCCAGAGACCAGACAGAGAAGAGCACCTCCTACCACTGGTCCTCCAACACCAGTTCCAGCCCCAGTCTCCCATCCAAGGAGTATCTATCCACAGCCAGACTGGAAAGTCAGTGATGTAATGTATCTGTATCTGTTGGTTTCCCCACATCCACTGTGATGTTGGTGTATAGCGCTTCTTCCTCGATTTTGACTACTTTGTATGAGAAGGAGTTGATGCCATCTTTATGCATGGTCTCTCTGGTGTGTCTGATGAGCTCAAGACCGTGTGGGTTTACCGGGTTCAGCTTGTCTCTGTTGTGTCGGATCATCCTACATTTCCCCAGTGTTCCTTCGGGCCGCGAGATGGACATGCCTTTGGAAATGATTCTGTTGTACATATCGTCGTCCTCGCCTCCCCAGCCCCAGTAGTTGTTGGAGAAGCCATTGACCTTCTGGAACTGTTGCTTACTCAAGGAGTAAACACCTCCATATGATTGAAAATTAACCAACTTAAAGTCAAACTTGTCTATTAAGACGGAGAGATGGCGAGGTTGACTGAAACACTTGTACGTGTTGCGGTCGTCCATGGGGATGAGGTCCACATCGTTGAAGACAAAGCAGTCGTAGTCGTACTCCTTTAGCGCTTCGGTGTAGCCCGCATTGAGAAGCTTGGCTTTGTTGAAAATCTCGTCCCCGTCCTGGTTGATGACGTAGACTCCGTAGTCGAGCTGCTGCCGCTGCAGGATGGGGTGCAGGTAGTAGAGCCAGTACTTGAGGTGTTCGTCTCGTTTGCGGAAGGGGATGATGACGGCCACTTTCTGCTGCGCCTTGCAGTCCGCAGGCTGGAAGCGGCCGCCCGCCTGCACATTTGGGTTTTCCTTCCTGACTTGCTCCAGGTTGACCGGAGAGCTGAACTCCACCCCCAGAGGACCCACCAGCAGAGGAGATGTTTCGGGACATTTCTCCAGCTTTTTGGTACTTTCCGCAACTTTCACTTCCTGCACTTGATCTTTGGCTTCTTCTTGCTGCGTGTTGGACTGCTGCTGGTTCTGTACAAGGGCGAACATGAGGTCATACATGTAGAAGATTAAAATGAGCGAGATGAGAAGTAAAACCAGAAGCTTACATGTTCTTTTGAAATTCGGCATCTTGACCAGTGTAGGGAAGTTGTAGCTTCCTCTTAATTTGTGCTGGATTATTTAGATCGGAACTCGCGACAGATGACCGATAAGAACCACGGCGATGTCTTTCAAGCTTTGCAGCAGATCGAGTATGTGGCAGTTGAACAGAGAATCAGAGAGAGAGATATCTTCTTCTTCTCTTTTGTTTTACGGCAGTTGGCATCCAAGATGTTGCATTACCGCCTCGAGAGAGAGATACTGAAACATCGCTTATTTATATCCTGGCATGTATGACATCACCGCTGACATCACAGCAGCAACTGACATCACCGATGAGATGACATCACCACAGCAACTATGACATCACCGATGAATCACAGGTGCACCTGCTGTGATGTCATGCTGCAGTGACACCATCGTTAGGTCGCTGGTTTGAATCCGGCCCGTGGGTGTTCCCATGTGCATGGTTTCCTTTTCTACAACCAGCCTTTCTTGAACTAATTTAAGCCGCCCTACAATAGAGTAAGAGTGTAATTGCTCAAGTGACATCACTCACTGATGACACTGCTCGAGTGACATCACTGATTACATCGAGTGCTCTGTGACATCAGTGTCATATCATCAGTGATTTATGGCAGACAGTGATGTCATGACATAGTGACATCATCAGTAATGTCATAACTCCTTCGCTGCAGAGAGTATGCGTGCCGGTTGCATTGTAAACATCGATAAACTGGAAACTATGAATGGAGTTTGGCAACATTCAGCAGCTACACTGCAGCGAGTGTGGTCAACTTCACTTACATGCTCATGCCGACCTAGCCTGGGTAAACCCAGCCTTCAACGTGACGTCACAGGCTATGCCTGTATCGTAAGTTTCGTGACTCAGCACATAGAGGTCACGTGGAGGCTGGGTTTACCCAGGCTAATGCCGACCAGGTGGTCTGCTGGGTTGACAGATAGCTCAGGACACCACACCTCTGTGCGCACTGCAGAGCTCAGGACACCACATGCTTGTGGGTAAATAGCCTGCTCTCTGGCTGCATGTCAGCAGTGATTGTGGGTTTCCAGTGATGGACAGGATAGACACCACTGACTCCCACTGTGTTGTGTTGTGCTATGGCGATGTCATTATTGTCCTGTAGTAGAGATGCTCCGATCAGCTTTTTTGAGGCCGATCACCGATCACCGATCACTGGAAGCAGTATCTGCCGATCCCGATATGGCCGATCACCGATCACCGTGTCCATCAATTCAAGCCTTCTATTTATTGTGTCGCATTATTCATATATTTAATTATTCTTAACAACATCGACATTGTATATTAAGTATTAAAATTAGGAGATGAGAAAGTATCATGAATTGACAACCGTTTTATTAGTTTAAACCGACACTCTCTTAGAGACAACTTGGAGCTTACAGAGTAGACTGTATACTGTAGCTTTCCTGTGGAAAAATAAATAGTCTTATAAAACAAAAAATATAATACTATGTACACAACATGTGCACCAACACAGCTTGGAACATGTCAGGCTTTATGCTCAAACGATGTTGACATTAGTTAACGTTAAGTAGTCATGTGCATTTATAGCCTATACTATTTCCCCGACGAACGTTATGCAGACTGCAGCTGTTTGATATGCGGGCGGTCGTGTATCGTTCCAATTTTAGTAGGACACCATATCGATCTGCCCGCCCACCATGCGAGTGCACCTATCCTCCCTGCTCAGCGGACTAGGAGAAGGAGGGAAGTCTTGTTGTTGAATGAATTTGTTCATCATACAGTAGCCTATAGGCTACACTAACCTATGAAAATATTCATTTGGGCTAGGAGGAGCAGGAAATCCCTCCGCTCGCCTTTCAATGCGGGAGCGGGGGATTTCACCTGAAAGTACAGAGCAGCACGGTAATGTGGCCGTGCTGCTTGGCTCGTGTGAAAGCAATTTCTGTGGCGAGGCGGCTCGCTTTACGGGACTCCTAAACGGCAACTTTTGCGCGATCTGTGTATGAAAGAGCCTGTGAAAGCTGCAGCGATAGCCTCTGCGGTGTGTGACCCAGAAAACTCTTGTGAGTGAAGTACAACTTTGTTCAGGTCGAACTTTTCATCAATAAACTGCGCAGTTAGGCTCAGCATGGACATAGGACAGACACTCGAACTCCAAATGTCAGTCGTGAAGCTGATTGACGTGGTGTTGTCTTTCATAAGGCTCTCGATGTGCTTGTACACAATTTGGTATAATTCCGGCAGGCAAACGTCAGTTAAATATTTACGTCCTGGCAGCGTGTAACGTGGATCCAAGCAGGACATGAGGCGTTTGAACCCGAGGTCCTCCACAACAGACAGCGGCTGCTGATCAAGACATATGAATTCCATTAGCTTTGCATTTATTTCTTTTCGTTTCTTGCTGTCGTTTCAATGTCTCTGTTACAGTTAGCCGAGTTAGTGGCGTTTGGGTTGCTGCACGCTCTTTCGCTGCCTTAGCGCTCGCCAACTTTGTAAACTCCTCAAATTCCTTGACGTGGGAAACCTTCAAATGTCTTATGAGGTTCGTAGTGTTGAAACTCTTCTGCTGCGTTCCTCCACGCGGTATCTCCTTTGAGCACACAATGCAAACGGCAAATTTGTTGTCCTTCTCCAACAAGTTGTAAAATTGCCAGACAGGCGACGCCATGTTAGCTGCTGTGCTGTTTGTTCTCGCCCAAGCTGCTTTCGCTATAGAGAGAGTGCGACTTCCAAACACTTTTTCGCCACTACCACCACGCCCCCTAAGGAAACTTGGGAGCCAATGAAGCTTCATGACACGGAGAGACAGCCAATCACAAGCTGCCCTTTAGGAGACCGGAAGAATACTACTTGGCAGCCTGGGAGTGCACTATCTAGACAGACCCTGATTGGATGATGTTGCAAAAAATGTGCCTCGCGACCTGCTTGGAGCACTGAGCCACTACGCTCTCTCAGCCACTACTGTAAAACACCCTCCCTCCTCCCACCCTCCCTCGCTCCGGGGGAAAAATGGCGGCGATTGAGCCAGAAAGACAGTCTGAATGAAATTGAATGTAACGTTCCCAATTCTATGTATTACATTCTAAAAAATTAACGGCAACATTTTGGAAGGCTAAGCCACACAACTAGCTCGTTGTAATCTAACATCATGCTTCAAAAGATGGAGATGGCTGTGTTACGACGATGAGGGTAAGGACTCAAAACGGTCTCCGCTGATAAGACACGGAGATCTCTGTTACAGGCAGGCGCTACGCCTCCTCCTGGTTGGTAATTAAACATTAAAACACCTGCGGCTTATAGTCCAGTGCGGCTTATATACAGTATGTAACAATCATTCAATTTAGCTGCTGCGGCTTATATTCAGGTGCGCCTTATAGTACGGAAAGTACGGTAATTCAAAATGGGAACAATTTTTTTTTTTTTTTTTCAGTATATTCACCTTATGTAGCCACGCCCATTTGACCCGGTTGTGTGGTCGTGTGACGACTTCTGGCAAAAAAAAAGAAAAAGAAAATGGCTGGCTGCTCCAATATCATCTAACTCTGAATTAACTAATAATTTAGCCAATTGTATGTAACATACCAAATAAAAGCAAACGGCAATGTCTAAGAATGCAACGCCATGTAACTGGCTCGTTAATTCTCGCATTCCAGGGAATTACGTTAACGTCTGCGGGTCTTATAGACGTAAGTGGCTCGAGCTGCGCTCGGAGGAGAGAAAACCTTCTGAAGCTTTCTTTGTTGGAGTCCAGGTATGTTTTACATGAAAGTGTTCGTCATTGTCGACGATAACGTTATCTGACCTGGCTAACAGTCGATACTCCGCTTGCTTGCTGTGTACCGAGCTCAAAGTAGTAGGCTACAGTACGTTCTTTGTTTTACCCCCTGCACTGTCTGCTACAAAAACTACTCTCTTCCTCGACGTTCTTTTATACTTCACGCCGTGACCGCCGGTAGTGTTAACACGACCCGGAAGAATTTGGCCCATTGCAGCGAACATAAGGTGAATATAACCAACAAATGAGTAAACATGGATGCTACACTACATCCTATTCTTTCAAACGTGTGTGTGTGTGTGTGTGTGTGTATTGATTTCCCTGATTTGTCGGCACAGAGAAAGCCATCTGCGCTGACTCAGCACGGGGCCTCAATTAAGAAGATGCTGCTGAGACGGCGAGCAGAGAAAGAGAGGGGGCTTGTGGGTAAATAGTCTGCTCTCTGGCTGCATGTCAGAGGCGGCGAGCAGAGAAAGAGAGGGGGCTTGTGGGTAAATAGTCTGCTCTCTGGCTGCATGTCAGAGGCGGCGAGCAGAGAAAGAGAGGGCGCTTGCAGGGAGTTCCCCAAGCCCCGGTAGCCGGCGATTTCTCCGCCTACTGGCCTCTGGCCTACCGGTTACTTTATACACTGCAATTTTTTTTTTTTTTTTTTTTACAGTGCACCTGAACGTACAAGATACCCGCTGAATAAGTGTCCAAATGTTCATGTCATTCTGGCCAATACTCCACTTCTGTTATAACATTTCAGTCTGGAATATGGAATCTCTTTCAATAATCGTTATGACTAAAAGGCTAAAAGCCTTTTAGTAAGGCCACTTACTGATACTTATGCTTAAATTAACCCACTCATATTCTGGTTTATTTCTAGAAAACATTTTGGCTAGTGGAAATTCTAATTGGCTGGTAACTTCTACCAGCCATATTGGCAGGTAGTCAAAAAAGTTAATTTCAAGCCCTGCAGGGAGAGCAAGTGGTGACATAGTGAGAAAAGGATCAAATATTGGTGTTTAAGACTGAATAATGACATCACAACTGTTAATTTAAAATGAGTTATTCCTCTAAACCTGACTTCAAATGCCCCAGATTTGTCTGCGTCGGCGCCGTTTGGCCCCCAACCCTCAGCAAAATCTGGCCCTCTGGTAGCGAGGACATTGTTTTGTGGCCCTCTCTATCATCAAAGTTCCTGGGTTACGGCATGACAATATTTGTTCGGCCCCCAGCAACAATCTGGGTTTCTCATGTGGCCCCCCATGAAAAATAATTGCCCACCCCTGATCTAGCCTGTTAAATTGGTTCTCAAAGTGAACCAGATTCATGCATTTTAGTTTAAAATGTACACATTTTTCTTACAGGGGGCATGGCCCCCCGGACCCCCCAAGAGGGTCCAAGCAAGGTCCACCCACCACAATCTCTCCAAATCCTGTGGGGAAACATAGTTATTAGTATTTTCTTTGTTCTTAAAAATATACATTGCCTGTTTGTGTTTTGCAATATGGATATTGTTTTATTTATAATTAAATTGAGCATTGGGCCTTTATAAGAATGTTCATTTGTATTATTTCAATTGTCACACTCATGGATACATATTTGAGGTTTGTTTATTAATTGGCAAATGGACCACTGGAACAAACGCCTCGAACATGATCCGGCTACTTTTTCAATCTGACTGGCTACTCAAACGTTTGGGGAACTCTCTGGGATGAGTTGGCACCGTTGTGCGGAGTCGCCTCCCTTGGAGAAGCTCTGATGGGCTGTAGCCACTGGCAAGGGGCCTGGAGCGGTAGGTCAGTAGGGCCAGGTAGGGGTCAGGTGATTTCCTGAGGAGTTGCTTTGCTGTGCGCACAGCGCGTTCTGCTGCACGGTTGCTCTGGGGGTACAGGGGGCTGGAGGTCACATGTGTGAAGCCCCAGGCCTGTGCAAACAGCCGGAAGGTGTCGGAGGAGAACTGTGGTCCATTGTCTGTTATTACGTGCAGAGGGACCCCCTGGCGGGCAAACCAGGACTTGATGCACTCCACAACCGCTTGTGAGGTCGTTGACTGCAGTTTGGCAACCTCAATGAGCCTGGTGAAATAGTCAAACATGACGAGATACATGGAATTGTCCAGATGGAAGAGATCTGCCCCGACTTTCTGCCACGGGCCCTCGGGGGTCTCCCCAGGGAGGATAAAGGTGGTTAGGAGCATTGACTCAGGAGAGCGAGGAATCTGCCAGAAGCCAGATTTAGCATCGAGCTTCGTGAAAGATTTTGGCGTCCTTCAGCTGCCGGAGTGTGTACTCAACACATTATGACCCCCCCCCAGGCTAATGACTGTAACCCACGGCTCCCCAGCGTCAACCTCAAGGGCGCCAAGAAAGGCATCTTCTTCCTCTGGGTCTTGTGACACCTCCGACAGCACTGGGTCTTGTGACACCTCCGACAGCACTGGGTCTTGTGACACCTCCGACAGCACTGGGTCTTGTGACACCTCCGACAGCACTGGGCGGGACCTACAGACTGCTGCAAAGTGACCCTTCTTCTGGCACTTCCTGCAAGTTGCCTCTTTTGCGGGGCATGATTGTGTATTGTGAGAGCTCCTGCCACACCACCCACATTGTGGGTGGTGAACCAGACACCACCCACATTGTGGGTGGTGTCTGGTTCGGCACAGCCGACAAATCCCTTATAAACAAACTTCAACGCATCATCAAAAAGGCCTCCAAAATCATTGGTTGTGACCTCCCCTCCCTGGACTCCATCTTCACCTCCCGTACCGTCACCCGTGCAGGCAAAATTGCCAAGGACCCCTCCCACCCAGCACACCATCTGTTCCAGCCTCTACCCTCAGGCAGACGCTTCAGGTCCATCCACCCCAAAACCACCCGCTTCAAGGACAGCTTTTTCCCAACAGCCATACGAACCCTGAACTCTATCGGTCCCCCACTTCCTCTCCCCCCTTAGGCCTCACACCCTCTAAACACCTGTTGGACTGTTTGACTTGTTTGTGTGCTGTATTTATGTATTGTTGGGAAGAGGGGTTAAATGTTAAATGTTAAATGTATTCATGTATGTCCTGTCTCTTGCAGAGCTTCACAGTAAACTGTACTGAAACTAAATACCACCAACCTGGTTGTGTGGCAATAAAAGTATCTTGTATCTTGTATTGCCTTGAAGTGTGAGGTTGGAATTTCTGGCTCCCTGTTGTCGTGATCCGTCTGGTGTGATCTCAGGGTGCTGGTGTTTTTAAATGGATTTCCCTTTGCTGCTACAGCATCCACTGTCTGCTCGATTTGGCCTTCGATCTGAAAGAGGCTTTGTTGTTTCTTGACAGCCTCATTTTGGAGACAGTGTTTTTGCCTTCTCTAATGCAAGACCTGGATCCATTTGCAGCTTTTCAGATAGCTTAGCATCTCTGAGACCAACGACCAATCTGTCTCTAATGAGCTCGTCACGTATTCTCCCATACTCGCAATGTTCAATCAGCTCATATAATGCTTTGATGAAGCTATCCATGGACTCACCCCTCTCTTGAACTCACTTGTGGAATCTGGCACGCTCAAATATCAAGTTGCGCCGGGGGATGAAGTGGTTGGAAAGCTGCGTCTTGATGATGCCATAATCCTTCAGCTGATCGGCCGTAACATCCCTGCATCTGATAATAGACTCTGCCTCTGGCCCCATCGTGTACAGCAGAGTGTTGACTTGCTTCTCCTGTGATTGTTTATCCAAGCCTGATGCCTGCCGAAAACGTTCGAAACGGCTCAGCCAAAGCGGCCATTCCTCTGGGCGAGTGAAGTCAAACTCCGACGGTGGGGAGCTCTGGAAGAACGCTTGTGGTGGTGGCTCCGACATGGTGAAGCTCGGGTGTTGCTCCTTTGTCTTAAATACTTGTAAACTCGCCTAACGCGATCACTGTTTATGTTGAACTACTGCAGCTTTTACGCTAGCTCCAACGTTAGCCTATGCTAACGTCACTGAACGTCTTGCCTGCTAGGCTACTCGGCCGCCGATTACGTGACAAACATTCAGTGCTGCCATTCGCACGCTTACTTCATTCCCTGTTTTACGTGGATCCGCTTGACTACTATTGTGAGCCACTTCTGACACCATGTTGAGTTAGACAGACTCATGACACGTCTGGTCAGGTTGAAGACCCAGTCTAGACTGAGACAAGCTTTATTCTTCCTCGCCCAAAACTCCTGCATCACACAGCTCCAGAACTACTGCAGTGCCCCCTATGGGAGCACTTAATATACAACATCAATTAATCAATCAATCAATCAATCAATCAATCAATCAGTTTAATCAGTTTAATACATGTCCCAGAAGGGCACTTTGGTTAACATCAGGCAGTAGTGGTTATTACAACATCATTACTAGTTTGAGAGTAGTAATAAAGGCACACTCCAGAATTATAATAACATTATTCTTCTTCTTCTTCTTCTTCTTTCGGCTATTCCCGTCAGGGGTCGCCACAGCGGATCATCTGTTTCCATCGGTTTCTGTCCTCTGCATCGTCCTCCGTCACGCCCACTGCCTGCATGTCCTCTTTCACTGCGTCCATGAACCTCCTCTTGGGCCTTCCCCTCCTCCTCTTTCCTGGCAGCTCCATCTCCAGCATCCTCCTCCCAATGTACCCCACCTCCCTCCTCCGCACATGTCCATACCATCTCAGTCTTGCCTCTCTCACTTTCTGTCCAAACTGCTCAACATGGGCGGTTCCTCGGATGTAATCGTTCTTTATCTTGTCCAGCCTTGTCACTCCCAGAGAGAAGCGTAACATCTTCATCTCTGCCACCTCCAGCTCTGCCACCTGTCTGTTTGTCAGTGCCACCGTCTCTAGACCGTACAGCATGGCTGGTCTCACTACCCTGCTGTAGACCTTTCCCTTCACTCTCGCTGGTACCCTTCTGTCACAGATCACCCCAGTCATCCTTCTCCACCCGCACCACCCCGCCTGCACCCTCTTCTTTACCTCCTTGCCACAGTCCCCACTACTCTGCACGGTTGACCCCAAGTATCTAAACTCCTCCACTTTTGGTACCTCTACTCCCTGCATCTTCACCCCCCCTCCATCTTCCCTCCCGTTCACACACATATACTCTGTCTTACTTCTACTTATTTTCATCCCTAATAATAATTATAATAACATTATTACTAGTTTGAAAAGTAATAAAGGCACGCTTCAATATTATAATACATATTCATTTGTTGCAATATGTACAGATTCCAAATAGACCATCTGCTCCGTTCTGCCGAGTCGCCGCGTGCGCAGCGCCCCGTCATACATGTGCATAGCATAACTCTCTAACCGGCTGAGGAGGAGCTATTACTACAACTGCGGTTAGGCTTTGTAGGGCAGAATAGTGCGGCCAGAGACCAGACAGAGAAGAGCACCTCCTACCACTGGTCCTCCAACACCAGTTCCAGCCCCAGTCTCCCATCCAAGGAGTATCTATCCACAGCCAGACTGGAAAGTCAGTGATGTAATGTATCTGTATCTGTTGGTTTCCCCACATCCACTGTGATGTTGGTGTATAGCGCTTCTTCCTCGATTTTGACTACTTTGTATGAGAAGGAGTTGATGCCATCTTTATGCATGGTCTCTCTGGTGTGTCTGATGAGCTCAAGACCGTGTGGGTTTACCGGGTTCAGCTTGTCTCTGTTGTGTCGGATCATCCTACATTTCCCCAGTGTTCCTTCGGGCCGCGAGATGGACATGCCTTTGGAAATGATTCTGTTGTACATATCGTCGTCCTCGCCTCCCCAGCCCCAGTAGTTGTTGGAGAAGCCATTGACCTTCTGGAACTGTTGCTTACTCAAGGAGTAAACACCTCCATATGATTGAAAATTAACCAACTTAAAGTCAAACTTGTCTATTAAGACGGAGAGATGGCGAGGTTGACTGAAACACTTGTACGTGTTGCGGTCGTCCATGGGGATGAGGTCCACATCGTTGAAGACAAAGCAGTCGTAGTCGTACTCCTTTAGCGCTTCGGTGTAGCCCGCATTGAGAAGCTTGGCTTTGTTGAAAATCTCGTCCCCGTCCTGGTTGATGACGTAGACTCCGTAGTCGAGCTGCTGCCGCTGCAGGATGGGGTGCAGGTAGTAGAGCCAGTACTTGAGGTGTTCGTCTCGTTTGCGGAAGGGGATGATGACGGCCACTTTCTGCTGCGCCTTGCAGTCCGCAGGCTGGAAGCGGCCGCCCGCCTGCACATTTGGGTTTTCCTTCCTGACTTGCTCCAGGTTGACCGGAGAGCTGAACTCCACCCCCAGAGGACCCACCAGCAGAGGAGATGTTTCGGGACATTTCTCCAGCTTTTTGGTACTTTCCGCAACTTTCACTTCCTGCACTTGATCTTTGGCTTCTTCTTGCTGCGTGTTGGACTGCTGCTGGTTCTGTACAAGGGCGAACATGAGGTCATACATGTAGAAGATTAAAATGAGCGAGATGAGAAGTAAAACCAGAAGCTTACATGTTCTTTTGAAATTCGGCATCTTGACCAGTGTAGGGAAGTTGTAGCTTCCTCTTAATTTGTGCTGGATTATTTAGATCGGAACTCGCGACAGATGACCGATAAGAACCACGGCGATGTCTTTCAAGCTTTGCAGCAGATCGAGTATGTGGCAGTTGAACAGAGAATCAGAGAGAGAGATATCTTCTTCTTCTCTTTTGTTTTACGGCAGTTGGCATCCAAGATGTTGCATTACCGCCTCGAGAGAGAGATACTGAAACATCGCTTATTTATATCCTGGCATGTATGACATCACCGCTGACATCACAGCAGCAACTGACATCACCGATGAGATGACATCACCACAGCAACTATGACATCACCGATGAATCACAGGTGCACCTGCTGTGATGTCATGCTGCAGTGACACCATCGTTAGGTCGCTGGTTTGAATCCGGCCCGTGGGTGTTCCCATGTGCATGGTTTCCTTTTCTACAACCAGCCTTTCTTGAACTAATTTAAGCCGCCCTACAATAGAGTAAGAGTGTAATTGCTCAAGTGACATCACTCACTGATGACACTGCTCGAGTGACATCACTGATTACATCGAGTGCTCTGTGACATCAGTGTCATATCATCAGTGATTTATGGCAGACAGTGATGTCATGACATAGTGACATCATCAGTAATGTCATAACTCCTTCGCTGCAGAGAGTATGCGTGCCGGTTGCATTGTAAACATCGATAAACTGGAAACTATGAATGGAGTTTGGCAACATTCAGCAGCTACACTGCAGCGAGTGTGGTCAACTTCACTTACATGCTCATGCCGACCTAGCCTGGGTAAACCCAGCCTTCAACGTGACGTCACAGGCTATGCCTGTATCGTAAGTTTCGTGACTCAGCACATAGAGGTCACGTGGAGGCTGGGTTTACCCAGGCTAATGCCGACCAGGTGGTCTGCTGGGTTGACAGATAGCTCAGGACACCACACCTCTGTGCGCACTGCAGAGCTCAGGACACCACATGCTTGTGGGTAAATAGCCTGCTCTCTGGCTGCATGTCAGCAGTGATTGTGGGTTTCCAGTGATGGACAGGATAGACACCACTGACTCCCACTGTGTTGTGTTGTGCTATGGCGATGTCATTATTGTCCTGTAGTAGAGATGCTCCGATCAGCTTTTTTGAGGCCGATCACCGATCACCGATCACTGGAAGCAGTATCTGCCGATCCCGATATGGCCGATCACCGATCACCGTGTCCATCAATTCAAGCCTTCTATTTATTGTGTCGCATTATTCATATATTTAATTATTCTTAACAACATCGACATTGTATATTAAGTATTAAAATTAGGAGATGAGAAAGTATCATGAATTGACAACCGTTTTATTAGTTTAAACCGACACTCTCTTAGAGACAACTTGGAGCTTACAGAGTAGACTGTATACTGTAGCTTTCCTGTGGAAAAATAAATAGTCTTATAAAACAAAAAATATAATACTATGTACACAACATGTGCACCAACACAGCTTGGAACATGTCAGGCTTTATGCTCAAACGATGTTGACATTAGTTAACGTTAAGTAGTCATGTGCATTTATAGCCTATACTATTTCCCCGACGAACGTTATGCAGACTGCAGCTGTTTGATATGCGGGCGGTCGTGTATCGTTCCAATTTTAGTAGGACACCATATCGATCTGCCCGCCCACCATGCGAGTGCACCTATCCTCCCTGCTCAGCGGACTAGGAGAAGGAGGGAAGTCTTGTTGTTGAATGAATTTGTTCATCATACAGTAGCCTATAGGCTACACTAACCTATGAAAATATTCATTTGGGCTAGGAGGAGCAGGAAATCCCTCCGCTCGCCTTTCAATGCGGGAGCGGGGGATTTCACCTGAAAGTACAGAGCAGCACGGTAATGTGGCCGTGCTGCTTGGCTCGTGTGAAAGCAATTTCTGTGGCGAGGCGGCTCGCTTTACGGGACTCCTAAACGGCAACTTTTGCGCGATCTGTGTATGAAAGAGCCTGTGAAAGCTGCAGCGATAGCCTCTGCGGTGTGTGACCCAGAAAACTCTTGTGAGTGAAGTACAACTTTGTTCAGGTCGAACTTTTCATCAATAAACTGCGCAGTTAGGCTCAGCATGGACATAGGACAGACACTCGAACTCCAAATGTCAGTCGTGAAGCTGATTGACGTGGTGTTGTCTTTCATAAGGCTCTCGATGTGCTTGTACACAATTTGGTATAATTCCGGCAGGCAAACGTCAGTTAAATATTTACGTCCTGGCAGCGTGTAACGTGGATCCAAGCAGGACATGAGGCGTTTGAACCCGAGGTCCTCCACAACAGACAGCGGCTGCTGATCAAGACATATGAATTCCATTAGCTTTGCATTTATTTCTTTTCGTTTCTTGCTGTCGTTTCAATGTCTCTGTTACAGTTAGCCGAGTTAGTGGCGTTTGGGTTGCTGCACGCTCTTTCGCTGCCTTAGCGCTCGCCAACTTTGTAAACTCCTCAAATTCCTTGACGTGGGAAACCTTCAAATGTCTTATGAGGTTCGTAGTGTTGAAACTCTTCTGCTGCGTTCCTCCACGCGGTATCTCCTTTGAGCACACAATGCAAACGGCAAATTTGTTGTCCTTCTCCAACAAGTTGTAAAATTGCCAGACAGGCGACGCCATGTTAGCTGCTGTGCTGTTTGTTCTCGCCCAAGCTGCTTTCGCTATAGAGAGAGTGCAACTTCCAAACACTTTTTCGCCACTACCACCACGCCCCCTAAGGAAACTTGGGAGCCAATGAAGCTTCATGACACGGAGAGACAGCCAATCACAAGCTGCCCTTTAGGAGACCGGAAGAATACTACTTGGCAGCCTGGGAGTGCACTATCTCTATATTGAAACGTCTCTGGTAGTAGTTCTTGCAGATTTTGTGTCATTCTGATCGGCCTTGTTTGATCGGCACTTTTGATAACTCCGATCAAAGCCGAAAAAGGCCAAATCGGCCGATTCCGATCAAGTGCCGATCGATCGGAGCAACTCTATCCTGTAGAGTTCACTGGTCCTTGAAAGAAATGGTGAATGTAAGTGAATTAATGTCAGGGTATATAGTCTGTCAATGCCATTACTACATTGGTGTGGATTAGAAGGTATTGACGACACTGATAACGAAATGTGTTACCGGGTCACTAGTTTATGACTTCCATTTCAATGACAATTTGGGCAATTTATATATAACTGCTATTATGAGTTTTAGCATTAGTTATTATGAGTGTTAACATTACAGTAGGCTAAGCCTGGTAGATGAAGGTCGTACTTGGATTTAGGGCTGCACGATATGCAACAAAAAAATTATTAGAGCCCGACCGATATATCGGTGCGCCGATATTGCCGTTTTTTTTTTTTTTTTTTTTTTTTTAAGTTATAGACAGCATGTTGTGTATATTTGATATTTTTTCTTAACTATTTGTTCTATTGTGTTTTTGTATTTCTAGTTATTTATAATTATTAAATTCCCAGTTAAGTTTACTGTTTCATTGCATTGAGTTTATTAATAAGCTGTAAAATATCCTGCCTACATTACATATTTCAATTCATGTCAACTCATATCTTTGTCAAGTGTTTGATATTTGAGGGTTGTTGATGTGGTGCCTCCTCTGGTCGTTAAGGGCGCCTGTTCGGAGGGAGGGGAACTCGTTGGAATAGCGTGATCCCACGTGCTATGTCCTACCGGTGAAGCTTCCCCTGTCAGGTGAAAAGAAGCGGCTGGCTAACTGCCCATGTGGAAGCATGGAGCCAGTTTTCGGCTCTCCCCAGATCAGCAGAGGGTGGAGCAGCAACCAGGATAAATAAATAAAAAATTAGCACTAATGGGGGATAAAAATTTGATAAAAAAAAAAAGAATATCGGCCGATATTATCGGTATCGGAATTTTTTTACTCCCTAATATCGGTATCGGCATCGTCCTCAAAAATCCAGTATCGGTCGGGCTCTAAAAATTATATTGTGATTATACTGACAAATATTGCGATATGATTTTAGTGGGAATGGCAATTTTTGTATTTTATTTTCAATAGGAAAAATATATAAAGATGTGATTAAATTTTTACTGGGGTCTGTACCAAACGTGCATGTTCCCTTACATCTGGATAATATGATTTTGTAGGCTGCTGGCATCTCTCTGTAGCATCACAATGCTTAATTTAATGCTATAGAGACAGTCGGCATGTCTGGGAACGCCCACAAAATGTTAAACGGCTGGCGCGCGAGTGAGGTAAAACCGCCGATATATCTCATGGGCAAAGTCAGGATAATGCTTTTAATATTTTTTCAGCTGACATTCACAGGGGACGGAAGAGAGATTTATTTTTTATTTTTAAATGGCCTTTTAGCCTCTACATAACCCTCTAATTAGTATGTTACTACTTAGTCCTAAGTGACATACAAATGACATACAAAGCCAGATAGAAAAGGTATGATTGGCTGGAGCGAGGCAAATGGCTTTTTGGGAACAATCCAAGATCAGGGGTACAAAAGTGGTGTGAAATATCAAGACGATACAGGATGTAAAACCTGGGTCATATTTACAGAGTCATGTTTCAGGGTGGCATCTGTTTTTAATTCATAGCAGCAAGTGGAGTTTAGTGGGCAGCTGTTCAGTATCTTGTACTAGATGAGGGTGGCATGAGAGAGCTTTGCCATTATCTGACTGCTACCGCCCTCCTGTGGCGATATTGCGACAAGGATCATGAATCCTGTTATTATTATGAGCTTTGATAAACATTTCTTAGAATTTGCCACAGTTGTTAAGAAATAAATATCAGGACATTAAAGATCTGCCACTGGCATATCCCACACACCATGCGTAACTGACAATGCTGCATTTAATGTTGAATATTTTGTATCCACCCTTCTATTGAGAACTTGTCAAACTTTCAGTGGTAGAGATCAACATAATGGGAGCAGATTACTCAATTCTGAATGCATTCTGAATGGTATTTTATTTTCTCAAGAATGCAAAAGTATGGTAAAGGTTGTTGTAGCTTGACGTTTGTACTATTCTCTTCTAATGTTTCCCATTATAACACCGGCACCTGAAAACAGTCCAGTGCCCAACAAATGTCTTTCTTCAAGATCAAACTGCACATTTTTAGAGTGGCCTTTTAATGTGAAAAGCCCAAGGCACACCTGTGCAATAATCATGCTGTTTAATCAGCATCTTAATATGCTACACCTGTCAGGTGGAAAGGAGAAGTACTCACTATCATGGATTTACACACATTTGTGAACCAAATTTGGCAATAGTAAGGCTGTTGTGCGCATAGAAAAAGTTATCTATCTTTTATTTCAACCCTTGAAAAATGGGATTAAAAACAAAAGTGTTGCGTTTATATTTTTGTTCAGTATATTTGCCATGATGAGATGCATACAAATTAGAGCCCGACCGATACTGGATTTTTGAGGCCGATACCAATATTAGGGAGTAAAAAAAATCTGATATCGATATATATATCGGCCGATATTCTTATATTATATATACCGTAAATTCCGGACTATAAGCCGCGGCTTTTTCCCCGTTTTTTGGCCTTTTTTGCCCCCTGCGGCTTATATAACGGTGCGGCTTATCTATGGATTTTTTCCAAAAAAAAAAAAAAATCTCTCTTTTTTAGCACTCTTTCTAACTATAAATCCACTTCTGTTTTAATTTCCTCTCTTGCCCTCTTTTAACAACATAACATAACATAACATAACACAACACAGGTAAGCAGAAAGAAAAAGACGAAGCAAATCACCGCCATGAATGAGGAAATGACTCACCTGCTGGAGGCTGGAGATACACGGCTTGGGCTAAACTTTTACTCCGTGAAACACTATCGATTAAGTCCGACATCGCTCAGAGGTTTGAGCAGCTTGAAAACAAGTTTGAAAACGTGCAGAAGTCCATCCACTCACTCACTAAAGAAAATAAGCGAACAGAGTTTCTAATGCGGAAAAGCGCATCAGCGCACTGGAGGACAAAAACAACACAGTGAGTCCGAAAGTGGATAAAATGCAAAAACAAATCGAACCCCTGCACACGCAGGTTGATGACTTAATCAGCAGGAGTAAAAGAAATAACATTCGCCTGATCAATGTAAAAGAGGGAGCTGAGATTGGTGACATGGACGCTTTCGTGGCAAAATCCTGTGTTACATCCTGGACCTGAAGGAAGGCGAGAAACCACCAGAGGTGGACAGGGCACACCGGGCGCCTCGGCCACGTCCAGACCCCGGCCTGCCACCGAGGGCCATCTTCATCTGCCTACTCCGCTGGCCCGACCGTCAACTCATCCTCCAGGCTGCGGGGAAGAAGCCCCTCACCTGGGAGGGTACGCGCTTTTTCGTCCGGCAGGACCTCTCCGCGTTGGTGCAACAGAAACGCGCAACATACAACAGCATCATCGAAAAGGTTAAAGTCAATGGATATCGCTTTGGCGTACTGTACCCAGCGAGACTCGTCATAACCATTGATGGACAGCGGCGGAACAAGAGCTCAAAGTGAAACTGCCGAATATCTTTTGAGTTGGACTGGTCAATAGTACTGTGAGTAACTAAAATAAAAAAATAAAAAACGGAATTCTCTCTTCTTTAGCACTCTTTCTAACTATAAATCCACTTCTGTTTTAATTTCCTCTCTTGCCCTCTTTTCACCACACCGCGGACACTGTGTGCACTGTAAAAAAAACAAAAAATACCACAATGTGTGATTTTGTCTGGGGATTAGTGACCTGACTTTTGTTTTGTTGAAATGTTAATAAATGGGAGCTTCCCCAAACAGCCATCTCTTTCCCGACAATCCCCTCTGTGCACGAAGCCTTACATATGGTAATTAAACATCAAAACACCCGCGGCTTATAGACCGGTGCGGCTTATATAAGAAAAAAATAGTCACCTTTGAAGGTGCGGCTTATAGACCGGTGCGCCTTATAGTCCGGAATTTACGGTACACATTATATTACACAATTTCTTTGCAATGATCACTCAAATATCAAACACTTGACAAAGATATGACTTGACATGACTTGAGATATGTAATGTAGAGAGGATATTTTACAGCTTTATTGTCCAAAATTACATCAATGCAATGAAACCGTAAACTTCACTGGGAATTTAATAATTATAAATAACTAGAAATAGAAAAACACAAATAGAACAAATATAAAATAACGAGTAAAAAAACTAAAACAAACACAACATGCTGTCTATAACTTAAAAAATACAACAACAAAATATCGTCCGATACCGATATATCGGTTATTGGCCGATAATAGCGGTGCACCGATATACAGTATTGGTCGGGCTCTAATACAAATGTGCATGATGGCTGCTCAAACCAGGTTCTGGTCAAGGGCCTGCTTATATTTCATCTCATATTCATTCCATATTTATTTCTCAGTGTTAAAAAGTGTCAAAACACACTGTGACGCATGAGATCTCATACCACTGATGATACCACCACTGAACATGTTCGCACGAGTCACGACACCCTCTCCCAAATCTGCCACTTTGTTTCATCTTTCAGTCCAAACCCTGAGGACTTGACAGGTTCCTGTGGGCGGGCAGTTGGGAGCAGTTAGATAAACGTTGTTGGCTCACAGTCTCATCTGCTTCCCAGGTAAACGGGCTCGGGCCTTCCATTCCTGCTGTTCTTGGCAGACGCAGAAGATAACATTTCATGGCCGCCGCCCACAAGCAGCTTCAGCTCACTACCTGTCTGAGTCACAGCGCGCATGACATCACTGGGTTGTCCCCGATCAAACATCGATCATTACAAATTGCGCATCGTCTCTGATTCTCACTCAGGCCACCCAAACCTGTCATTACCGGCAATGCAAACACAGGGCAGAGCATTTTGCCAATGGCTTTTTGGCGCTCCATAAAATGACAGAAGGGACGGAGGGAGAAGTGCAATTTGCTTGTTAAGTGTGTGGTTTTCTGTGTGGTCTTGTTTTTGCACTTCTCTTCTCAGCCCACGTCAGCCTTTTGCCCCCTCAGTTGTACACAATAGAGTTCACTCACTGTCAGGGATACAACTTGAGGGCATCTTGTAAAAGACACAAACCGCTTATTATTACCTCACGGGACATTTTACCTCGCGGGACATTTTTCTCATCCAGAGAGTGGAGCTGTGGCGCCATGACAACAATGACGCCATAGAAGGGAAGATACTGTGTGTGTGTGTGTGTGTGTGTGTGTGTGTGTGTGTGTGTGTGTGTGTGTGTGTGTGTGTGTGTGTGCGCGCGCCAGGGCTGTGCAGAGACACTGCAGATGATGTCATTTGTGTTTTGGAGTTGCTCAAATAGTTTTGCTTAATATTATCGCCACAATTTATTCACTGTTTGGAAAACGGCTAAAATAAAATAGTGCATTTCTATTGCAAGGGACATCTTGTTCAACTAGTGCCGTGCACGTTCGCCCCGCCCCTTTTTGTCCCCAGTGTAGCTGGACACTGAGAAGCCCTTGCTCTCCCTGCAGAGGTATTGCAACCCCTCCCACCATTCACACATCATACCTCTCTTCACCCGTCGCCCCCTCTAGGCTCGCCTGATCACCGTTTCTGTGTGTGCTTAGTCAAAGCTTATTCATATTGAACGTGTCACATGTCCAAATTGCACCAATTCCGACGCTGCACTTCCTCGGGTCTCCAGCAGGACACCCAGTGTGTGAAGTTGATCGGACCAACGGTTCTCGAGAAATGTGAAGGACACACAGACAGACATGCTGGTTCCAGGAATTAGCAGAGACATATTAACCCATTGATAGCTGATGCAGCATTTGTGTATGTATCCCTTTAAGACCGCGAACCACGTGATGCGGTTCGCGGTCTTAAAGGGATACACACACAAATGAGGGATATACATGCAAATGCTGCATCAGGTATCAATGGGTTAAGGGAAAAGAGACAGGTGCCCAAGCACCCAGGGATGCCTCCTCTGCACGTGCCTGCTCCTCAGGTCTACTCTGTGTGCCTGCCAGCCTGTTTCCATTTCAACAAGGGAATAAAGAAAACAATGAACATCCTCCAACACTATGTCAAGGGCCTCTGGAAATACTTGGCACCAGTGGCGGACTGCATAATCGGGCACGTCGGGCAAATGCCCGGTGGCCTGGCCTGCCAAAAAAAAAAAGTGAGTGGCCTGCAGGCCAGGCCACTCACTGAACAGCAGGCCAGGCGCCGCCTACTGGTTTACTAGTGGTTTTATTACTTTATTCAGGTTTAAAGTGGGTGCATCTCATTGTAAAATTGGACTTGGCCCAAATTGTGCTTCAAACGGCCCAAATTGGGCTTCAAACGGCCCAAATCGGGCTTCAAACAGCCCAAATCTGGCTTTAAACGACCCAAATCTGGCTTCAAACGGCCCAAATTGGGCTTCAAACGGCCCAAATTGAGCTTCAAACGCCCCAAATTTTTTCGTTCGGACGCCGGCACGCGCGTCGGCCCGTAGCGGCCTGGCCTGCTTGGTATCTAATGCCCGGCCTGAATTAGGATCCCAGTCCGCCCCTGCTTGGCACCCACAGCACAGCCTCAGAGACAGCAGCACGCTCTTGACATCACGTGCGCTGATGGAGTGACTTATCTCGCTCTCTTTGCTCTTTGATCCACACTGGTGGACACACCCAGCAAAACACAGAGCTACCGTGCACCTTCCTCAACCAGCATTTACTGAAAGACGGAACTAGAATGTGATATATGATTTGGGCGCCATTATAACATTTCATTGCATCATTGATGCAGTAATCTGGTTTGCCATTAATCAGCATAAATGACAAAGATCGTTTAGAAGCGATGGCAAATGTTGTGCATTGAAATCTAGCCTAGCAATAAAGTTAAAAGAGAATGACTCTGAAATCATATAGAGTAATTCCAGATTCAGAAGAATGGAAAGCTGCACGCAAATGGAAAACGCGTCTTCTGATTACACTACAAAACAACTAGATAGGTTCAGTTCATAAGGAAGTCACAGACTTTGATTTGCATTCAACCCATTCATGTCCACAGTGGAATTGTATCATTTTCAGCTTTACAGCAGTATTATAGCTGAGCTAAGCATAAATATATATATATTTTTTAATCAGTCAAAGTATGAGGCCAGAGCAAAGTTTTCTTAATCAAATGAATGTTACGTGTGTGTGTGTGTGTGTGTGTGTGTGTGTGTGTGTGTGTGTGTTTTGAGTTTTTAAAAGCAAATTAAATTTGTCTAACAAAATTAAGGAATGATAAATATGTGAAATCCAAACTTTTGACTTTTCATCTTTAGCCATATGTCTCGACAGTTTCCACAGCACATTTTGTGTTTCTAGCTCTTACAGGAAAAACTTCTGTGGGTCTTTTCCTCAACATGCTAAATATAGTTGTTAGATATCAGTTCATTTCTAGTGAAACTCAAAGCTTCCTGTGGTCAGCGCTGTGGAAACATGTGGCGATCTCATACGGAGGAAAGTCGCATCTTGATAGTGCGCTGCTGCGCTCTTTGTTCTTGTTCTAGTTGAAGGCTCAGTCACTTCTTAATCTGACTGTAGATAGCGGATTGACTGATGTCCATCCAAAGCTCTTACTCAGACTGCCATTATGTGCGATCGGACGTGCAGTCAGTGCACACATAGTAACGCACTCTCACAAATACATTCTATTCCTTTACAACGGACTGAATCTTTACCTGATGTCTCAATAGGCTACTTGCACAACTCCACTACTTCCTGAAATGAGTAGGGCATCTTGGTTTCCTGTCCTACACTATTGGATGAACTGATTAATGTCAGGTGTGCCTGACTGCTGCAGTCACAACAACAGTGATCAGGCACACCTGACTTTTTATTTTTTATATATATATTTTATTTAAAAAAATTCTGAACAACATACGAACAAGACAAACAGGCTCAGACACAGGAAAACAAAAGAGAGAAAAAACAAAACAAAAACACATTATCAACATTCAGTGTAACATC
Organism: Poromitra crassiceps; assembly: GCF_964638095.1. Lineage (NCBI taxonomy): Eukaryota > Metazoa > Chordata > Actinopteri > Beryciformes > Melamphaidae > Poromitra > Poromitra crassiceps. The sequence continues at coordinate 22,359,764 of NC_139629.1, read as the reverse complement.
ATGCTCCCAGTCTTGTAAGGTGCTTATATGCTTGCGTATTGTGCCCAGGATCCCACACAGGGGACCCATAACCAGTCTGGCGAATCACCCGTCGCCCCCAACCTCAACGAGGTACGTTAGAAACGGGTCCCAGATGGCAGAGAATTTCTTAAGTGAGTCAGTCCTCAGGAACCTAAGTCTCTCCATCCGTATAACAGAGGTCATATCCGTCAGCCACAGTTTAAAAGAGGGTGAGGTGGGGGACTTCCATTCCTTCAGGATTAGTTTCTTGGCAACAGTTGTCCCTTGTGTCAAAGACTGTTGCACAGCTGTAGGGAAGTTCAGAGTAGACTCCGAGCAGCCAAAGATGACGAGTTCTGCCTCCGGCTGAAGGGTTATTTTGTAGGCCTTACAGTACCAGTCAAATATTTTGGCCCAGAATCCCGTTAGTGAAGGGCAGAACCAAAAGGCATGAGATAGTGTGCCCTCCGACACTTGACACCTTCCACACAGTGGTGATACAGTAGGATAAATCTTGTGTAATTTCTGCTTGGAGTAGTGGAGACGGTGAGCAACTTTAAATTGGATCAGCTGGCGTCTGCTATTAACTGAGCAGAGTTGCACAACCGACAAACTCCTTTCCCATATAATGTCAGATAAATCAGTACCAAGTTCCTCCTGCCATGCTTTTAGGCACACCTGACATTAATCAGTTCATCCAATAGTGTAGGACAGGAAACAGATGCCCTACTCATTTCAGGAAGTAGTGGAGTTGTGCAAGTAGTCTATTGCTTTTTTAGATTGGTATTCATGGTGAACTTTGGGCCAACTATTGCCTGGAAACATTTGATGGGATATTTGACTGATAGCGTTGTGGGCGGAGCCAAACGTGAGTGATGGGAAGATTGCTGGGACTGGTAAACCAGAGCTTAAGAGGCTTCTGTAGAGCTGCTTTGGAAATTAGCATTGCAGGAAATGTTGCCCTTGAATGATTCCTAGAGGACTTGATCAAAGGCATTACTGTACACTACACCCACACAGACATGGCTTACTATGACAGGTACAATAGAGCACTGCAGGAATGAGTCCAGAAGTAGCATGGAAGGCGGAAGTCCCGCACTTCCTGGATCTTACAGGGAAAAGTCAATGGGGATTTAGAATGTGGATTTCACTTGAATGCATAAAATAAGGTCTGTCAAAAGTTTATGAAACGGCGGCCTTTGTGTCAGCACAATAATCTTCAGAAACGTGAATCACTTTTATGCCTTTTGAAGCGTTTTCTAAAAATCGTGTTAAAAATAATTTACATTTCAAAAGTTATAAAAGTGCTCCTCGTTTGTGAAAACCCCATTGACTTTTCCCCCGTAAGATCCAGGAAGTCCGGGACTTCCGCCTTTTGACTACAAAAATAGGTCATCCCTGCGGTACTCTTACAACACATGCAATCAGACATATATATTCAAATATGTATACACAAACAAATGGATGAGTGGTTTGCATACGCCCAGATTAACCTCCCGAGACACCAAACCGCCCCCCCACATACAGCACAAATAATCCATAGTTTCAGGGAAATAAATATTGCTCTTAAATTGTAAGTCGGGAACACAGTCAGCCAAGTACTGAGAAACACTGAACTTTGGTGAACTTGAGTAGGGTGGAGAATTAATAGGAGAAATGATAGGTAGGTATGCTTGAAACACTTAGTCATTACACTTAGTCAATACTTTCACAAATGTTTGATTTCCATACTCATACTGTTTCATACTCATACTTTCACATAAATAAGTTTATTTTCAGTCAGAGTAACATAAAAAGATATAGAATTTGCATCCTGTCATTCTGGACTTTACCGTACCTGCCATGCAACCAGGTACCTTTCTATTGAAAAAATATAGATACTTTTGGTTTTGATTCGCCATATCGATTCCTGAAAATAAAGGCTTATTCATTGTTCTTGATATAAATCAGCAAGCCACCTTTTGCCTGGATGAACTATGAGAGGAGTGGAAATACTCCTCTTTTCCTGGGAGATTGGGAGGGAGATAGGTGGGAGACGATAGCCCCCAGTTCTGCCTGAGTCCTGCAGATAAGGAGCAGATGGTTTCAAACTTATTGGCGTCTTCCTTGGAGAGGAAACATACTGTATTTGGCTAACAACAGACAGAATAACAACAGGGAGGGACTGGAGGAAAATATTTCTGGATGCCGTCAGCCATGCAAAGGTTAGATTAGCTTGTTAAGCCTTCACTCGATCTGCGCTTCAAGGCATGGAGAGCTTTAGTCCGGACAAGCACCGTATCCTCATGAGACAAAGAGAGCTTTAGTCCGGACAAGCACCGTATCCTCATGAGGCAAACAGCTCTTAATTACCTCCCAACCCCCGTTGTTGTGTGACAGTTTTCAATGCCTGGAGTCTAGTCCTTTTCAACACCGCTACACGGAGCTACGTGACTAGAGAGATGGTGCAGGGGACCTCCAGGTACTTTTAGTCTCTCCAGAGGCTGCAGGTGTGGGAGAGAGGTGGACGGCAGCTCTCTTTTCAAAGATCTCAGCCCCTGAGCCAACGATGGGAGGAAGAAGACACTGTACAACCCCTAATAGCCCCATTCAGAGAATGCAGCTCACATCAAATGAAGATTAAAACAATTACAAGCCAAAACTTTTTTTTTTCTCTCTCTAAGCAAAATAAGAAATACAAGCAAAAGACAGAAAACACTAATTGTCTCCAGTAAAATGACTGAATTGATTAAAAAAAAAACGGGAAGAAAAAATCTAAGGCTAATAATAAAATAGATTGCATTCTACATACAAATGACCTATGCCTCTATGATTTATTAGTTGCCTTCTTAGGAAGAAACATCTATTCCCTAGTGGCTCATATTTACAGGAACAACACACGACCACCCTTTCAGTAATTATTGCTCTAAACTGTGGCCAAAAAACAAACATTAACAATTGGCTTAATTAGCATTTAGCCATATTTAAAACCTCTTAATATTTTTCTCCCTGGTTCTGTAATAATCTGCAGAGCTCACTTCATCTGACTAATCTAGCCCCTTTGGGGAAGTTTAAAGCCATGGTAAAAGTCTTTGTCTAGATTTCGATCTCAAGGGACTTCCTCGTTAAATAAAGATTAAATAAAATAAATAAAGCCAACACTTCACAATGATCACCTCATAAAATGACCCGATTTAAAGAAGAAAAACGGAAAGATCAAATAGCGAAGGAAAATATTAAAACCTAAAAGAAAAGCTAATCAAAGTGCTTTACATAAGGGTTTATCTGTGATTAATGGTTGAAGTTTCAAACAATAAAACAGGAATAAAAACAGTGTAAAAGGTAAAAGACCAGGTTAATTAAAAGCTAATGATGTATTCGATTATAACTCGGAGTTCGGAAATTCCCACTTCCTACTAGGAAGAATCAAATAAAACGGTGCGTTAACTTGGGTATGATATTACAGGTAAGATATTCCATTACAAAAATAATTTTTCTAGCCACAGATTTAGCTACTACTGTACATCAAAGCACTTCAGCTTTGCCTTTAGCTAATTGCTCCCTGCTAACATGAGTTCCTGTTGCCAAATCTCGTGAGAGTGTGTTGCTGAGATAGAGACAGGTCTTGAACAAGTATATTTTTCTCCTGATCTGTCTGTTTGACAAATGCCATTTTAGTAAAAAATAATATTTTACCTGGGCACTTCACACAGACTACCCGAAGTAAAGACACCGGAGCACTCTTTTCCGTCTGCACGTTTTAATAGAAGGGGCTGACTGACGTTTCGACAGACAAGTCTGTCTTCCTCAGAGTCAAGCAGAACACTGAAAAATGGGAGGTTTATATACCCTCCTCCACAGTGATGTCATTAGCAGCCATTTTGAATAATAATAATAGGAAAAACAATGACACAAATATGACATCAAACAATTTACAAATGGGGATATGAATGTGGGGGGAAAAAATGTATATATATATAATACATATATCACTGTTTTCCCAAGGACGATAGGCTACCTATCGAAGGGGGAAAAAACCACAAATCAACATATACCCATCACTATTTACAGTATTTACATGTTCTAAATAAAGACTTCCACTAAGAGTCAAAAGGAGAACAGAGAAAAGAGACATCAGAGGAAACATGAAAGGCTAGGTTGGTCATTAACTCCTCCAGTGGATGCTGCATTGAGAGTGAAGATCCAGAACGCTTCCCTTCTCAGGAGTTTGTTGATCATATCTCCACCCCTAGGGGGTGGCTTCACCTTCTCGATGCCTAAGAACTTTAGGGAGGAGACCGAACCATGTTTGGCTTCAGAGTAGTGGCGTGCCATCGCATAATCCATATTTTTGTTACGTATGGCAGTTTTATGCTCACCTATCCTGATTTTGAGTGCTCGTTTTGTCTGGCCTACATATATTAGACCACAAGGACATTTCAACATGTAGATGACATGAGTGGAGTTGCAATTTATAAATTCTTTTATTTCATATTTGGTCCCATTGAGGGGATGAAAGAACAGTTTTGCTTTGTGTGTATTAGAGCATTGTGAACAATGACCACAGCAATAGAAACCAGCAGGGGGCCCCGGTAGCCAAGTGTTAGGGGCTGCAGCCGGGGGCATATAGCTATGCACAACTTTATCTCTGATATTACGCGGTCTTCTAAATGATATCAGAGGAAGGTTGGAGGTGATTTCTTTAAGTGATGGCTCACTTTTTAGAACATGCCAGTGTTTTAGCATGATGTTCTTTACCTGGCCAGCAGAGGGATTGTATTCTGTTGAGAAGCAGATACGGGGAGGGGTCTTCTCTCGGCTGTTTTTAGACAGGAGAGAGACACGGTCCGTCTGTTTGGATCGGTTGAGTGCCCGTTCAATCACAGCTGTCCTGTACCCTCTTTCTAGGAAGCGTGTTTTCATCTCCTCAGATTTTGAGATGAAGTCCTCAGGGCGGCTGCAATTGCGCCTTAGTCTGAGGAATTGACCCACTGGGATATTCTGTTTTAATTGTTCTGGATGATTGCTGCTGGAATGTAATAGTGTGTTGCGGCTTAAAGGCTTGCGGTAGATGGTGGTCTCTAGACTGTTGTCACTGTTTTTGGATATGGATAAATCCAAGAAATTTATATTTGTGAGGCTATGTTCCTCTGTGAAAGTGAGACTGCTGTCTGTACCGTTCACGTACTGCATGAAATCACCAAATTCATTTTCAGAGCCATCCCAGATTAATATAATGTCGTCTATATACCTACGGTAAAGGTGGATTTTGGAAAAGAATGGATTAGTAGGGTTGTTGATAAATCTTTCTTCCCAGTGGCCCATAAACAGGTTAGCATAATTCGGTGCAAAGGCTGCACCCATAGCTGTGCCCTGAGATTGAATATAATAAGCACCTGTATACTGAAAATAATTCTTTTTTAGGGCCATTTCTGTAAGAGACAGTAAAAATTCATTTGGTGGAAGAATACCTACTTGACGCTTCTCAAGGTAGTGGGCTAGAGCCTCTAAACCCCTTGTATGTGGTATGTTCGTATAGAGGCTCTGAACATCTAGAGTAGCTAAAATGCTGTCTGGACTCACTTTAAGATGGTTGACAGCATTTAAAATGTCCCCTGTGTCTCCTAAATAGGATGGCAGGTCTGGTACCAATTTCTTGATAAAAAAGTCTATGTATTGGGATAGGGGCTCAATGAGACTCCCATTGCCAGACACAATAGGCCTAAGGGGAGGATCCATCACTGATTTGTGGATTTTAGGTAGGCCATAGAACACTGGGCAAATGGGATGTTTAGTGGTCAAAAACTCTTTTTCTTGCTCAGTGATCCAGCCTTTCTGTACAGAAGAGTCAATAAATGCATCGATCTCGGATTTAATATCAGCAGTGGGGTCACAACGTAGGGGTGAGTAGAAAACATTATTATCAAGTTGGCTCTTAATGCCTCTGTCATATTGTTGAGCATTCATAACAACAATAGATCCCCCTTTATCTGCAGACTTAATCACAATATCAGGATTAGATTGTAACAATTTCAGAGCTGATCCTTCTTCTTTTGTTAGATTGCTTTTGTAGCTTCTAGATTTCCGAACTAACTTAGACAGATCTTGCTCAACCAATTTAGTATACGTAATGACAGATGGACTGAGATTGGAATAGGGTATAAACACAGATTTTTTCTTGAAAGGTGTTTCTTCTCTCGGGCTGTCAGCTATTGTAGCATCAGCATTTCTTAAGACAGTATTACTGTTCATCAAAACATTAGAGGCAAAAAAGTGTTTAAGGTGTAACTGACGAAAGAATCTGAAAGTGTCCACTTTTAATTTGAATGGATCAATAGAGTTAGTGGGGGCAAAGGAGAGTCCTTTACGCAGAACAGATGTTTCAGACTCACTTAGTGGCTGGCCAGAGATATTAATCACTACTTCTTCCTTTGGGAGCGGCGTGGTGGGGGTTCGGGGGGTAGGTCTCCTGCAGCCCCGCGTCCCACGCCTCGTTTTCTTCGGCCGCCGCGTTGAGTCATTTGATTGGCTAAAAAATAGCCACGCTGTCGTTCATCATTTCCGTCAGACGAATCCTGTTCACTCGCTGTGGAAATCCACGGCTCCTTGCCTTTTCTGGACCAGGTTGGGCGGGGTCTAGATGCAAATCTGTGGCGCGTACCTTGCCACTTGTAGACAGTTCCCTCCGAATAGTCCTTAGTGTCTCTTTCATACTTCTGTACCTTGTATGCTTTGATCTCCTTTTGAAAGGTAGCCAGAGATGCTGAAATCTTACTGGCGATTCTGGCAAATGTTTCTCCATCCACCTTTGTTTTGATGTCATCTTCAATTCGTTTAGTTTCAATGCCATTTTAGTGTCAGAATATTCTGAAGATATGTGGCTTCGGAGAATGGGCCGAATATTTACTTTAATGAATATGGGGGCGAAAGAATCTGTCATAATCTGAGATCACGTTGACTTTTCCCATTGACTCCAATAGACTCAGACCGGCCGAAAACCTCCTAAGTGGGCGTGTCCGTGAAAAGCCATGGGCAAAACGCGTGTCCCAAAATGACAGGAAGTGAGTTGAAGTTGGGTCGTCTTGCTTGAAATCCCATCGTCTTTGAACGCACTTAGGTCGGAGATGAGGCGTTTCCCACTTCCCACCTCTGACCATATATCATTAGCCCCCTATCCAACAAGCTCAAACCTTTAAGTCCATGGCACAGTGGTGTGGCTATCCAGCTTTATGGCGCCATGCCCCCACCACCCACAGACCCCTAGCCACTCTACCTACCCTAGCTACAGGCATCCATCAGTGAGTGAGTGTCCTGACTTTTCCATCTCCTGACCCCGGTGGGGCCGCTGGCCCAGCGCTGTGGGAAAATGACCTGTCATCCCCACCAACGCTTTAGTTTCCTGTTTCAACACCCTACAGTAGTTGTGCCTTCCTGTCCCTTTGGCCCTGCGCCCGACTGCTTTTCATGGCTTCACCCTCATTATTGGACTCATTGTGCACGTTGCTATAGGCAACTCTGTCTTTGTTGTTTTACTCACTGCACGTTTTCACTTCCTTATTCTCGGGGGAACAAGGGAAGGAGCACTGTGGTAAATGTCCTCCTTGGCCGAGCAAAGCCGCTATCAACAGCAGACATGAAGGTTAACACATTGACTGCCAGACGTTTTTCTTTGCTGTAGTTAGCTTCTGCCAAGCCGTTTTTTGAGGATTATGGCTCATTTTATAAGAGCCGAGGATTCGTTTCAGCTTGGAGTTTGTGAACATACAATATCTCAAAAGTACTAATAGAATGTGTACTTTCTCTGTCTAAAAGAGTTAGTTTGTAGAGTTAGTAGTTATGTAAGCATTAGCAGTTGAATACAGCATGGTTTTAGCGTGAAAAATAATATTCAGAGATAAACGGCTTTTTGTGAAATTGGATGGAAGGGTCACTTTAACCATTCATTTTTGGCTCTCTCTCTCTCTCTCTCCCTCCCCCTCTCGCTCTCTCTCTCTCTCTCCCTCCCTCTCGCTCTCCCTCCCTCTCTCTCTCTCTCTCTCTCTCTCTCTCTCTCTCCCTCCCTCTCGAGTTGCTTCAACTCCGCCCTCCGTGGGCGGACAAGCTTGTCACCAGTCAGTGCTTTGCTGTGCCTGCATGTCTGGGCCGCTGTTTGAGGAAGTCGGGAGGGACTCGCTCGTTTGGAGTTTTGGTTGAGAGAAGCTTTTGCGATTCTGGTCATATTTATGCTGCGTGTTTCAAAGTGTGTTCCTGCACCTGTAATCTATCACCCGATCATAGTAGATCGGCTGAATCTATTATGTAAATTTGCAATCCCGCATCGCCAGCAATCAGCGCGAAAAGGAGAATGGCTGGGCTGAGAATGGCTTGACAAGTTAAAAAAATGCTTTCCTTCCTCTAGCAAGGAGAGCACTGTTGCCACTTAGTGGGTCGGTGGAATGGGTTGTAAACGTTCGGTGGCTCCAATAATTATATAAGAGATGTAAAAGGCTTAGATGCACAACCCACCGTCAAAAAAAAAAAATCGATGCCAAAAACGTGTAAACACGTTGTTGGCAGGGAACAGCTGGATTCTGAAAACGTGTTCATACGTTGTTGGCAGTGAATGAGTTAAGCAAGGAGGGGATGTTAATGCTCTTCTGACTTTGTTCAGGACCATCTTGCGGTGGTATCACACCAGTCACGACGCCCGCGACTTACATGTCAAATGAATATGGGCCAGCGGCGTAAAAGGATGGGGGTTGCTTAGGAGCAGCCCCATTGCTTGGATCACACCTATTTTCGAACTCTGCCTTCATTTTGATGTCAAGTTTCAAGTTTTGTGACTGCATCATTCTTGCACGGTTTTGATGCTATCGCGCTTGCAAAATCTATGCAGAGACAGACAGACATTGTAGACTACAGGAGGCGGGGGGGGCGCACACCCCCCAATCACCATCAACGGCACAGTGGTGGAAAGGGTGGACAGCTTCAAGTACCTGGGAGTCAACATCCACCAGGACCTGACATGGGCCGGTCACACCGCCACTAGTCTCTTAAAACAGACTGTCTTATCTACATCCGGCAGATGCAGCTATATACAGTCTGTACTTCGTGGGGGAGAATCATGCACCAAACGGAAGAGGAAGTTGAAAGGCGGGACTTCCGCTCATTCGTCCAATCAGAATTTAACATTAGCTAACTAGCTGTATACTGCTGTAGCTATCGTTAGCTAACGCTGATTAGTAAGACGAACGATAAGCTCAGTAACGTTAGCAACTTACCTCATCACTTTCGTTTAACTCTGGAATAAGTGCACGTCTTGCACGAGGTTCCTCCAAGCCGCGGATACATCGTTTACGTCTATCAGGGTCTTATTTCACCGGTTTCGTCGGCGTAGCTTCCATGGTAATTCTAAAGCACTGCTAGCATTAGCAACCTGCATCGGTTTAAGTTTCCGGGGGGAACATATTTTTCGTGGACACGCGTGTCGTGATTGGTCAGATTCCGTCGAACTTCCTTCCGGTCTGAAGGTTTTTTTCACTACTTCCTTGTGCATGTTCTGGGGGTCTAACGTACAGACGGTATGGCGAGAGCATTTGAAAATTGCGGAAGCCAACTCGTCTGTTCTAAGAGACTACACCGCCACTGTTGTCAAAAAGGCCCAACAGCGACTACACGGACTCAGGCGCCTGAAGAAATTTGGGCTAAGGCCAGAAATCCTTAGGGACTTCTACAGAGGTTGAAAGCCTGCTGACTGGCTGCTTCACCACCTGGTACGGGAACTGTACCACCATGGACCGCAGGGCGCTACGAAGAGTGAGACGCGCGGCCCAGCACGTAACAGGATGTGAGCTGCCAGAACTGCAGGAACTATATAACCAGCGGTGCCTCAGGAGGTCCCTGAAGATCATCAAAGACACAAACCATCCCCACAACAGCCTGTTCTCCCTGTTACCCTCAGGGAGGAGATACAGGGTCCCAAAAGCACGCACAAATCGCTTGAGGGACAGTTTCTTCCCGCAGGCCACGAGACTCCTTAACATACACAAATAGTGTAGTAGCTGTACTGTACCGTACTGTAGCTGCTACCATTATGTATGTCTAATGTTTAATTGTATGTTTAATTAGGTATATGCTATTTGCACCTGTACGTCAAATACGTTGAATTTAAAATGTTTAAGCACGTCTAAAGTATGCACATGACATGTGCACCTATGTGCAGTGAATATGCCACTGTCTCTGACTTGTCTTATCACTCTACTGCCTTATTGCTTGTTGTGTCTCTTGTTGTTTTTGCACTCATGTACGTTATGTATGTACAACATAGTACAAATATAACAGGGCATATTATGCCCTGTTATATTTGTACTATGTTGTAAACGGAGTCCACAGCACAAGAATTTCACACGTGATACTTGTACCACGGAGTGACAATAAAAATCTTGAATCTTGAGACAGACATGTCAACACATGGCAAAGTACTCAAAACAGCTTCTGTGGTAGTTCCCGCTACAATAGGTGTCTTCAGGACCACATTTCACCATGATCACACGCGCACACACACACACACACACACACACAAAGACTCACAAGGTGAAAAAAATGCCACCTGCTGTCGAGATGTATATCGAGATATTTAAACGGTGGAGTGTGGATGACGTATAATGTTCTGTGGGTCTTCACACTGTGTTCCATTTTCACGTGTGAAGTGACCGTTTTGTTTTTAGCTGATATTGTAAATGTATGTTGGTGCTGCTGACTGGTGTCTTTAAATACTCGATACCCTATTTTTAAGAGAGAAGCTGTGTTGCGTCACACGAACCTCAACTGACTCAATAAGGATAGTTTAAAAGTCAAATGTCTCTCTCTCCCTCCCCCCCCCTCTCTCTCCCCCTCTCTCTCTCTCCCCCCCCCTCTCTCTCTCTCTCCCTCTCTCTTTATCCCTCTCTCTCTCTCTCCCTCTCTCTCTCTCTCCCCCCCCGTCCCTCTCTCTCTCTCTTTATCCCTTACGCCCGACCCGCCATCTCTAACATCTCGTTTGTTTCCCGCGGAGCGTCTGTTGAGTGTGTTCTGGGCCGTGTGGTGGCTGTGGTCAGGCCTGGTTAATGTTGCCATCCTTTGCCAACCGGTTGCCAACCTGATACTGATCCTCCTTCCGAGCCCACAGCATTTTTTGGGGGCAGACTGTTTACAAAACCAAGTAAGGCCAGCTTTTAAGAGGCCAGGGGACACACACACACACACACACACATCCCTGGGAATGTTTTTCAAAATCGTCAGGGCAAAGTGAAGACGTACATTAGGGCAGCATGGGAGCAAGTGGGCAGAGTTTATCAAGCTGATCCCCAGACTGAAGCATCTAATCTCACTTCTCATCTATTCTCTATTATACCCTTATTTATTATGTTCTCATCTATTATATTATTCACTCAAATTGAATAAGAGCCACAAAGAGCATTCATATCAGTAATTCAGAGTATTAAGGCAGATCACGCTTTATCTGGGTAATTTGACTGGAGATCTCTCTCACGTTGAGAATCCCATGTAGATTATATAACAAGACTTCTGTTTGGATGAAGACCAAAGATATGAGAAGTCTGAGCAAATGTCTTGTTTGAGCTCGCACATTTGTGTGATGTTGAAAAAATAACACAAAATCCACATCAATAAAGCTGCGTTTGTTTCCTGTATCCTCTTGACAAAAACCTAGGGATGTTAATGAATAATCGCCAATCGATTAATTGCTGTTAAGAATTTGTTCGATCAAACATATATTAATCAACGGTGTAGGCTATGTGCCATTTTCCAGCCCGTTCTCACAGTACCGCTTTGTCAAGTGCCTTTGGCGACCTCCGTAACGCTCTGCGGAGCCTAGAGCGTTTTATGGAACGCAGCACGGGCGGACCGTTAAGGAGTACTCTGGAGCTGTGGGTTCAGGCAAAGCTCAAGCATGCCCTCGGGGTGGGCTCGTCATGCAGAAGGAGTTGGGAAATATGGTAGTACCAATCAAGGGACGGTAGTACCACCCTGGTTTTGGGTTGTGGGCTTGGGGCTTGAAGACCCCTAACCACACACACCAAATGCCTAAACCTAAAGACAACCTACCCAATGTCCAAACCTAAGTCCCCCCGGATGGTACTACCGTCCCCTGGGTGATAGTACCGTACTTCCCAACTCGTTCTGGACGATGAGCCCACCCCGAGTGCATGCTTGATCTTTGCTTGAACCCACAGCTGCGGAGTACTCTTTTAACAGGTGCAGAGTGCTGCGCTCCATAAAGCGCTCCGGGCTCCGCAGAACGTTACAGAGGTCGCCAAACAAAGCGGTTCTGTGAGACGAGTTCGGAGTGAGAATGTGTTGGATTTTCTAATGTTTTGCGGAAATAATTGAACACCACAAGGGCCAAATTGAACTTTCACCGCTACATCGGCTACAGAGGAAGAAGAAAGCCAAGCAAGTAGGCAAAAGTCCAGTGTGGGAGAATTACAAAAAGATAACAGTATTCATTGAAATACAGCACGTCTGCAAGAACAATGACGCTTAATGCAGAAAGTTTGGTTGTTTGACGATCTTCTTGAGTAGGCCTAAAGACGTGTTAAGCCCTGCATTTTGTATCCCCCCCCCCACATTTTTTTTATGTCAAAATCAGTTTTTTAGTTGAATGATTCATCCCTACATGTAGTGCTTGAGGAACAGCCATGCAAATGTGGAGCGAGAAGATTACTGGGAAGTCTTCTCCACAAGATGTTTGGAAATGCCATTGCCTGGAAGTAACTGCGTGTGCGTCTGCACTAAGCAAGCTGTTTTCTTAACAATTATAAACACAATTCTTTGAGGCTGTTCGAGGAAAACAAGACATTCAGCCGCAACATTAGTCAAGTCATTCGAAACACAACACCAGCAATGCATGCTGGGATTGTGAGGAGCGCTATTTGGATGAAGGCAAAACAAAGGTGGTGTATAAGACCTGGTGACAATGCAGCTGTTTCCTGATGAGTCATCCCTGTGACATTACCACATGTGGCAGGTAGAGGGCTGGAGAGAGCGAGAGGGAAGTGCTCACCCGACTGAGAGATCCTACATTTTAGTAGAGGGTGCTGGTGCTTAAACAGTAAAACCACACATCTGCACACATGCTGATTCAACCCTATTATCACACGTGTGCCCATAACACACACACACACACACACACCAGAGATGGGGACTTGGACTTTGAGTCCCACTTAAGTCACACAGTGACTTGAGACTTGACTTGAGACTCGTCCTCAAAGACTTGAGACTTGACTTGGACTTGAGGTTTGGGACTTGTGAACAATCTTTTATATATCTATGTGTGTGTGTGTGTGTGTGTGTGTGTATATATATATATATATACTATATATTTGGTGCATTAACAATAAGGAAATGTCTACTAATGTCATCCAATCGATGATACTGTATGCTAATAGATAAGGAGTGAGGATAATACAGTACATGCTTTGAATTCCTTAGTTTTAGCTCTGCAGTGTTCTAAGCAGACCGGATGGCATGCAGCAGATGATAGAACGCTCATCTATAAGAGACTTGACTTGGACTTGTCACTAAAGACTTGTGACTTGACTTGGACTTGAGCTCAAAGACTTGACACACTTGACACACACACACCACTTGAATCAAGTGGCCCAGCTTTCTCAGGGGAAGTCTTGGATTAGTCCAGATCTGGTACAAATGGTTCTGGCTGGAGGACACAGTCGTGGGGGTGGGGGAACACCAGAGGTTGTGTCTCCATCAAAGACGTCGTCTGGCCTGGGTCATTCAAAGTGCTCTGTGGCTCTCACTCATTTCCCACGGAAACAAGGAACTGGAGCGAAGGCAGTCAGCTGCTCCATGGTTTCCCAATGACGTCCTTTCATCATATGATGGACAAAGACTGCCCTTCTGTTTTGTCTTTGAATCGGTGCCACTTTATCCATATGTGATCTAATGTATAGGCCTATCAATTAAAATGAGAATTTTTAATTAATGTATTTTATGGCTAGACTCACAGGCACCCAAAGCAACACATTTCCTAGGCTTCCACAACAAAGGACAGTAAAAATCTCTTACCACTGTTCTTTATCACTGTCAATATATCATGAAGCCATGTCTGTGATCTCTATTAAAGCAGCATCATGGAAGAGGTCAGTGTCATATCATACTTTTCATCTTTCCATTTTTCAAACACAGGAAATTGTGACACAATTTTAAAATAGTCTTTCATCATCACAGCTATCATTGGGGGATCTGAGCAACCTAGTTTTCCTCTGCTGCTTCTTCTGCAGCCATAAAACAATTTGGAGCTCAGAGACTGATCCCAAGAGCCACCAAATACGTTGGTGGCCCAGTGGTTAGAGAAGCGAGCTTGTGACCGGAAGGTCATCGGTTAAATCCCCGGGACCGGCAGGATAAATGTGGGTGGGGAAAGGGAAAAGGCAGCGCTTGCCCCTCCCTTATTATCACTACTGAGGTGCCCTTGAGCAAGGCCCTTAATCCCGACTGCTCCAGTGGAGCAGTGTGGTTGTACTGGCTTCCAGGTGTGAATGTGAACAGGGCGCTCCTGAAAAAGAGCATTGCTCTCAGTGAGACTCCCCCTGTATAAATAAAGGTTAAAAAAAGAAAAAGATTGGTTTCAAATCTCACTATATGTGTATATATATATGTATATGAAAGAAAGATTGGTTTCAAATCTCACTATATATATATATTTATATTTATATAAATTTATTTTCTCATATCCTCCCCCAATACAATTCCCTGCTAGGGTGTCGGTCGTTGCTCCACCCCCTCTGCTGTTCTGGGGAGAACTCTAGACTAGCACCGATACATGCGATTGCCAGCCACTTCTTTTCACCTGTGTGTATATAATTTATTTATTTTATATATGTGTGTGTGTGTGTGTACGTGTATGCACGCATGCATGTGTGTGTGTGTGTGACAAATATATATGCATGGATTTACCTGTAGCTATTGTCCACGGATCCACCAGAGCCACAGTGAGCATGAGTGAGGGGCTACAGTACTAATGGCAAAACAGCTCAAGGGGTACATAAGACAGGTTGGGAACCACTGTCTTAGATCACCAAAACAATACCAAAAAAGAACATACTGGCAGAGGGCAGTTTCTATGCAGATTAATACGCCACCACACACTTCTAGTGGGTCATAAGTGATGATTGAGAAGGATTGTCTTTATGAGTTTTTACATTGTTTTGTTAGGAAAATGCTGCATAGAATACCTTTAAATACCTTTTAAATAGTTTGTCCAATTCTGATTTTACACATAGCCTACACTTGTGAGTGGAGAGAACCTAGCAATCAGTGTTGGGCAAGTTACTTTCAAAATGTAATATACTACATATTACTAGTTACTCTCATTTGAAAATAATACGTTACTTTACAATATTACTGTCTGTGTAGAGTAACTCATTACTTATTACACTACTTTTGCATTACTTTCACCAAAATAACAGCAGTAGCAGAATGACATCGCCGCCCCGGAATCATCCCGGAAAATAATTTCAACCATCTTGAAGTCAGTCTAAAGTTTAGACTCTAAACCATCCAAGATTCTAAATGTTATCCTTTTCCTTTTTTATTGCCATCTATAGTGGTTATTTGCATGAAAACACACAATTTTATCAGGAAATGATTTAAATATGTGCTTTGATTTAAAAAAAAGTAACTCAATTTGTAACTTGAGTTACTTGACAAAGTAACTGGTATAATATTACTGAAATCCTATAAGTAATAAGTTATATTACCGAGTTACTGCTAAAAGTAATATTACATGTAATATGTTGCTTTTGTAATGAGTTACCCCCAACACTGCTAGCAATACATGACATAATACCTGGCTTATTCAACCTGTGAGTCATTTCAAACAAACACATTCCTAACTACCTACATTGTGCCCTCAAACCCAGCATGCACGGCACTTTGCACAAACGGATGACATTTAAATGAAGGATGTGGAGAAGAACAAAGGATTCCCAAGAAGACAAAATGCAAAAACATATGGGAGGGATATCCAATCCTCATGCCAAAAAGACAGCACTAATTCAAGCTAATAGTTACATGACATGTGTGCAGCTGTTAGCCTGAATAAATACTTTCCCAGAAGTGGATCCCCTGATTTAATTATTTTCTATTTATCTACGTAACTTCCACCTCTTAACACATGAATCTCATCAAATCACTCACATAAATCTTTGACATAAATTCCCTTCCATATTTCCGCCAGGAATCATCTGACACGAATTCAGGGATTCAGGGTTGTTTTTACAAAGGTGATTTAATAACCCATTTAATAAGAGATGACCAGTTTTGGGCTGGAGATCATACAACAACACTGCCTGACAACAACATTGGACTATGCAGATCTAAAACTCAGCAAGTGGCTGCTTAACTTAGTCATATTTCTCAGGTGAACAGACAAGATAAGGTGCTTAACTGTTTCAATGTGTTCAGCATTTTAGAGTTCCTCAGAAAAACCTTTGGATTGATTGGTGTGCGTCATTCAGGGCCATCTCTAGTCATTTTGGTGTGAGATTTGACTGCCCCCCCCTCTCTCTCTCTTTCTCTCTCTCTCAATAATGACATAGGCCTAGCCTAAATAAATTAACTAGCCTATAAGTAAACAAATAAAAACAGGTATCCTTGTTTACTTTTTTGCTAATTCAATAACAGACGCAATTTTCAAAAGGCAAGTGATAGTTCAAACCCCGGATAGATCATCCTACAACGTACTGTATTTAAAATGAGCATGAATGCAGATTAATTAACAACAACAACAGTGAAGACCCTGTAAGTTGATCAATTATATCGGTGCTTCTGTGGTGATATAATGAACAAAATCCTCGCGCTCCAGATCGCGAGCAGAGCTCCACGCCCACTGTGAACGACCTGACCCATTAACATGGGCACCGCTTTGGCGCCATTCCGCATCTGGCAGGGCGACCAGCGCCCCCTAGGTGAACTAGGCCTATATGGCATATGCCTTGGGCTGGCGCTCGTCATTTCCCCAAGCTGCTATCTGAGAAAAGTGCTGCTTTCTGCTTAACTGGAAGGATGTGGTGATCTGAAGACAATCCAGTAGCAAATTGCTCGAGGTTAATCGATTCACTTTAGCTCTTTCCCTTGGCCTTGCTGGCTCTTCATATCTCCCTCCCCTCTTAGGCCTTTTCCATTGGCACTTTTGGCCGAGCCGAGCGGATTTCTGTTTCCGACATTACCAGTTTAAACGCGCAAAGTCGCACCTGAGATGGACCTGAGTCGGGCCAAAGCAGGCTGGAAGCGGTGACGTCTCGCCAACCCGGGTCGTCACAACCCCTCTTCTGTCTCCTCCCCCTCAAACAAGTGGTTGCGAGACTCCACTCATGCTGGAGACCAGAGAATTAGCTTTTAAAAGCCTCATGTGTTCAGCTCTCGGGTTACTTTTGTAGATTCTAACTGAATCTCTGTGGTTTGAAGTTTCTCTCCTGTGTTGCTGTTTGTACTTTATGATATCTGCTTTGTTTTACCGTTTCCTGAGTCGTGCTGAGCCAGGGTATCTCTCTGCCCATTCCCCAACTCCAACTATCTCTCCATCTAGTTTCCATTGTACTTGTTGATACAAGTCGCAGCTGTTCAAATTGGAAGTCTTGTCAAATCAGTGGCTCCCTGAGGATCTGAACCATCTGAAAGATTTCATCTCTTTAGCAATTCCCAGTGATGTGCCTCAAGTATGGACCTCCCTTAGTGATTGTGAAATTCAGCAGAAACAATTCTATGATGCACCCCTTATCTAAATCGAGTTCACCCAAACTGAGGCCCATATGAGTCAAATCTGGCCACCAATTACTGTTGAAATACCTCAAGGTCAAGGTTCACTTCATTATCCCAGCGGGGGAAATTCTTTTGGTCAAAGTGCAAGAAATAGACACTAACAAAAGAAGAAGAAGAAGAAGAAAAAAGCGATACTATTGAGTCAAGTAACACCTGCTACATCCAGCTTAATCCCACTTCAATAACCCACACGCACGCCCCCCCCCCCCCCCCTCCACACACACACACACACAGCCCTCCCTCTCCATCTACAGGATTCACATTCTATCACCAAAATCATTGCACAGACATTCACAATCCTTATTTTCCTCTTATTGCAAAAAAGGACAGCAGACCCAGAGAACCTCTCTCATTCCTTTCCAAAACCCTCGAACGAGCAGCGTCCAAACAACTTTCTCTCTATCTCTCCCAAAATGACCTCCTGGACCCTCTGCAGTCCGGTTTCAAGGCTTCTCACTCCACTGAGACAGCTCTTCTTGCTGTCACAGAGGCCCTTCACACTGCTAAGGCCTCATCCCTCTCCTCTGTTCTTGTCCTCCTTGACCTGTCTGCTGCCTTCGATACAGTCAACCACCAAATCCTTCTTTCCACTCTGTCTGACCTCGGCATTTCAGGTTCTGCTCTCTCCTGGTTTGCTTCCTACCTCTCAAACCGCTCATACCAGGTCTCATGGAGAGGGTCCCTCTCCAGATCCTGTCCTCTTACCACCGGTGTCCCCCAGGGCTCAGTCCTGGGCCCCTTACTTTTCCTTCTCTATATCAGATCTCTTGCCTATGTGATCTCTTCTCATGGCTTTTCTTATCACTGCTATGCTGATGACACCCAGCTTTTCCTTTCCTTCCCCCCCCTCCGACACTCAAATCGAGGCTCGCATCTCTGCATGCCTCAAAGACATTGGCGACTGGATGTCTGCCCACCACCTCAAGCTCAACCTTGGTAAAACAGAGCTACTCTTCCTCCCAGGAAAAGACTGCCCTCTTGCAGATCTCTCCATCTCCATTGACAACACCACTGTACTTCCCTCCCAAACAGCTAAGAACCTTGGGGTGCTCCTTGACAACCAGCTGTCTTGCTCAGCCAACATAGCTGCTACAGCACGCTCCTGTAGGTTCTCTCTCTACAACATCCGCAAAATCCGTCCCTTTCTCACAAGAGAAGCGACTCAACTCCTGGTCCAGTCTCTTGTCTCCTCCCGCCTGGACTACTGCAACGTGCTCCTGGCCGGCCTACCTGCCACCGACATCCGACCGCTCCAGCTCATTCAGAACGCTGCAGCCCGTCTGGTATTCAACCAACCCAAATTCTCTCACGTCACTCCCCTCTTCCAGGAGCTCCACTGGCTTCCCATCTCGGCCCGCATCAAATTCAAGACACTGGTACTGGCCTACAGGGCAGTACACCAGTCAGCTCCCCTGTACCTGCAATCTATGGTCAGGTTCCAAACCTCCCAGCGCTCCCTTCGCTCCTCCACCAGTGCAGGTCGCCTCGCCCCTCCTTCGCTACGGGGGCTCAAAAGTCGCTCATCCCGATCTCGACTCTTCTCGTCCCTTGCACCTCAATGGTGGAACGAGCTTCCACCTTCGGTCAGGACGGCTGAATCACTGCCGATCTTTCGGAAAAGACTAAAGACTCACCTTTTCAGGCTCCATCTGGGCCCTTCTTGATCTAACTTCGTTCTCTCTCTTTCTTTATTAAAAAAAAAAAAAAAAAAATTATACTAACCTAAACTTGTACCACTAACCTAAACTTGTACCACTGTTCCTTCAGAAGTTGTAGTTGTCATAGACTGTGCTCCATAGTTGATTGCTCTATTGCGGACAAAAAATGTGTTATTGTAAGTCGCTTTGGATAAAAGCGTCTGCCAAATGACGTAATGTAATGTAATGTAGAACCTGGTTGTTTTAGTCTTCCTCTGCAGGCTGTTCTCATTCACTGTTCGTACTGAAACCTATGAAAGGTAATTCACTATCATTCAAATATAACCCACGTAATGTCACCCCAATCTCGACGTGCAAAATCGAGGCCACAGGAGTTGCAACGTTCAAACAGCGTAGGGTGAAGTGGCGGTGGCAGAGTTTTCAGTTTCCTCCTCAAAACCCACAAGAGAGCGGTTGTCAGCTTTTAGAAACCCCAAAGAGTGAAGTAGGTCAACAGTTGGGTACACCATGTACATGGGTCTGGGTATGAGCAAGTGGTTTTCTAGTGACATGAACTGGATAAATTTACAGGCGAGTAAACTGTGAGTAACTGGAGATATACGAATGTTTTACCATCTCACTGAAGTTAGAGACATGTTGTGGATATAGTATAGGAGAATATACTTGTTTCCTTAACAGGTAGACATACATCATTCCAATAGGCTTTAGACTGATGGCAAAAATATGTAGCGTTAAAGGGATAGGGATAGTTCAGTTTTGAGGGAATTTGGCTATTTTTCCTACTAATTCCTACTAACATGTGAGCTGCTACGTGATCCCATAGACCTCCAGCCTTTGAGCTAAGCTAACTGTTGCCAGTCCTTCAAACTGCACACAGAGACAGAAAAAAAGGTATTCATTGTTTTGTCTCATTCTATACGAGAGAGAAAAGCAACTCCCCCCCCAAAACTGGACTATGCCTATGACTATATCTGTTGGCTGTACCCATGGAACACCAGACACTACTGAGACAAATGAATAACCTCAACCTTATCTGTAATATTTTATTACTATTGTGTTTTCATTCTGATATACTGTACTGTAAACAATACTTTCATACTATTAAGCTATGTACAACTTAAAAGGCAATGTAGAAAATTTATGTTTTTGAAGAAAATTCAACTGACAATTTGCTTTAAAAATACCCTGCAAAGTTGGAACAGATATTTGTGTCCCAGACCTGGCTTACGTAAAATCACAAGTCTAACAGTTGTTCGGTTAGCTCAAGAAACCTTTTGCCACCCTACAGTAAATCACTGCTTATTCAAAGGTCGAGACCTTCCAATCCACCCACTCCGAGTTGGCTGCTTTTAACCCATTGATACCTGATGCAGCATTTGTGTGTGTATCCCTTTAAGACCGCGGTTCGCGGTCTTAAAGGGATACGCACACAAATGAGGGATATACACGCAAATGCTGCATCAGGTATCAATGGGTTAATATCACGCTAGGAACCAACTCTGCTGATCATCCATTTTGGTGCAAGACCACAAGGAGTTGTACGACAGAGTGACAATATGTATCTTGAATCTTGTTATCATCTCACTTTAGAACACACCAAAACAAACATCAAAACAAAACAGATCCCTGAATGTGAATCTGAATGAATGTCAATCAATTGTAGAACATTCTATCCTAAAAACAAACATTTTGATGGTGACTTACTGACTTTGAAGTGCTGTTCATCTAAAAAGTCGGCAGCTTGCATTGCTTAAGGCATGAATCTGTATCACAATTATTTGTAGACATTACCAACTAATACACAACCCAACTAATACACAACCCAACTAATACACAGCCCAACTAATACACAACCCAACTAATACACAACCCAATACACAACACAACTAATATACAACCCAACTAATACACAACCCAACTAATACACAACCCAATACACAACACAACTAATATACAACCCAACTAATACACAACCCAACTAATACACAACCCAATACACAACACAACTAATATACAACCCAACTAATACACAACCCAACTAATACACAACCCAACTAATACACAACCCAATACACAACACAACTAATATACAACCCAACTAATACACAACCCAACTAATACACAACCCAACTAATACACAACCCAATACACAACACAACTAATATACAACCCAACTAATACACAACCCAACTAATACACAACCCAACTAATACACAACCCAACTAATACACAACCCAATACACAACACAACTAATATACAACCCAACTAATACACAACCCAACTAATACACAACCCAACTAATACACAACCCAATACACAACACAACTAATATACAACCCAACTAATACACAACCCAACTAATACACAACCCAACTAATACACAACCCAATACACAACACAACTAATATACAACCCAACTAATACACAACCCAACTAATACACAACCCAACTAATACACAACCCAATACACAACACAACTAATATACAACCCAACTAATACACAACCCAACTAATACACAACCCAACTAATACACAACCCAATACACAACACAACTAATATACAACCCAACTAATACACAACCCAACTAATACACAACCCAACTAATACACAACCCAATACACAACACAACTAATATACAACCCAACTAATACACAACCCAACTAATACACAACCCAACTAATACACAACCCAACTAATACACAACTCAATCGGCAGAATAACATGACAGCATTATACGTTTCCGCAATCCACGGATACGTACAATCTCAGCGTAAATTTGAAACAAAATGTCTGCCTGTTAAGTTTCTAAATAGCAGACTCTATGACGTTAATATGTTATGCACATATCTAGAAATGTCATTTGCAACGTATTTTTGGTTCAGAAACCAACTACTGTATATATAATACTGTAAACATCCATTATTAAATTATCTTATTTGTTGCATTTGCAAAGTCAGGATTATCAATTCATCTGTTTACGGCCCTTTGGGGGAGCTGTTCTTCCCATTGCACACTTCCTAATAAACATGCACATTCCTCCAAACAATTCACACAAAGGGACAGGAGGCTGTAACAGTAGGTGGCCATATGTGTGTATTAACAACACAGAGATCAGAGACACCGACGCAGCCATGTGCCAAGGAAAAACAGACATACCCACTTCTGCTTCCTTACATTGACCTGGAACCCTCCATCGGCGAGTGCTCAGTGTGCCCCATTGTGAAGAAACCATTTGATGGTACAGTTACTGTACCATCAAATGCTTTGTACTGTCCTACTACAGTAAGCATAGCATCTGGTCTGTGGAAGTTATAGAAAAGTGGAGAGCAGTTGTAAACCTTTTGTTCCAAACATTATACATATGGTATCAACTTAAAGTTAGGGGTAAATCATTTCAAGAATGTAAGAATGTATAGTGTATGTTGTGATACTGCACGGCACGCCGTATAGCCCAGAAAAAGAGTCCACACTAGCAGGAAAAAACATGACTGCTTAGTGTGGATTTGAACAAAACAACAACAATCATAATAATAATAATAATGAATTGATATTGTAAATTATATGAATGTATTCTTGCGCTTCTCTTATGGGAAAATAAAAAATAATTGATAACAAAAAATAATAATAATAACAATAATAATAATAAATGATTGGATTGATATAGCGCCTTTCCAAGTGCTCAAAGCGCTTCACAGAATCATTATTCGTTCACACCATTCGTACCGGTGGTTCGAAAGCGTGGCAGCCACACATCGGCGCTCAACGGCCCCTCCGACCACCAATCACACGAGGCAAGGAGGGTTAAGTGTCTTGCCCAAGGACACAACGACAGCAGCTGGGGGGGAGCGGGGATCGAACCGCCAACCCTTGCGTCATTGGCCGACCCGCTCTACCTCCTGAGCTAAAGCCGCCCCATATATACTATAATAATACATCTAATACTAACAATACATTTGATTTATAAAGTGCCTTTCAAGAAACCCAAGGATGCTGTAGCCCACCTAATGAGGCAAACGGAACAAATAAGACACAAACAGAAATAATAGTGGCAATGAATGCCAGGGACGAAAGACAAACTAAAGGCCATACTGTAGGCCTCGGTGAATAGGTCGGTTTCTCTTTCACACTTTAGCCAAATGTAAAGGCACACCCATGCTCCACGGCTCACTGCAGAGAACATGAAGATGTTTCCATCTACAGCTATGCCAGACAGCTGCGTCAATATTTTTCTCTCTCATGATGTAGGCGACGTCACTGACGACGGGCTCTCTTACCTACGTCACAGTCCAGCTGTCCTGCAGGTCTTTTAGAACTTCACTGGGGATTCATACACCTGTCCAAGCAGCAGATGACCTAAGCAGATGATAAGGATGTTGCCCAGCGGTGGGAATCCTTGTAAAAATTGGAAATATACAATTCATATGTCAACCATTTCTGACAACATTGCAGACAGGGATTAGACATTTAATTCATCTGCCCTGAACCTGTCTGTTTCATGTTTGGCCACATAAAGTTGAATAAAACGAATTGGCAATTGACTAATTGACAATTCATGAGATGCGGTGGGCTAAATGCATAGTGTAAGTCTGTAGATTAATTTCATCCAGGTAGTAAGATGTGATATATATATTTATATATATATATATATATATATATATATATATATATATATATATATATATATATATATATATATATATATATAATCTATTAAGAAGGGTAAGAGGACAGGTTCAAGATGGGTTCAAGAAGGTGTAACCTAACGAGATAGTTATGTCTTTAGTCTGCCGTGCCTATATATGTATGTATGTATATATATATATATATATATATACTGTATATATATATATACAATATATGTTTTAGGACGCAGTGTAAGTGCAACAGAGGATGTCAGAGGATGTCTGGGACACAATGCATGAGGAAAAGGTTTTTTATTGTGAGCACACAGAGGTCGACAAACTCCTTAGAGAGGGAATCAGCCAATAGAAACATCGCTGCAAAAACAGGAATAGCAGACTTCTCAGTGTGATTTGGCATCAAACTCAAACAGCAGATAAGAGTGTTGGATTGATAGACCTAAATACTTGCATCGGTGCCACACAATCTTCTGCGGGTATAAATGATACAAACGTAATCAAAAATGTCTATTCCCACATATATTTCAACCCTATTCCCAAGACGATATGTGAATATGCCTCATAGCCCTGGAATGCACCCCAGCTTGTCGGCACTGGGAAACCCCCCTTAGGATTCACTATAGTGATGGAGACGATCATGATTAGGGCATGGGAAGCATGCCAAGGAGGGATTTAACTGCCGATCCGGTCACATCTTAACGTGGGTATTGTAACATACTTTTAAAACTGGACCAGTGCCTAAACGGTGCCTCAACCGTTACTTCTTTTTTTTTTTTACTGGATTAAGCAGCGTGCTCCAAACGCATGGGAGGGCGGGTATTTCACTCAGCAGCTCGGGCGTGGCACCGAAATGAGGCATCTAATGCATTGCAATTCGGTCCGGTAAGTACCGGTTGTAAAGTTACCGCGGTACCATAGTGTTACCGGGTTTCTGTCCCCCAACCCTACTTACCACTATGACTATAACATCACCTTGAACAGAAAACACTGCTCGCCAAGTGCTGTGATGATTTAAAATGAGCCAAAACCTTTGATCTGAAACGGAATTTCAGCCTCAAAAGCTATGTCAAAAAAAAGCCTGTGAGTTGCTGTGAGAGGCGATCACAGTGCACCTTACAGAAAAAGCCGTTAGAGGGGTAAAAGTGCCATAACGGTGTTTGCCCATTTCTGCACATACACCTTAACATTTCTACTGGCCATTTTTCAGCAAGCAAATCCTGCCATGCTTTTTATAAACCTGCCTTAAAATTCTCTGTAATAACACAATGCACTTCCTGTAAAGTAGCACTCATTGTCAGCATGTGGTAAGTCCATAACCTTTTTTGCATTACCCCCGCCACAATCAGTAAGAGTTGTGCACTGCCGAGTGTTCCAGCGTGAGAGCGAGCAGGTGGGGATTGTGCACGTTCACTCCTCCATGCTGAGTTACGGGTAGGGAGGCAAACAGGGCGGGACGACGTGCCAACGCTGGAACACTGTGGAGGTCAGCCAAGCTCCAGGGTTTTTTTACTCATAATATATCGTCGAAAAAGATTACCGGTATTAAGGACTACTTGCGCAATAGGGTCATTGAAAAGAAGACAGCTGCTTATTGATTGACTGTATTGTTTGAAAGACACACAGAAAGAGAAAGACGAGAGGGAATAGTAGATGAACAGCTGTGTTTTCAGAGTGGCATACGTTTGCGGCGGAGCGTGAAGACACACAGCGCCAGTCACACATGGCTGCTGCCACTGAGAGACGTCCGCTCACTTTTGTTTTTGCACCGAGGCTTCACAGATCCACGAGGAAGATGGCCGTCATTCTGCTGCTCCACCCGGCCGGCGCTCTTTACCTCGGCCCTCGACGATAACTGCAACGACGCTGTTCACCTTATTCTTTGCCCATACAAGGACGCTTCTGCATGACGTCATTTCGTAATCGTCTTTCCGGTTTTAAACACGGAAGGAGAGTACGCCTACCGCAGTCATTTAGACTTGCCAAAAAGCTGTTTTCAAGCAAAAAAACAACAACCCCAAACTGTTTTAAAGTTTTAATATTTGTCGGGTGAGAACGTAACATATATGTGACCAGTTTATCAGAATAACGCCTAGCTATCTGTCAAACCCTACTGTAGTTAGGCTACAGGCAGTGAGAAAACACTGTCGACGTGCTTTTTGTAACTAACGTTAAATGCCGACCGGGTACAGCCATCGGCTCCTCGCAGCAGTAACGTTATGAACATGTAACTGAAGTTGGCCGCAGTGTAGCTTAATTCTGAATGTTGCCAAACTTCATTCATACTGATGTTTTATTTTGAAAATGGCCGCCAACTAGCGCTGAACCGGAAGAACAAATATGTTGCGTCGATCGCGGAAGAGAGAAAAAGTGGGCGTGGTGAATAATATAATGATGCACTCCTGTCAGTTTGAACTGGCCGACCCGGCCGCGCAGGAAGCTGCCTGTGCAAGCCGCTCGGCTCCAACAGGAAGCGCTTTGTTATTCTCTGCAAATGTTTCATCACTTTGCTCGCAGGCCCCAACAGCCCGCTGCTGCCATAGTAAAAAAAAAAACACAAAAAACCTACACACGTCTATCTTATGTCATGTAGCTGACGAGGCACTATGCTGCCGAGGTGTGGGTACTGTAGTGTGGTCCCACCTTATTATTCCCCTCATTTGGCCCCGCCTACTTTGTTCTGGGATTTTCAAATTGTGTGCCCCCCCCCCCCCACCCCCCCCCAGCTACATTCTACTCCATGTAGTCCACTGACTGACTGTCGGCAAGTACCTCATACAACGCCACATCAAAAAATCCGAACTATCCCTTTAAGGATACCTACTGCAGTTTGAACAGTGTGACACAGCCTGAGCAATACACCGGAGCACTCTTTTCCGTCTGCACGTTTATTAGCGGCTGACTGACGTTTTGGACAGATATGTTTGTCTTCTTCAAAGGTCTTTTGACTCTGAAGAAGACACTGGATGATGTCACAATGTCTATAGTCTCGCTGGCCAGCCTCCTCTCCCTTCCGTCCGAGGAGTCTGGCGCCGCAGGTCTCCATAACTGGGATAAACCCTCCCCTGCTCTACTCTGCTCTCCCATTGGAGTGACTGTTTCGGTGGCAGCCGGATGTCCGCTCCCGGCTTATTACAACCTCTGTCATTGGCTCCGACCATGTCAATCAGAGCGGCTTCCGCTCCCTCCTCCCTGTGTGTCGCTGTATATAGTGCCCTGCCGCCTCAGTGAAAACAACAACGCTAACTTGCTAGCAAGCTAACGGCAGAAACCTACACGCTAGCTCGTTGCTACACGCTGAAAACGGCAAATTGGATTGTTGGAAACTATTTTCCAAGGGCACTGCCGCTAAGCGCCACCCATCGCAATCCCACTATGGAGACCTGCGGCGCCAGACTCCTCGGACGGAAGGGAGAGGAGGCTGGCCAGCCACTGATGTCTATGACATCATGAGTGATGTCATGAGATGATTTTGGTCAATAATGATGTCATAGTCATACTGATGATGTCATAGACATTGTGACATCATCAGTGGGACAAAAATGTAAACTCCCTTTTATATAAAGGAGGATAAAGCGGCATTAGAGACACAAGGGAATAATAACCCAGCAAACAGCCAGTGCAAAGACAGTCTGTGTTACAGTGACAGACCTGAAGACAATCCAAAGACAGTCTGTGTTACAGTGACAGACCTGAAGACAATCCAAAGACAGTCTGTGTTACAGTGACAGACCTGAAGACAATCCAAAGACAGTCTGTGTTACAGTGACAGACCTGAAGACAATCCAAAGACAGTCTGTGTTACAGTGACAGACCTGAAGACAATCCAAAGACAGTCTGTGTTACAGTGACAGACCTGAAGGAATGGCTGCTCTAGCATGGCGTGACCACAGGCACCTGCTCCACTATGCTGCCAGAGCAGGAGACCTGGACAAGCTGAGGAGCCTCCTGCAGCAGGAGCACTTCAGAAGGAGGATCAATCGTGGGAGGTGCACCCCTTTGGGGATCGCAGCCATGCAGGGTCATGCTGCCTGTGTGGACTACCTGATCACCCAGGGAGCCCAGGTAGACCCAGCTGTGCACAAAGGATACAGGCCTATTTTGCTCGCCGTGTTCTACAGTCACCTGGACTGCGTCCGCATCCTCCTGGGAACCGGGGCCGACCCCATCAGTAGGGGCCCATACGGATACACCATGGTCCACTGGGCTGCCCGGATAGGAAGAGTGGACATACTGCAGGAACTCATCAGGTTCCGTGCTCCTGTTGATATCGTCAGCGTTCACACCCCTGAGAGGTCTCCTCTCTACATCAGTGCTATACTTAACCACCTGGACTGCTTCCGCCTGCTGCTCCAGGCCAGCGTTCTGGCCCGTAACGTGGCTTCTCGCCTGCTGGATGTGGTGCTGCATAACAGGTGCCAGGCGGCCTTCGTCCAGCTGCTCCTGGACCACGGTGCCGACCCGGCCCTGGTGAGGGAGCAGCCACAGCTGGAGGAGAGTGCGGATACGGAGGCTCTCAGGGTCTTTCTGGAGGCCAAGAGATGTCCTCTGGCCCATGTGTGTCGGATCCGGATCCGTCAAGCACTGGGCACACATCACCTGAACCAAGTCCACTCCCTACCACTAACACAACTGATGAAGGACTTCGTGCTCTACCAAAACTGACTTGAAGGACTGTCAGGTTATTTATTTTTATTTGCTAGATTTAGTTCTTCAGTGACTGTGTTTCAAACAAATCCAGGACCATCATCATACACCACATGTAGCCAATCCTACTACAATAAAGCTGTGTGTCCGTGTGTGCTTGGCTCATTCTTTTTATCCTAATATGACGTGAGGTTCAGTTAGCTTTGCACAGAAACAACCGGTAGAAAAACGTCTTACTTTTATACTTGATTACATTTCAGAGCCTGTACATTTTTACTTTTACCTGAGTAAACAAGTTGAATCAGTACTTTTACCAGTCTTTTCTTATACAAGTAACTATGAATGTGTGTACTTTTCCCATCTCTGAAGCCCAGTAAGACTCAGAGAGATGTAAGCGGAGGACGATTTGTCTTGCCAGCCTTTCTTTATTCACTCCCACATCTCTCCATCCATCTCCTCCCTCGCTCTTTGTCTCCCTCTCACTTGTTATTGATAATGGCCATAAACTCGATTGTGTCTGCAGTAAACCTGGGAAACACAACATGGATCATTCCAGTTAGCTGCATGAGCTCGCGTTTTTACCCTTATGGGAAATACTTCAGTTTGACTATTTATAGCAATCCCAATCCAACATTTTCACCTTTATGGAAGTGTACCACACCACAGAGTCGATTAATAAGCACAAAACCTTTCACATCAATTTGTTTTTCGATTTGACTACATTAATCACTGAGATAAATTATCTCTTGCAAGATTTCAAGTATTTCATAACTGTTTCAAACTTTGACTCTGAAGAAGACACTGATGATGTCACAATGTCTATAGTCTCGCTGGCCAGCCTCCTCTCCCTTCCGTCCAAGGAGTCTGGCGCCGCAGGTCTCCATAACTGGGATAAACCCTCCCCTGCTCTACTCTGCTCTCCCATTGGAGCGACTGTTTCGGTGGCAGCCGGATGTCCGCTCACGGCTTATTACAAGCTCTGTCATTGGCTCCGACCATGTCAATCAGAGCGGCTTCCGCTCCCCTAGATTGCTAGTTTCAAGAAGTTACTGGCATTCAGCACCAACATTCAGGCTTCTTTCTGACTCTGATTATTGCTGACCATGTAAACATACCTGGAAAATGACAACGATAAAATAGACCATCCCGCAATGGGATCACACACACCAGCTGCGACGTCACGCCCGTGAAAACGAATGTTTAAAAATTCTTTCTTGGTGTGAAAGATGAATGTCTGTCCAGAGCTGCTCTAAAAGACAGGTGGACAGGACATACAGTACAGTACATGGAGTGAACGGGTCGGGTCAGCAGAACATTCCCTCTCCCTCAGACAAACCGCTTCAATCACCAGGCAGGGCAAAACTCACTATACAGACATATCCTGTCCTTGGACACACACACACACACACACACACACACACACACACACACACACACGTGCTTTCTCTTAAACAAACAAGAGTAATGTCCAGAACAAAGTGCATTTACTTGCATTACATGGTGTGTATGTATCAGAATCTCAAAAACTGTGTATTGTCATTCTGATGCTTAGCTTTTATTTGAGAAAAAACATTACCTGTAGCCAAGAAGCAGTCAATGTTATGTTTAGTTTAAACTTTCAACTGTGTCAACGAACATGACAACATTATGATAATGGTAATCCAATTTATGAGTTACATTCCACTAGTAATCATTCATATATTCTATTTCAAATAGGTTCAATAGGTTCAAAGAGGGTCCTCTTGGCGAGTGGGCGTGCAGTTAATCAGGTCGTTCTTGGCCCATGACCAACCTTCCTACAAAGTTTTGTGGCGTTAGGTGAATCCGTTGGGAAATTAGGTGCCTTTCTGTGATTGGCTTTTTTGGCCAGTGGGCGTGGAAAGTTAATCACTTCTAAGTTGGCCCATGACCTACTTACCTACAAACTTTTGTGGCATGACGAGAATCCGTGTGGAAGTTAAGTGCCTTTTTTGTGATTGGCCATGGCAATTGCCACGCCCCCTTTTGGCTAGTAGGTGTGGAACATTATTGGCCACGGCCATTGCCATAGAGCAGAGGTTCTCAAATGTTTTTCAGCCAAGGACCCCTTACAAGATAGAAAATATACCGGGGACCCCCTCATTCTGATTTGTGATTTTGGGCTAAGCTTAATTGTTTCCACGGTAACGTGCTTGACTTTTAATTTGATAGGTTTGTTATTAGAATGTAATCCATGAACCATTTTAGATTTAAAGCATAAACTATTTTCGTTGAACTATGAAGATTTTGCAAAAAAAAAATATATATATATTTTTTTATTACATTACATTTACATTAGAGGTAATGAGTGAACAAGAACCCCTCACAGGTCCTGTGTTCCAGTCTGGAGCACAGCATTAGAGAAGGAACGTCCAACGTCCCTCAGATGCACATTTTAACGATATCTTTCCCATATTTGACAGCGCCCCCAGTTGTTGAATAGCTCACATGATAGCTGAGGTCAAGAGCTATCTAACAGCTTGTCGCCTTGTCTCTAACCCCTTTTGTTGTTGAATTATTATAAGCCTTCAAGCATGCACCAAGGTCAAGGTTCAAAGGTCAGTATTTCAAAGCAGGAGCATGCTTGTCCTCCAAAACAGGACGAGCATCCTGCTTGTAAAGATGGGAAGAAAGATTTAGAAAGTAACTTAACAGGAGACCCCCAAATAACTTTGTTGAACTTCACGATACAATTAGGTTAATAATAACCTCAATCAAATCTATGATAAGTCTTTGAATGTGTCATTGCTGTATTCCATTGAGTAATTAACTTTTGGTATTAGACAGATTTCATCAAGAGCTTGAATGTGATGTGTGTCTGGAACGTGTGCCCTTTGGGCTCCATGCAAGGAACATCTAGTCTGTGGACTCGCTGAACTTTTTTATTTGTACTCTTTTCAGTATAAGTCCATACCCTATCATTCAACGTAACATTTACCTGAGCCTATCTACCAAAGACAAGAACCACACTCCTTTGACAAGAAAACACAAGAAGGAAAGAGCCAAACAAAGTGATCTGGATGATTCTTATATAGCGATTAAGGAAAGCAATGTGGTAAAGCAGGGTGTAAAGCAGGTGTAACCAATACCATTAATGATGGTTCCATTCCATTTAAGTGTTCCAGTGCCAGGGCTGTCGTTAATGTTATTGGTTACACCTGCTTTGCCACTATGAAAAGGGCCTATTCTGCACGGTAATGAATGTGTGTAAAAGACAAGTGCAGCCTGGGGCAGGCAGGTGAAAATATAATGACTGTTTGAAGGGATGGTTGGCATTCAGGTGAGTCTTTTCTTCTTTATTTTTAGACAAAGGTATGATTGTGTCCTTGTAGGCTATTTCTTCATTTCTACTGTGTGTGTGTGTGTGTGTGTGTGTGTGTGCGTGTGTGTGTGTTTGCGTGTGTGTGTGTGTGTGTGCGTGCGTGTGTGTCTGCGTGTACACGTATTCCCACTTTCAGACCAATGATCAGGGTTACTTGACCCATCAATTGACACCAGGTCAGTCCACACTGGTTAATCCCTGGTCCTGACATTTCAGATTAGACCCAGGTCTCAACCCAGGAGAGATGCATCAGAATTGACTCAGGCTGGAATGGGCGGGCAGACAACATGTCGTATGTCACGTTTGACATTGGACATTGTACTTGAACTGATCGGCTCAGCACTGCAACGCCAACGTCAAACAACAAACTAGCGTGAAGCCATTGATACACGGCACAGACTAGCTATTGCGACAAGTGACAAAGGCGCTAGTTGAAACTTTACACCAGCGGGTCATTTCACTTCCAACCAGACAGCGCCTCCATGACACAATTGGAAGCTTTTTGAACCGTGCCATAGCTGGTACACACATTCCAATCATCGCCCCCAAGAGATAATATGGCGCGTTCCAGTGACCCTGGCAACTAGAAATCTCCCTCTTCCGGCCCAGGCCGAGTCGGGCAACGCGACGTTGGACCTTGGTTCTGAAAGGGGTATGATGGGAAGAGTGGGTGCATGGCTGCACTCGACGCCATGTTTGCGGTCCAAGAAGATATTTATGCGAAGTTGGGTTTCGATGTTTATCTTAATCTCATCTAATTAAGCACAACTGTCAGAGGACTGAGCATTCTTCCCCCACACACACACACACACGGACACACAACTAGCACACATACACACACATGTGCAGGCATGCAGACACACACACAACTAGCACACATACACACACATGTGCAGGCATGCAGACAACAGACACACACACAACTAGCACACATACACACACATGTGCAGACATGCAGATAACACACACACACACACACACATTTCTAAACACTCCAGTCACTCTAATTGGCATGTGCAGCATATGCATCACCATCAGACGAACATTTGATAATGGGGAGGTATGCAGCCGAAGTCAGGTGTGGTGCTGCGGTATCACAGGCGGTGCCAGGACCCACTGTGGAGACCTTACTGTAAGTTTATCTCTCATCAAAAGCTCAGATGAAAAACAAACATGTAAATCTGTCACACTCGCACAGAAATAACATCTATTACTCAACCCCCGTGTTCGGGTCGGGAGGCGACGGGCTTCATTTTGCTAAACGATACGTAACGTGCCCGTTAAGACGCGGCGCCATGCCCGCGCGAGGCCACGCCCACACCTCCGCAGTGTAAACAACCGTGTCAGACGAGCTCGGCCCAAACTGTTCTCATAGCTGCCGTCTAATGAGGCCTGTGACAGTCTGACACAAACACATCAGCCTATAAATCTTAGCTGTGTGTACCTGGAAGGTGTGCACGTTAATTATCAAATTTATATAGTGCATCCATGAGTGCATCTCTCTCTCTCTCTCTCTCTGTCTCACACACACACACGCACACACACACACACACACACACACACACACACACACACACACACACACACACACACACGTACGTACAGGTACACACATGCACCCGCACACATATTGAGAAAGCTGTGGGACATGTACAACTTGATATTTGTTCTCCAAGCTGCCCGAGGGAAATAGTTTGCAATTGTCGGGACTTGTTCCTCTAAAGCTTATGTTAAAACCGCAGCCGAAAGTGTAAAACTGATGAGCATAATTACAGCCATAACTGTCTCGGGGTCTTTATGAGTGTGCTGATTTGGAGAGAAAGCGTTGGCGTGGATTAAAAACAATGTCCAACTAAAATAATATGGAGTAATGGCTGCCAGTGTGGGAACTTGACTAACTGTTTTGAGCGGCAACAACTCGTGTGCGTGGCGTGCTCTCTCCTTTGGGAAGTGCAAGTGCACGGTCAGATGCTTGACAGGCCAGAAATGCCTGCTGCAACTTATCTCTAATAAACACACGCGCGTGTGTGTGTGTGCGCACACACACACACACACACACACACACACTCCAGCCTAATGGCCATATTTCTACACACTACTGGAGGCCAAGATAACACAGTGCTGTCTCCATGTGATTGTGAAGCGTGTGCTGTGTTGTCAGATAACAGCACTCTCAGTATACTCCACCTACAGCACGAGCTCTCTTAGGCGGTGAGTCACGGCTTAGAAACGTTCCTCCTGTGAGACTGTGACAACTGGAAAGACATGCAGGTCACTCAGTTATTCGTTTCCTCTTGTCGATCCACAACCAATATGTTTTGCAGCCGTGGAGTTTGAATTACGGCGTGAAACATGATCTGTACTTCATCATTCCAAAAGTTCTTTACATTAAAAACGACATAATTCATTGGGCTATATGACATCATGCCACAGCAACTATGTAACTGGATATTAAGTTTAATAGGTTCTTGCCTTGTATATTATTGAGCTATTATTGAAAATGCTAAATCTTGAATAGTTCACACCACTAATATTTTTGCAGTTTTTTAATAAACTCGCTTTATTTTAATTCCAAAATAAACCTGTAATTGTAATCTTGCATCAATGAGAAGTATGATTTAATTAATTGATTGATTGATTGGTTTTATGGATATAGGCAGCAGAACAGAATCCAAGGGATAGACATGTGAAAGTGTGAAGGCGAGAGGGGGGAGAGAGACTGAGAGAGAGAAAGAGGGAGATGAGAGCGACTGAGGGAGACAGGAGAGGGGGAGAGAGACTGAGAGAGAGAAAGAGGGAGATGAGAGCGACTGAGGGAGACAGGAGAGGGGGAGAGAGACTGAGGGAGAGAGAGAGGGAGATGAGAGCGACTGAGGGAGACAGGAGAGGGGGAGAGAGACTGAGAGAGAGAAAGAGGGAGATGAGAGCGACTGAGGGAGACAGGAGAGGGGGAGAGAGACTGAGAGAGAGAAAGAGGGAGATGAGAGCGACTGAGGGAGACAGGAGAGGGGGAGAGAGACAGAGAAAGAGGGAGATGAGAGCGACTGAGGGAGACAGGAGAGGGGGAGAGAGACTGAGGGAGAGAGAGAGGGAGATGAGAGCGACTGAGGGAGACAGGAGAGGGGGAGAGAGAGGGAGATGAGAGTGACTGAGGGAGACAGGAGAGGGGGAGAGAGACTGAGGGAGAGAAAGAGGGAGATGAGAGCGACTGAGGGAGACAGGAGAGGGGGAGAGAGACTGAGGGAGAGAAAGAGGGAGATGAGAGCGACTGAGGGAGACAGGAGAGGGGGAGAGAGACTGAGGGAGAGAAAGAGGGAGATGAGAGCGACTGAGGGAGACAGGAGAGGGGGAGAGAGACTGAGGGAGAGAAAGAGGGAGATGAGAGCGACTGAGGGAGACAGGAGAGGGGGAGAGAGAGGGAGACATTGTGCATGCGCCAATAGGGCAGGCAAGGCCACGCAACAGTCGGGCGAGGCCACACAGCGGCCGAGCTGCGTATGCAAGCTGCAGGGCGGGCGAGGCCACGCAGCGGGCGAGCCTAGGGAGCGCGCGTAGCGCACGAAGATGCCTAGTAACATCAAATAAACAAAATGTAACAATCGACAATAAAAAGAACAAAAGAGATAAACCACACAAGTTCAATAACCATTTCAACAAAAAGGTTCACAGTCCATCATTGTTGACTCCCGGTGCTTAATGTGGATGCTCTGTTTAATCTCTATAACAGAGACTGCTGTCATACGTTTAGGAATGCTTATTAACCCCTGCTGGTGTTCCACCTTTAACCCCTGCTGTTGCACAGAACGGGGGCTTATCTTCAAACCTGACTCCCGTGGGTGCACTCCTCCACCAGGGTTCACTCCTCGCCTAGCGGCATGGGAAGCAGCTTGTGCGGGAAGTGTGATGAGCTGGATGTACTCTGGACTCACAATGCCGTTCATTGTGCCACCCTGCCACTCTGCTCGCAGTTTCGGAATTGTGCCGTCAGGTTCCGGAGTGTTTTATGGGTTCATTAATTTCAGTGATTGAAGGAATGCAGCAGGGATTGGAACAGGTAGCGTCTACAAATCAGGACTTGCCTCTCAGCGATTCCCGCGCATCCTGGATATTTAGAACAAAGAGGCGCTTTAAGTTTGAACAAGCCTCTCAGAGGGTTGGCACTGAGCACTGTGTGACAGCAACACAAACCGCAACACTAAAATAACCAACAGACAGACACACACTCGTGGGCACAGGCAGACTCAGACAGGCACAGGTACAGGCACACGCACATAAATTATCGCTTTTTTTCCTTCAATCTAAATATATGAATTTTGCTCAATGTTGCTTCGGGGCGATGTGTGTTCTTATAGCAGCCAATAAGTTGAATGTGTTTTTATTGGTTCCCTGGGGGAAGACTGCAATCTGAGGTCACGGGCCTAAGTTGTCACAGGACCCGGCTCGGAGTGGACCTGAGTTGAGAAAGGGGTGGGGGTTGAGGTTGGGGTTGAGGTTGGGGTTGGGGTGGTGGTACAGTACGCTCGCTGCTTACACCTCCCTCGGGAATAAAACAATTTCTCTCTGGTTTTCCCAGGCTGGGACAGGACATCTTCTCGTGTGTTTCCCTCCTTGTTAAGTCAGCATCTCATCCATATATACATCCATGTTGTTTGTTGAAGTTTATTGTGGCAATTACTGTATATGGGCTTCACAAGACGATAATATGTGTAAATACATATCGGTGACTCTGCATTGTTTTGCATTTTATTTTTTATTTTTATTTATCCTTTATTTAACCAGGAAGGTCCCATTGAGATACAATATCTCTTCTGCCAGGGAGTCCTGGTCAAGATGGACAGCAAAAATAAAAGGTTTCATATAAAAAATACAAATGGGGACAAATAACATCACAGAATACACAAAGAAACACAACAAGCAAACACAAACTACAAGGATTAAAGGCTAAAAAGAAACTTGACAATCGCACATTTCACATGCAATGACAGTGTTCTGTAAAAACTGATTTTAGAGTAAAAAAAACAATTTCCCCACACACTTGTCAACGTCTAGGCTGACGTCTAGGCTGGTGTTTATTATTGATTTGTGAGAAAATAGACGTGTGGCTTGTGTTTTGGAAAGTCCAGGAACAGCACATGAGTAGAAGGCAATACGCACACCAGTTGCTTGTCAACCCCCCCAATAAACAATAATCCATTTCCAAAAGATAAAAGTACATTCCTGCACACACGTGTCACCTCTCCGCATTGATTTATTAAAAATTGGTCAGCGTTTCTCAAGACATGTCTTGAGAAACGGTCCTCCTTGTGACCAACACGTTGACGCTTTGGTAATAAATCAATGCATGCAGCGTTGACAAGTGTGAAGGTACAGGAACACCTGTGTTGTGTTGACGTTGCTTTCTTACAGAATGTAAGAAAACGTGAGAACGTGAGAAAAGGTCTCACTCGCACAAATTAAACTTCAGCTATCTGTGGGATATTCCTCTGAGTTGTCACGCGAGCAGCAGATGGACATCTTCAGAGATCCTCCTCCAGTTCCAGGAACATAGAGATGTTTAGGAATGCATCAGCTGCATGTGGAGTCCACTAAGGGTCTGTGGTGGTCACCACCATTGGCCAACAATAATTGGCCAAACAGAAGAAGAAGAAGCAGAAGAAGAATTCTGGCTTGTTTGTGTGTTGACAATCGTGTTTGATTAATCTGAAGTCGTCGTATCTAAAGAGGAAAGGGAAAGAATCAGGATGGCTACCAAGTGCGCTGTTTATGTT
This sequence comes from Poromitra crassiceps, assembly GCF_964638095.1. Taxonomy (NCBI): domain Eukaryota; kingdom Metazoa; phylum Chordata; class Actinopteri; order Beryciformes; family Melamphaidae; genus Poromitra; species Poromitra crassiceps. The sequence continues at coordinate 22,321,913 of NC_139629.1, read as the reverse complement.
AGAAAATAGTAATGACACCCACACAGAGGATGCTAGGGGTTAGCCTCCCCTTGAGAGTGCTGAACCTCCTTGGGGCGCCCTCAGCGTGGCCAGGGGCTCTAGTGGCAGAGTGTCAGGATGCGCCCCTGATCAACCTGCTTTTAGTGGCCCTTTCAATCACAGCCTGCTGACAAATAGGAGAGGAGAGCAGGCGAAGAGAGAGAGAGAGCGAGGGCGGAGAGAGGGAGAGAAAGTTAGAGAGAGAGAGAGAGAGAAAGTTAGAGAGAGAGAGAGAGAGAGAGGGAGAGAAAGTTAGAGAGAGAGAGAGCGAGGGCAGAGAGGGAGAGAAAGTTAGAGAGAGAGGGAGAGAAAGTTAGAGAGAGAGAGAGAGCGAGAGAGAGAGAGAAGGTGACAGTGGTTATTGAGAGCTGCTACCTGGGCAGCAGGTGGAGATGATTCACAGCTTGTATTTAATCTGAGATCATACGCTTGTGTTTCTGAGTTATTAGTTTGGCCAAAAGCAAACAAGGTTCATAAAAAGCAAGGACATTTTGAAAACAAGTCCAGAGAAAAATGCCAAGCGCCATTTTCAAGCAACTTTCCGAAAAAGAACAAGCCCAAAGGGAGATATGGCAGACTTCTCGCAGCACCTGGCCATAGATGATATAGGTGCATGACTCTTGAAAAGTGGTTAAAGGAACACTCCGCCCATTTTCAACCAGCTTTGTATCATTAGAACATCAGTAGTATATCAGAAAACTGTAAACGGTTTTGAAGTCTGTCATTCAATTTGACAGTTATTGAGTGTTAAAGGTGGCTGGTCCACACTAACTCAAATTAATAACTCATTAACTCAAATCAACTCTCAATAACTGTCAAACTAGATGAATGATGAATAGTTTGACAGTTATTGAGAGTTGATTTGAGTTAATGAGTTATTCATTTGAGTTAGTGTGGACCAGTGATGTCACTGGTCCACACTTTAACACTCAATAACTGTCAAATTAAATGACAGACTTCAAAACAGTAGTCTGATATACTACTGATGTTCTAATGATACAAAGCTGGTTGAAAATGGGCGGAGTGTTCCTTTAAGGACCAAAACGAAATGCGTGACAGACATGATCAATTGACCAACCACGGCCGGCGTGACGCAACTCGTGGGGGGGGGTACATTTTGAACGATGCACGCGCAGAGAGCCGGACTTCCGTTACAGCCCAGCCAATCAGATTTGACCGTAGTCATTGCTGACTTGTGATTCAGACTTGTGATAAGACCACATAAGGCTATGAGACACACTCATCTGTGAATGAGTTGTTTTTGCAAGTCGTTTGCCTACAGCCAATGCAAATCATGATCAGTTCATTGACAACTACTAGCGCGAGCCTCCACGTGTTAAACCCTCCCTGAAAAACTTCGTAAAAAAAACGTTGTAGAAGAGAAAGAGGTGGCTGACAACCGTGTTTCAGAGGAGGCAAGTGGTCGACACCGTCCCTGGTGAGCGATTGTAGGCAGTAGAGGGAGGGGCTGCCTCAAATATGTGCTCATATATGCATGTCACTTTGTTGTCATAAATTCTCAACCTGCACAGAGTGAGGAAAGTCCCACCAATATGGTGCAGGGACATTATGTGACATGATGTTTTCATGGTGGCGTCTGTGTGTCGATAGAATCTTCACACTTCTTCACCACACCTATACTCCCACATGCACACACACACGCAAGCACACACACACACACACACACACACCCACACATACACACACACACACCCACACACGCACACATACACACGCACGCACACACACACACACACACACACAACCTGTGGCTGTGGTTAATGTATCGTGTCAGTTATGATGATGAGACATTTTGGTAGCTCAAGTGCCTCTTGTTGCAGTGCAAGTTGTGGTGACTATAGCATTTTTACAGGATACTCTACTCATCAATTTGGAAGAAATACTGAATTATAAACTATACTTACAATAAATAATATTGCTTACAACAAGAGTACTACGGTGTATTTGAGTGATGACAGGAAGATGTTTGCTTTTCTCCTCGTTGGAGAGAGGAACTTGACCCCGAGACCACAGGAAGACGCATCTCTGCGTAGATGTGTTTGGGGGAGGAAACATGACATGGCACTTTTGTAACACACAGATCCCACTATACTGCTTTGTACTGTGAGATGTTACTGTGGTGTTTACATACTATACAAACACTCGAGCTCATTTACATTAACATCCTGCTCTAAAACCATTTTGTTTATATAATATAGGATTGATTGTATGTCTGATACAGAGAAACACACTGTCAACTTCTCCACAGGTTCCTTTACAAACATCTCGCTATTTATCTGTTGCAGTTGTGATGAAAACAAGCCGATCGTCTCAAAGTGAAATGGAAAGTGATTGCAGACATTTATAAATGATATGACCCCAGCTTAGTCTTATGGAAGTTTGGCATAAGAATGTAAGACATACAGGAAACACTAAACACGAACAGTCATGTTTTTGTTTTTGTGTAGTCAGAAGTGTAAACAACTTCCTGTGTGATGTCATGTTTAACCAACAGTTGCACTGGGTTTAACGGCCTGTTTCAGACCAGGAAGCAGCGGTAATGGTTTCAATCAGATGCATTCATTAATATGCAGTGAGACGAAGAAATGTCCCTGTTCTGTTCCGGATGTTTGTGACCTTTGTGAACCTCTGCGTGACGTGCATCCTTAACACGGTTTGTCTGTGAACGTTTTTCCACACACGCACACGAACACACACACATGCACACACGCACGCGCGCACACACACACACACACACACACACACACACACACACACACACACACACACCAACTTGTATCACATATTTGTTATTTTGTATCCAAACATGCCTTTTGAAGGTCTGGATGTAATGTGTATTTGACTATTAAAATCCAAAGACTTTGAAACACCATGTTTTAATGTCTATACTGATCTCATCAGACATTGTTTTCTTTCTTGTCAGTTTCATTAGTATGTGAGAAATTCATCTCGATGTTGTAAGACGGTTTTCTCTCATTGCATCTACACAAATGTGCTTGCACAGACGTACTCTGTGATGCCATCCATTTGAATGTTATTAAGTTTAAGAACCTGTCTCAGAAGTGTTTTATTTTATTTGGTGTTTTGTCATTATTAAATGAGAGCATACTAAAAATGTATACTTGCAACAGGAGTTCAATTCACTTAAGTATTATTAACTTCCTCAAGTTTATGAAACCGGTGATATTTTACATATTGTGACAATATTTTGTCACAAGTTAAATGTAGCCTATCAAATTAAGACAACTTTAGACTATACATGATTCTTACAGAATGCATGTTCTTGGATGTTTAGAAGTATTGTATTTGTTCAGAGCAAAGTGGCCTATAGCCGCTCATCAGATATACATCATATCACTTGTTGACTTGACACCTTTGCTCACTCTGACGACTCAGACGATCACACCACTCTTGAGGGAGGCTGCAGGAGGCTCAGAACTTCCCCTCTGTGGTTTGTGGTGTGTGTGTGTGTGTGTGTGTGTGTGTGTCTGTGTGTGTGTGTGGTGTGTACGTGTGTGTCTTCATGTCCCACTTTTACTCTATCATCTATTCTACTACAACATGGGCCAATTAAAAGAAAACTACCAGAATATCTGATTAACATTGTTCTCAGCTGTTGATGACTTTGTGCATGCACTGTGCTTTAGAAGCATACTTTTGTATAGCAGTCAGTCATACTCATTCATGAATGTTGCTGCAATTTGTCCAATGAATGTGTCCACTTTATAAAAAAAAAATCAAATAACTGTTTCTCGTGGTTTTACATGTTGCTCTGAATCTTGTAGGCCTAATAGGTTTAATTCAGCATTTGTGTGGGTGCTTGTTTTGTGATAGCAAGATAGAAAGAAATGACGACTTCACTTAGGCTATATATACATAAATAGTAATAATGTATATCTTCTGTTATGTGGGAGATGACGAGGAAAAGCTGACTGAAGGCAAATAGTATCCTCAGAACTACTAAACAACACATCGGACACTGTGAACGGAACTTGAATCGTTTAATCGTAGATTATCCTGTTCTTATCACAACCAACGTAGGTCTGTAACGTTGTACACAATTCCGTTCTGACGTCTCTTCTCAACGTGGATAGGTGCTTGCCTGCACCTAAATGCGCTGCGGAGGAGGAGCTGCTCTCATTGTCCAAAGAGGAAACTTCCCTGTCACACTCGCTAGTGTTTGATGTGAACAACGTGGAGGGCAGCTCATACAAGACAGAGCACCGTTGGCAAATCAAAAACAACAGAGTTAACTACTTTCTTCTGTGGATCTGCGCCTTTTCAGCACATCATCTGTGGAATATAACGTTTTAATCCCATGCGTAAAATGGACACGAGGAAAATATGGATTTGCGCACTGTTGGAGAACTTGAGGCATGAGCCGAAATGGAAAAGGTTACCACATCCGAACTGAGGAGAGGACATTTGCTACGTTTAACAAAGTGAAAGAAACAGCTGCAGGTATGAACAGCACCACAACCGACGAGGTGTTTCGGCCGCCCACTATCCCGGTCATAATGTTCATATTCGGGGTAGCGGGAAACGTCATCGCCATAGTGGTTCTCCGAATATCAAGAAAGGAGCAGAAGGAGACGACTTTTTACACTCTGGTGTGCGGGCTGGCAGTGACGGACCTCCTGGGCACCCTGCTGGCCAGCCCGGTCACCATCACCACTTACATGAAGGGCGCATGGCCTGGGGGACCCACTGGAGGTCCACTGTGCCAGTACTCTGGCTTCATCTTGCTCTTCTTCTTCTTGGTCCAGCTCAGCATCGTTTTCGCCATGTCAGTGGAAAGATACTTGGCCATAAACCATGCCTATTTCTACAACGAGTACGTCAACCAAAGACTCGCCGCGCTCACTCTTTTGGCCATTTACATTTCCAACATCGTGTTTTGCGCGCTGCCCAGCATGGGGCTCGGACAGGTGAAGCTCCAGTACCCGGATACCTGGTGCTTCATCGACTGGCAGAATAACGACACGACAGTCGCCACCTTTAACTTGATGTACGCAGGTGTGAACTCGTTCATTGTGCTCGCCACGGTCATCTGCAACGTGATGGTGTGCGGAGCGCTGATCCTGATGCACAAGCGCTTCATCCGCCGCACGTCTCTTGGCACGGACCAGAGGCGCATCGCGGAGCTCAGGCGCAGGCGGAGTTTCAGACGCTTGGCTGGAGCAGAGATCCAAATGGTCATCTTGCTCATAGCCACCTCTGCTGTGGTGCTCATCTGCTCCATACCTTTAGTGGTGAGTATTGGCACTGGCAGCAATAAACCTCACAGTGCAGTTGCACTTGCTGTGTTGCGCAATGCAACTGTTACTATTAGAGGATAGAGTGTAGTTCTTAACTAGGCTACTAATTTGTATCCATATGAATAGGTCACAAAGTAGAATACAGTAGAACACAACAGAATGCAATAGCAGATTGAAAATGAAACCTTGTTAAAATGATCAGGAAGAGACAACGGTATAATAACGCCCTTATTACACCACTTGTTTCACTTCATGAAGTAAATGAGAGACTGAGACAGAGTGTGCCGACTAATTAGTATTACCGTACATACATTCAGCAGATTACAGGATTAACATAGATCAGCACATATCTAGATTTAAAATAGCACAGTACAGCTAATAGGAAACATAGCACATGACTATATTGCATAAATTGATGGGTGTCTAATCGTATTGATTATTTGCAAACATTCTGACAACTATGAGCTGCCATTGCTAGTTTATTCATTGGTGGCTAGCGGAAGGAAGTGTTTGCACATCCATCCCCATAGGAGAGACAAAATACTGCAGAATGAAAATCTGACATTCTTGGATCTATGTGGCCAAAGTCAGTGATCAAGAACTTCACCCCCGTATTCCAGGAAATATCTGCCATCACTCACTGTGACCTCCGTGTCATTTCCTCTTTCACGACTACAAATGACTCTCCTTCTATACTGACTCCTCTTTGTGAGAAGACTGTTGATTAGACGCTTGGGGAAACTCAACAGTCAAAGGCCAGAATGTGAGGGATGATTTTTAATACTGTTTGTATTGGCTTCTTGCCATTGCCTCTGTGCTGCGGTTGCACAAAAGTTACAGTGCAGCCTAGTGTCTATTTAGATTTGAGCATGCCAGCCATGTTTAGATGGGGGGAAAACAATAGATTTGACTGCTCTTATAATTAAAACACAAGTCTGTGTTTTTGAAACCAATACAAGTGTTTTTGAAACCAACTTTTCTTGTTTCCTCTCCTATGTTTTCAGTTGAGGATCTTTGTGAACCAGTTAGGCCTATACAGAAACCAGGTAACTGAGACGAACCAAGACCTTCTGGCCATCCGCATGGCTTCTGTCAACCCCATCCTGGACCCGTGGGTCTACATCCTGCTCAGAAAGACCGTGGTCCTTAAGCTGATGGAGAAAATCAAGTGTCTATTCTGCAAAATGGGCGGTGGACGGCAAGGGAGCAGGGGGCAGTTTCGCTGCGCGGACGGTCGCCTCTCCTCCATCGTGTCGCGGGACTCCCCGTCGCTGGTCTCACGTGAGCTGAGGGAAGTGGTGAGCACGTCGCAGACCTTCCTGTACCACTCCGAGGGAAGCGACGGGAGGCGCGGCTCCTTCCAAGTCCCGAGCGGCGGCTCCAGTCCCCCGGCCGTAGAGAGATCTCTGCTGCGGGACCCCCAGGACAAAGAGGGCCCTCGGAGGGAGAGCTCACAGGGCGTTTTAGAGGCCACAGCACCAGGCAGGACATTTGGCAGGGATCAAGTTTCACCACTAGGGGTTCCACTGGGTCCCAAGGACCAGAGTCTACATGTAACCTTCACAGATGAGACTGTGAACATACAGGAGAAATGCATATAATAGACAAACTATACAAGACTGTGAGGAATCGCGTGGGAACGTGGGAACTTCCATATTGAACTAAAAGCGTTTGGACTGTCTAAAGATAGGACATGATAGCCCAGTGCAAAGACTTGATAATATAGCAGGAGAGGTTCTGGAGACTGAAGAATTCATCAAGTTTGTAGATATCTCATCTGTGTGCCATAGTAGACTGCTGGAAAAAAGAGACAGTTGACAGATTTGTTGCTGAACTAAATATCCATTATCAATGTATTACTCCTCAGTCATATCCTATACCACAAAAAACACCATCACTAAACACACCACAGTGGAATCACACTCAAATTGAGATGTTGTGTATTATGTTTATTTGCAATTATATCAACAAAAAACAGAAAGCAACATGGCATTTTGGAGGAGCTCTTTCGTTGCACTTTCGGAATCAAAACCACTGCAAGGCTGTTAGTAGTAATGTCTGTGTTGTAGTCTTTTGACTGCAAAGAGTTGATGTTAAAATGTGAACTGTGTCCACCATAATGTTAATTTATTTTAAGAATGAAAATACATTTTTGATTGTCTTCTCTGTGAGAAGGTCCAGATAGTTTCTATCCATTTCAAAATTGGTACAATATGAATATGATCATTGGTACTTTTATAAACAATATGATCATACTGGTTGAGTTAGCCGCTCTACCAAACCGCATGAGGTTTAACAACAAAGCTACAACAATATCAGATATCACCCATTAAATTGCATGTGATAATGAAAGGCAGCTATACTGTGACTTATAAGATATTTTTCACAATACACTGAACAATGTTAAGAGGCCTCAAAAAGCAATGTTATTATACAGGTTCATTTTTAATTAATTCAAGAATTAAATTAAATTTAGGGGTACATCAATGTTTTGCCTTTTCTTCTCGAAATGGATCTCATGGTTCAACATTATTTAAATGTTGCTGTAGATACAAATATGAAACTCGTTCATATTTCTGTGTTAAAGTCTGTCATAGCAACAACCAGTATCAGTAGACTACATTTGTTACCGCTGAAACGCCAAGTGTTTTGTGAACAATCTGTGTGTTGTACGAAAATCTTGAATAAAGATAAATATTCACATTAAGCACATGTTTCTCTTTTTGAAACTGAGAGGTGCAGCATAATGCTACCACGGCAAAACCTTGTTACAACCACTTTGCACAATCCAACGCTGATTCTGAAAACAGTACAGACTAAAGATGAAAAATGAGCAATCTCATTTAAGCCTGTTTGTGTTTAGACATCATATTCAGTGAAAATGCATGGTGAATATAATCTGTACAGTGTGTTATAAAAGGAAGAGGAGGGATATAGCCCAATCTCTTAAATAAATAGCACGCTTTTCCACGATTAAATAATGTGGAGTGAATACACCAAATGTCCAAATTGCGTGCAGTGATACGCTGGCAGCAACCGCCCTGCCTGTGAGGAGGAAATACCTGTATAAAATGCATTATACAAACATTTTGAAAGTGTAATACTGTGGTATTTGTATGAAATGTGGTGAGATCAAGTTGATATATCGGCATTTGTGCTTGCTCAGAACTGGTGCTGCACTGTCTTGGACTGTCAGCAAACCTTTTGAACCAGAACGAGGCTGTTATAACGACCACCTGGGCGAGGCGTTGCTGTAGAATAGATGGAATATCGATCAGTCCAGAACAAAACCGCTTTGATGCTGGGAATGAAAATCAATAGGCTCATTACTCAAGGTAAATGGTTGGAAGTGAACTTATCATCAATCATAACAACTAAACTTGTTTGAGATGCACAGAAATGATGTATTTTTTGGAAAGCTTTATGAAATCTGTGCTAATTACCAGGAAAATAAATTACAGACACAAAGGCATTTGAAGTAGCCTAACAGATATTGTGTACAGTTCATGTCAAACAGATTTTGTTTAATTAGCTAGTATTATGTTATGTCATAATGTGCAACACACACTTCAGTCCCTCCCAGGATGACTTTGCAAAGTGTGAAAATTGCACTGAGAAGTCCTGCAATCCAATGTGCAGGGCCGCGGGAAGTAGGGGTGCTGCAGGTGCTGCAGCACCCCCTAGATTTTTTCCAATTTTTTTTTTTTTTTTTTACAAATGTAATGTAATGTAATTACAAATATTTTGCAGTGCACTATGTTCCTTTCTTGTTTAATAATGTTTCGGGAAATGAAAATGTAGCCTATTTAAATAGAATTATCAACAATAACAATCAAGGAAGTTACATGCTTGTAGGCTAGAGAAGAAGATGAAGCGCGCATGCACGCACACGTTGTGTTGAACCAACCAACAACCAATACGAATTGTTTAATCTGGCAATAAAGAAATGTGAACTTGACATGCTATTTTAATAGCCTATTCAAAAATGCACCTCCCACTATATAGCAAAGAGAGGAGTCAATGTTTCTTGATATATGCCATTCAGATCAGAATAATTAGTCTAGTCATTAAGTTTGCTGATAATATTTCTATCATGTTAACTCTGTGTCATGTTAACTGGTGTATTCAGAGCAAATAGGGAGATATAGAGCATTATCATCATGGTATATATTGCCCTCTTTGCTCTGAATGAGTGAGAAAAGGAGAAAATACTGAATAATTACATCACAACAGTATCCTAATGTTAATTTAAAATGAGATATTCCTCTAAATATGGCAAAAAAATGTAAAAAAAAAACGTCCAAATTCTTTCTGGCGGGGCCCGCCCAGCACCCCCTGCTTAAAATGACTTCCAGCGGCCCTGCCAATGTGATGCACTTGTGAAGGCTAAGAAGTACCAGGTTTCAGGAGCAAGTTAAATATTAAGTAGCCTATTCTTTTATTGAAGAGATCTGAGGCACTCGAGAAGGTAGTATATTAAAAAGCCTTTATTCATTAGTTGGCTATCATTTACAGAAAGTTAAAAACATTGCCATTCATGTTATCTGTATTAATCACTAAATGGTCAGCTATTTTCATGACCTTTGCTTGACTATAGAAAATTGCAGTTGCCATCAATTGTAATCAGGGGCAGTGCTAAATACAGAGGTGGGTAAACTATCCAAGCTGAGTATTTACCCACCTTGTTTGCTCGCATTGATTGATACAGTTGATCTGAAAATAGGTGAGTAAATAATCTGCCTTATTTCAAAGGGGTGGGTCAATTGCGTTGACCCACCACTACACCCCCTGATTGTAATGCACAGTAGCCTACAGACAGTAGATAATGTGCTTGATGGTAGCTGAGATAACCCTACATGAGAACATGTTCTTAAATGTACCTGCAATTCTTTACACTAAAAGAAACAGGAACATTTTGAGGTTTTGTCATTTATAGTTTATTATTGATTATTGATTTTCCACGAAAAATGCGGCATATTGGATTTTGATTGGACTAATGAGCGGAAGACCCGCCTTTCTGCGATTCTGATTGGACTAATGAGCGGAAAACCCGCCTTTCTACTTCCCATTCCGGTTGGTGCATGATTCTCCCCCACGAAGTACAGACGGTATGGCGGAAGCATTTGAAAATTGCGGAAGCCAACTCGTCTGTTCTAAGAGACTAAGGTAGACCCAGTTGTGCACAAATCTGGCTACAGGCCTCTTTTCCTCGCCGTGTACTACGGTCATCTGGACTGCGTCCGGATCCTCCTGGAAACCGGGGCCGACCCAAACTGTAGGGGCGAATATCACGAAAACATACGAAGACACCACGCTCATCTATGCTACCCTGAGGGGAAGGGTGGACATACTGCAGGAACTCATCAGGTTCCGTGCCGTTGTTATCATCAACGTTCACACCCCTGAGAGTTCTCCTCTCTACATCAGTGCTACAAGCAACGACCTGGACTGCTTCCACCTGCTGGATGGAGCCGGATGTCCGCTCCCGGCTTATTACAAGCTCTGTCATTGGCTCCGACCATGTCAATCAGAGCGGCTTCCGCTCCCTCCTCCCTGTGTGTTGCTGTATATAGTGCCCTGCCGCCTCAGTGAAAACAACAACGCTAACTAGCTAGCAAGCTAACAGCAGAAACCTACACGCTAGCTCGTTGCTACATGCTGAAAACGGCGAATTGGATTGTTGGAAACTATTTTCCAAGGGCACTGCCGCTAAGCGCCACCCATCGCAATCCCACTATGGAGACCTGCGGCGCCAGACTCCTCGGACGGAAGGGAGAGGAGGCTGGCCAGCGAGACTGCAATGTCTATGACATGATGTCATAAGATGATTTTGGTCAATAATGATGTCATAGTCATACTGATGATGTCATAGACATTGTGACATCATCAACAAAAATGTAAACTCCCTTTTATATAAAGGAGGATAAAGTGGCATTAGAGACACAAGGGAATAATAACCCAGCACACAGCCAGTGCAAAGACAGTCTGTGTTACAGTGACAGACCTGAAGACAATCCAAAGACAGTCTGTGTTACAGTGACAGACTTGAAGACAATCCAAAGACAGTCTGTGTTACAGTGACAGACCTGAAGACAATCCAAAGACAGTCTGTGTTACAGTGACAGACCTGAAGACAATCCAAAGACAGTCTGTGTTACAGTGACAGACCTGAAGGAATGGCTGCTCTAGCACGGTGTGACTACAGGCACCTGCTCCACTATGCTGCCAGAGCAGGAGACCTGGACAAGCTGAGGAGCCTCCTGCAGCAGGAGCACTTCAGAAGGAGGATCAATCGTGGGAGGTACACCCCTTTGGGGATCGCAGCCATGCAGGGTCATGCTGCCTGTGTGGACTACCTGATCACCCAGGGAGCCCAGGTAGACCCAGCTGTGCACAAAGGATACAGGCCTCTTTCGCTCGCCGTGTTCTACGGTCACCTGGACTGCGTCCGGATCCTCCTGGAAACCGGGGCCGACCCCAACAGTAGGGGCCCATACGGATACACCGTGGTCCACTGGGCTGCCCGGATAGGAAGAGTGGACATACTGCAGGAACTCATCAGGTTCCGTGCTCCTGTTGTTATCGTCAGCATTCACACCCCTGAGAGGTCTCCTCTCTACATCAGTGCTATACTTAACCACCTGGACTGCTTCCGCCTGCTGCTCCAGGCCAGCGTTCTGGCCCGTAACGTGGCTTCTCGCCTGCTGGATGTGGTGCTGCATAACAGGTGCCAGGCGGCCTTCGTCCAGCTGCTCCTGGACCACGGTGCCAACCCGGCCCTGGTGAGGAAGCAGCCACAGCTGGAGGAGAGTGCGGATACGGAGGCTCTCAGGGTCTTTCTGGAGGCCAAGAGATGTCCTCGCAGTCTGGCCCATGTGTGTCGGATCCGGATCCGCCAAGTGCTGGGCACACATCACCTGAACCAAGTCCACTCCCTACCACTAACACAAGTGATGAAAGACTTTGTGCTCTACCAAAACTGACTGAAGACTGTCAGTTTATTTATTTTCATTTCCTAGATGTAGTTCTTCAGTGACTGGTTCAAACAAATCCAGGACTAGAGATTAAATACCATCAGCATACACCACATGTAGCCAATCTGGTGCTGCTCTGTCTTGGACTGTCAGCAAAAGCTTTTGAACCTGAATGAGGCCATTATAATATAAACGACCACCTGGGAGAGGCTTTGCTGTAGATGGAATATCGATCAGTCCAGTACAAAATCGCCTTGATGCTGGGAATGAAAATAAATACGGATTACTCGAGGTAAATGGTTGGAATTGAACTTATTATCAATCAAAACAATTAAACTTGTTTGAGATGCACAGAAGTGATCTAAGATTTTTGGAATGTTTTTTTCATGAAATATTTGCTAATTACCAGGAAAATAAATAAGCAGAGACAAAGGCATTAAGAAGTATAACAGATATTGTAATGTGTACAGTTGATCTCAAACACATTTCTATTTGCTATTATCAAGGAAAATATTACTAAATGACATTGAATGGGCGTATAACTCATACAATGTGCCATGTGGTCGTTGCAGTTTCCTTGTAAAAACAGATGTAGATCCTCAGATATTTGAAACAGAATTAAGTGAAATTCAGGCTTTCAGGCATTATGTGCTCTGCAATAACAATAGGCTGAGCCAACATGTCATTGTCGGTGCCATTTTGCTGCTGAGAGAAGACGGCACACTTTTGTCCTCTCCACCGTGATCTCTGCTACAGTGCCGATGACTAAAACACACTCAGTTCAGATGGCATGGCACCACTCACAGGGCTATGGATTTCTCTTTGCAGCGAATGATTTGTGCCCGACGTCCCAGAGCCAAAGACCCTTTCTCTGAGAGACGTCCCACTAAAGAGGGTGGTGACCTCAGGCGAAGAGGTCTGTTTGCAGCTGTCCCGTCTCGTCTCCTGGGGGGACCAGCGGGAGTGAACGACTTAACAGTCGTGATACAGTTTTAATAGAGGGCAAAGAATGACTGACTCTCCTTGGAAACCTGTCTCCTCTTTCACCACCTCCGCAGCTAACGCCAACACTACTCTATAAGTGATAGCCTGCTTTAGCCATATGAGCCGCTTTATACCAGCAGCCTGGGGAAACAATTGGTTATTAGATGCCACTCAAAAATCAATGCGTCTTCAAGCTGCTGCCTGTCAGCATAGCCATGGAGTTAAGCAGAGCATGTGGCTTTTAGCACAGGGAATCCAGAATGAGATGGATATAAAATAATAACTATTTGTATTGTGGTTGTCTTAGTTACAAACATGTTAATAATCAGCTATAATAAAGGAAAAACGTGTAATGCTGGCTGCATTAAGGCCTTAATAAAGATCGTTCTGCAAAATGCATCATCTTTTGTCTCTTTTTTTTCCTTCTGTATTCTGCATTTTGGTAAGATTCTGTCAGATCAGTGCCAGTGTTTTCCATTGTTTCAGCTAAAGTGTTCAAGTGGCTGGTTTAAGTGTTAATCAGAGTGATGGCCTGTGGGTAGAAACTGTTTTTGTGTCTGGTGGTTTTTGGCCTACGGTCCTCTGTAGCGCCTGCCGGAGGAGGGGAGGAGTTCAAACAGATCATGGTGGCCATGGTGAGATGGGTCAGTGATGATCTTCCCTGCCCCCCTTTCTGGACTCCACTATTTTCTCTGCAGTCCTGCCTGTCTGTTGTAGTCTGTACTGTCTGTACTGTCTGTACTGTCTGTGCCTGTCCTGTTTGGTGGCAGACCCAAACCAGACAGAGATGGAGTTGCAGAGGACAGACTGGATGATGGCAGTGCAGAATTGGATCCGCAGTAGCTCTGGGTTCTGCTTCCTGAGCTGGCGTAGGAAGTACAATCTCCGCTGAGCCTTCTTGATGACGGTGCCTACGCTGGCCTCCCACGTTAGGTCCTGGGAGATTACTGTATGGATCACAGGAACTTACAATGATATTGGATGTGGTGGTAGTTTAGCTACTTTACATCCACCTAATCTAACCTTACATTAGCTTGGAGTTGAATTTAGACTTTCATAAGCAATAAATGGCAACATCTTATATTACAGAGCTTTTAACGCACTACAGAAGCAGTGTTGCAGATCCAGTTGACTTTGACACTACCAGTTTAAACACTCAAAACCAGGAACAGAAATATCCCTGCGCAGCAAACTGTAGCACCTATCCCCATACAATCCCCCCCACGTATGTATGTACGTACGCAGGCGCACGCACGTGTGTGTGTGTGTGTGTGTGTGTGTGTGTGTGTGTGTGCGTGTGCGTGTGCATGTGTGTGTGTGTGTGTGTGTGTGTGTGTGCACAACACAGACACAATTTGGAAATACGCTTACTGTGAAATAACTGATTCAAAGCCTCATTCACATTGAACAGTATAACTGCAATATTTGGAAAATATGTATAAGCCTTTGTTTATCATGTGTGGCTCATTTATACGTATACTGTACATACATTCTTTCAAATATACATATTTAAAATAAGACACTTTACACCACACTTTTGATCATGTTTTTTGTTTTGTTTTTCTGTGTGTGAGTACCTGACAGCAACGCAAACCGGAGTCAAATTCCTTGTATGTGTACATACTGTACTTGGCCAATCAAGCTGATTCTGATTCTACTCTGAAGGAAAGTTCAGACTGTGCAGTCAGTGTTGTTGCCACAGTAGAATGATGATTTAGTGATACCGATGCAGCCAACATCACATTGTACTCACAATCATGGTTGTTTATGACCTATAATGATTTTGAACTGAAAAATCAAGATAGCATTCAGGCCATTGGAGGCTGTTATTATCAAATACCTTTGATATAATGACATGACAGCAAAGTTTTCACTTGACACAGATTATGCAGACTTCTTATCAGGACAGCCACTGTCAGGACACTTAGAGTTTTTGCCATTCAAAACTCAATCTTTGTACTTGGAATATAGCTGCTTCCTCTGGAAATCAGATTAGATGACACACTTCATCACATATTTCCCAACAGAGTTCATCTCTGAGAGGAAAACTGACTTGTCCACCACTGAGAAATATCTTATCTGATCTAACATCTGGAATGACTAACATCACTCAACATGAGATTCACGGCGATACCGCACACACTGTGATGTCCAAGGCAAATTTCCCACTGGGACAATAAAGTCTATCCTATCTCATGGTGAATTAGTATTTCCATTTCATGTGAATCATTCACCCAAAACGGAAATGTTACTTCCCTATAGCAAGGAGGAGAAATCTTTGTAATGACCCGGCAGCAAAGATTTTCAAATATATATGAGCCAGCAAGCAAATGTTAAGGTAGTCAACTTTAGTGTCTTAACATTTTAAGTGGTCAATTAATGGATATGATTTTGATTGATTGATTTTATTGTTGGATAAAGGCTGACGACATCCAAGGGATGACATGAAAAAACACTTATTTCCATCATGGTTCCCGGTTCCATAATGGTCCCTGGTTCAGAAGGTCATCAGCTATTATCTCTTAATGAATGGACAGCCTCCAGCGAATCAGACTCAAGTACCACACCTTTCTTTTGACCCATTCATAGCCTTTTCTAACCAGATTGTTATGCAGTACATTTTGTTCAGTCTTGCATCATTATGAAAGTGAAAAGTAAAAAAAAAAAAAAATCTTAACTGGCTATATCATGACTCATGAGTAGGCTACCGTTTGCTCTGGAGCAAAGGAGTTTCCAGAAGACTTCCCCCACTCATCTGCTCTTGAGCATGTGCTTTTGATGACTGACATATTCCAAACAGGTCAGCATATCCTCTTAAGCAGAAAGATGAATCAGTGTTGCATGTTTACAGTATGTGACCTCTTTAAGGGTGAATATATATATATGGACAGATGTCTTTAGCCTTATTCACAGAGCTACCATTATGTTGGGGCATCCAGAGCCCCCGTTATAGAAATCAAATTATTTCTATATTTATACTCATAGGCCAAAGAGCACGCTTGAGCAGTGAAGCTGTGAGAAATTGGTATTATTATTATTTTTATCTCATGTTCCACTAACACCAAAGTTGCAGCATGTTTGATGGAGTATTTGAAATGGCCCACCCTCTATACTGCCACCACTCAGCAGATCTGAATCAATTATGATCCAGTGCTGTTTGCATGTTAGCATTTATTCTTTAGATTAATTTAAAGAATAGTTTTTTAGTCACATTTATTTACAAATACTGTATATATACCGTATAGCAGGGATACTCAACTTGCTTTGCCCGGGGGTCACTTTCGTGAAATGATAGAAGGCCAGGGGCCAGTTAATAAACAATCAATATACATTTTTCTGTAGCAGATTGTAGGTTTTTGGGGTGTCAGCCGGAGTTTAGTCTGACAATGTTGTGCACACCGGATAGTTAGTTAGGTTAAGTTAAGTACATACATAAGTACCTGGGTAGCGAGCAGACGGCAGTATTTGACAATTTAGCAGCTAAATCATAGATTATTGAAAGATATTCCATATTCCAGACTGAAATGCTATAACAGAAGTGGAGTATTGGCCAGAATGACATGAACATTTGGACACTTATTCAGCGGGTATCTTGCATGTTGAGTTCAGGTGCACTGTAAAAAAAAAAAAAAAGTTGAATATCACTGCCGTATAAGTGTATATTTTTGCTTTGCCTCTCAAAGAGAAATTGCCGCAGGTTGCAGACTGTCAAAGCAATTTGATGTGCAGAAAAATGTTTCGAAATGATATATCATTTTGTATTCGCTTAAGGCATTTGGTGTTTGGGATTTTTACAAGGTGCCACTTGACAAATCAGCCACTAAGAATGTTAGAACATGTTTTCTTTCTACACCATAATGGTCAAATTTGGAGGTGGCAGGTTCAATCTCAGGCCAGCATGGTATGAAAACCTGTCCCGTCTGTCCAAACTTATCTCTAGAAAACACAGAGGTACAAGACAACCATGATGAGACTTAAAAAGTCAAAACACAAATAATTGAAATAGACCTATTTTTCTTCACTTTTATTTATTCAGGAAATATGAGCATACACATGCCCTTATTTAACAACACCCTACTTCACATTTACATTTACACAACATTCATACAGGAGGATACTCAATGCTAATTGGCCAGAGGATTCATTCATTTAAGGTGAGACACTACAGGTGAATAGGGTTTAACTGATATCACCAAGAAACTTCCTCAGTTTATTACTTACACTAAGACAATCATTTTTATACAAGTTCTTCAGAAATATTACATTTAAATTTATATTTACAGTCTATGGTTTAAATATGCAAATGAGGAATGATCTAATTATAGGGTTCCTACACATTTTCCATTTAAAATGTCCATACTTTTATGGACTCAAATTTCCAGACTCCTCTGTCAGAACATATTTGACATTTGAGTACACAAGGGTGTCACTTTGTGTTGAAAAGTGCTGGGGTCATGTCCCCATTGTAAATGACACAACACACATGGACACACCACAATTTGGAGGTTTTGGGTTGGAGCCTCAGTGAAAGCCTGGACTTGGACTTTGAAGAACTTCTCAAGTGAAGCATGAAAGGCTCTGACAGAAATGGCTTGACCTCGTGAGACTCAGTGGACATCCAGCACAAAAGACTGAAAAGCTCTGAGAAACCATGTCTTAACCCCTTCAAATGTGATACAAATCAGGCTATGAACAAACACCCTCTGTAAAAACCTTCAGATTAAAGATACGAAGACAACTGGAAAGTTTGGTGTACTATATGTACTGTAAGTGCTACTGAAGTGGAGATTTCTGGCTCAGTCAGAGTATGAGGAAAAAAATAATTTTGAGAAAACAGCCTTTATAGATCACGTTGTCAGAAATCGGCACCAGCCAATGAGATTTTGTGTTTTGCTTGGTTGGTTGCTGAAGCGGATACAAAGGAATTGATCATATTGGGATCCGGTAACATTGTACAGGAGAAGGAGAGCTTTACACTGCTACTTCAGGGGCAGAGCGCCATCCATAGATAGAATGCAAACTTTCGGTGAATTTAGGAGTAATGTACAGATGCAACATAGACAAAGTGTTTTCTTTCCACTAGTCTGAAAGAAGACATGTTATGGAAGCGATATATGACAGACTGTTTCATGTTAACATGTTCTATGTATAGAGAGTTCAAGTGAACGTCACTTCCTCTCTTTCTCTGTTTACCAGTGTCTGAAAAAAGATGAATGGTGGTGAACGGAGAGCTACGTTACTTCCCGTTTGAATTGTGCCACGGGGGTACACATCATGTTTGTCAATGTAAACGATAACTTTGCAAGTCGAGAAAGTCGCAGTTTGTGGTAAAACTGTGGCACTATGTTATAAATCAGAAAGACTACAAAGACTACGCACAACCAGTGTGGCATAAGTGATGTCTCTCCCGCCGGTCCATGTTGTTGATGGTGTGATGTATATTGTGCGACACGAGAGATGTAGTCGATTGACAAAACTAAACCTTACGTTTCAGTTTCAGGACAAACTGCGACTTTCTTGACATGCGTAGTTATCTTTTAAATGGACAAAATTTACATGTGGACCCCGTGGCACAATTCAAACGGGATCAAAACAAGTAACGTATCTCTCCATTCACCACCATTCATAATTTGGTTATGAATGCTGGTGCACAGAGAAAGGCAGGAAGTGACGTTCACTTTGGCTCTCTATATGTATCGGTTGTCCCTATTCAAATAAACATTGGAAAAAAAGCCCAAAATCTAAAAATTGACCAGTGCAAGAAAAAGCCGGCTGTGTCTCACCTTAAATTACACTGTGACAAAATAGCTTCAACATAAACGTTTGATCACTATTCCAAATGAATGAGCTAGCAAGGTTTGACCGTTTCATTTGAGCCAAACCTGGCATACAGTCCTTTACTTGGTCTTCACGCTGGCTTCCGAATAAGCACGTTTTTTAAGCACGGCTCACAAAAACAGCAGCTTGAGAAATAAGCTCATTCAGCCCTGAAATGACAATGTAACCGAGGAGGGTGACGACTTCGTCCTCTCAGACCATGTTCAAACTCCCCGGGCCTTGACCAGCTGCTCCTTGGACGAGGACGCCGTGTCCGCCGACCCCTCCTCTTCGATCGGCACGTTTTTGATATTCCCCTCCGCGTCTACGACCACAGCCGTCCTCTTCAGCTCTTCGTAGCGCGTCTGTCGCTCGGCTACGGCCACGCAGGCGTCCAGCACCTCGTCCGACTCAAAGTCATCATAGTCCCGCTCCAGCTCGGGGGCGCGCAGCAGCAGTTTCTGGGCCTCCTCCTCTTGCCGGGTTTTCTCCCTCGCCGCCCGCTGCTGCTGCTGCAGCCTCCCTGCCCAGGCCAGGTCCTCCTGCCACAGGGCTCGCTCCGAGGGACACAGGTGGACCGCAACCTGGAACGACCTCACCGCCTGCCGGCCACAGCAAACACACAGGACAAACTGTTGATTGATTTATCAATTAATATGAAGGATATAAAGCCATGAAAAAACTTGTGGTTTGGTTTAGTTCCCAGGAGATCTCTACATCAAAATGAACAGTGTTGGGGGTAACTCATTACAAAAGTAACATATTACATGTAATATATTACTTTTAGCAGTAACTCAGTAATAGAACTTATTACTTATAGGATTTCAGTCATATTATACCAGTTACTTTGTCGAGTTACTTTTTTTTAATCAAAGCACATATTTAAATCATTTCCTAATCAAACTGTGTTTTTTTATGCAAATAACCACTATAGATGACAATAACAAAGGAAAAGGATAACATTTAGAATTTTGGATGGTTTACACTGACTTCAAGACAGTTTAAATTATTTTTCTCGATTGTTCCGGAGCGCCGATGTCATTCTGCTACTGCAGTTATTTTCGTGAAAGTAATGCAAAAGTAGTGTAATAAGTAATGAGTTACTCTACACAAACAGTAATATTGTAAAGTAATGTATTACTTTCAAATGAAAGTAACTAGTAATATGTAGTATATTACATTTTGAAAGTAACTTCCCCAACACTGAAAATGAATAAAAATGGGAATTTACCATATTACTGGCCTATATTTTCATCTGATTTTTATATGATAAACTGCAGGGGTGGGGGGGAAATCAATACAGCATAGTGATATTTTCTGTGGCAATATCGATATATAGCGCAATATATCGCACGAATGCCAAGTATCACAATATTATATTATATAAATTGTCAAGTGCATACAACATTTGTTATGACAGTGTTGGTCAGTCTCTCTGCTTGACAATCCCATTTTGCTGCAATATAAATGATTAAAGTAAGATTAACAGACTGGAAACTTCATCTCAGTAGATAAAACAGATGTTGACCCCCCCCCCCAAAAAAACGGCAAATGCATTGACCTCTCTATTTCAGAAAAAAAGTGTGCTTTTTAAGTTTTTATTATTAACAATATGAGAACAAGAACAACAGAAAAGAGTCACAATTCTCTGGCAGGGCAACGAACCCAAATGTTCCATGCTTCTCTTAGAAACCACTCCAGCCTCTTATGGATGTTTAAATCACAGAGAAATTGTTGCTGTAGCTGTAATAGTTAAGAGTACCATAAAATAATCACTCAAACTCGAAGTGAGGAGAAGTTTACGACTGACAGTTCTATAGCCCAAGGTTTGTGTATTCTCTGTAAGTCTCACAGATGAATAGTATGAGGCTGACGCTGGTGCAGCTCAATGAGCTGCTGGGCCATGCGTCATCACAAGAGGAGTGACCAGTTCATTCAGAAGACTTCAGTGTCACTCAGCTGACTGTGCATCTGTAGATCCAGTTTGACGTTATTATCACGCGGAATGGAATCAATGGTTAATGGGGCCATATGTCAATCCTGAGCATGATCATTTTCTGCCAGGGGAAATTGTGAAATGAATCCGCCCCCTAAGTGGCTGCTCATACAGTCGTGACTGATGAGTTCATAAATCACCACTGATAGAGACCCAAAGGAGCTGGGTGCGGTTAAAAATAGATGTCGGAAATCTCTCAAAGCAAATTCCAAACTTTCCTGACAACAAGTTATTCCTCAAAGGGAGATGAAAGGAAGCCAATCGATAAGTGATCACAAACAGATATGTGAGCAGTTGACTTTACAGGGTCAAGGCACAAGAGTGATCCAATTGGCTGCCTTGGCTGGCCTTTCAACACTCATTTTGATCAGTACAGCCATGACTGCTGAGCCTAGTCAATTAACCCTTGTGCCCTACTATCAAAAAATCCTTAACTTACCATTGGGATCCATGGCATGGATTTTGATATTCATCAATTCAATAAGCATGATAGTCTCATGAAGACAAAACCTCTGAAAGCTTAAAAATAAGCAAACGACCGCTTGCAATTTAGGACCATTAGATATCCACCCAAAAAGACTCTACAGTAGATGCAGATGAGATGAGAAGTCTAATCTTTCTTTCACATTCTAAATGCATTGAGGAAAGCTTCGCTCCTCAGGAGTTGCACCTGCGGATAGAGACTATATGAGGCCCTGTTTACACGAGAACGCTCCCTGCATAAAACTGAAAGTGTGCGTTAAGGCCATGGCACACCAATCAAACATTCTCAAACAAACACCAACAAACACCAACAGACAATTGTCTGTGAATGTTGGCAGATGTTGGAGATTGTTTGAAAGCATGGCACACCGACCAAACATATTCAGCACAACAGTCCCAAACATGTAAAAAAGAAACACCAGAAAAATAGAAACTGCACTGTGTTACAGCACATAGAAGATGGCTCAGACTGACAAAGTTAGTTATACATCTGTCGAGTAATACAATGATACACCCAGTTTATTTATTTTGTAGCGACAGATGGCATTAAACGCCACACTCACGTGACGCTTCTTGAGAGAGAGGTGAGGGAACGTGCATATTTCTGCAGACTTTATCGAGGGACCATGAAGGCGTCATGTGACAGGCAACGCTAGTTGAAGCCTGGACCTGGAGGTCCTGCTGATGGCAGCTGCAACAGTGTTTTCTCTGCTATCAACCTGGTTAATCTCGCTATATTCTTCATCACAGCGGGTCATTACCCACTGTGCACTTAATCGTGCACTAGTTCTGCATAAGCACCTGCAGCTCTCTCCTTATTTTACTGACGTTCTCAGTGATCACACGGCTGTTTACATGTGTTTCTGAACGGCTAGCTAGTTATTAGCATAGCTCGTTGTTAGCCGTCATGGATGTTCTCTCTCTCCCTCATTATGTAACCTTGCTGCGCAAAACATTACTTATTTGCGGGAGTGCATGGGAGAAGTCTCCCGCTAGTGTTGTTGATGCCCAGTGTGATGGCACATGGTTGGCAGAGAAACGTATGTTTGCTGCGTCGCGTGTAACGTTAATTTAGAGGAGGCTCTGCTCTGCCTCTGACCAAACTGACCAGACAACCGCATGCGGCGCGCATGCGTGAGCTCCGTTTCCATGGATACGCGACTGAAAACATGGGAAGTTACAGACAACAGCGAACAGCGAACAACGCCGGATTGAACAAGTCGAATCCTGGCAAACATGACAGAACATCGCCGAACACGAACAGACAAGGACAGACAGCTATGGCACACCAAACGAACATTTGTCTTTGTTCGTGTTTGTTCGTGTTTGTTTGTGTTTGTTTGAGAATGTTCGTTTGGTGTGCCATGGGCTTTAGTGTCTTCCTTTTCCACGGCAACGGCCTTCTTTGGGCCTGAAAATGCAAAAAAGTGCAAACAGGTCCCAGAGTGGAATTATTTGATTAGGCCGCCCTTACCGTCACTGTGTAAAGTGGCGAAACGTGATTGAGGTGACGACACAGCCCCCCTTTGCCATGGAAGACAATGCTAGACAATAGGAGCATTCAACTAGCCCAAGCCTGATGGAACAAGTGAATCGCAGTGGCATTCAACAAACAGGATAATGGGGGGTGGTGCAGTGGTAAGCACTGTCGCCTCACAGCTCGAAGGTCCTGGGTTCGATTCCCACCTGGGACGCTGTGAACGCTGAAGGAATGCGTGCCCGTCCGCATGTCCTCGAGTGCCCACCGCCCGGGTGGGGTCGTCAAAAGGGCCTTCCTGTGTGGAGTTTGCATGTTCTCCCCGTGCCTCCCGGGGGTTTCCTTCATATAGGAACCCCCTTCACCAAAACATGCAATATCCTGGTTGCTAGTGATGTGGTGCCTCCTCTGGTCGTTAGGGGCGCCTGTTCGGAGGGAGGGGAACTCGTTGGAATAGCGTGATCCTCCCACGTGCTATGTCCTACCGGTGAAGCTTCCTCTGTCAGGTGAAAAGAAGCGGCTGGCTAACTGCCCATGTCTCGGAGGAAGCATGGAGCCAGTTTTCAGCTCTCCCCAGATCGGCAGAGGGTGGAGCAGCAACCAGGATAAATATAAATTAGCACTAATGGGGGATAAAAAATCTGGAAAAAAAACAACAACAGGATAACAAGTTACTAAAAACACATCATCTGCGTTAAGTGCCCGCTATTAACTTGGCGCATATTAATTGATCACTCCCGCATTAAATAATTGAAGATCCTCAACTCACGGCCACATGCATTGATTTCCCAAGTGCTGCAAAAGAAAACGGGTCTTTTTTATGTTGCTTTACTGGGTTTTTATTCTGTAATTAACCAATCTGGAGCAGTTCATCACCATTCATGACTTCTGTGTCACTCTATATCGTGTGGAAAATTAATTTAAAATCCTATAAAGTTAGGCGTTTTTACCTTCAAAATAAAAACAGTAAATTATAACTGGGTAAAAAAAAAAACGGAATTGTCGACTCACTACGGGTTAAAATTGACTTTTAATTGTCTGTGTTCTATGTGTTCTGTGTATTTCGGATCACACCCAAAAACAATGCAACATGCATCAATAAGGCTATTAGTGTATTTGATTGCCATTATTGTGAAGGTTTTAACCAGAAGTTTCAATGTTATTCTGGCTCACTTGACGTGGCTCTGAGTTTTTTCTGCGGCTTCAGTCTGCACGCGGATTGTTATCACAAACGTCTGTGTGTATAAAGGCAAAATCAGAGGCGAGGAGGCTACGAGAGTTTGCCATTTTATGCAGAGATCGTTGTCGTCTAAACATGGCCTGAGACCCACTGTGATGCAGTGAGCCACTCCTCATATGAAAAAGCAGTCAAATGTCAAAGCCAAGCCCTCTGGCCAGCCTGCAGCTGACACCAGGCCAGCCAAGTGTCACGCATCAAAGCCCTCTGGCCAGCCTGCAGCTGACACCAGGCCAGCCAAGTGTCACGCATCAAACAGGAAAGCATCTGATGAACAGTAAAAAAGGAGCTGTGGTCATTTCCCCTCTAGTCTCTTCTTGGTGCTCGACCACAATGGCTTTAGCAGAGAGAAGACTTTCACTACACTGCAAAAATGTGCACATTAACAAGTCATTGAGTCTATTATCACGTCTTAAGATGTCAAATCAAGTGGGCACAAAAATCAGCCGATGGTGCAAGTTAACCCACTTGTTTACAATTCAGTTTTCCATATTTTGAGATATTTTCTTGTGAAAAGATCTTGAAATAAAGCGAATCGCACCACTGGTATCGGCGTCACGTTATTCGAGAAAGGGTTTCTTCTTAAACATTTATGCAAGGTTGCATTTTATACTCGCGGCCTTCGTGGTTGTATGCCTCCGCAAACAAGTCAAGTTGCAGTCTACAGACATCCATGTCTGGTCAGACTCATACAAGCACATAGCTTGTAGCCCACGACACAGTAAGGTAAAGGTAAAGTCCCACTGATTGTCACACAATGTGTGAAATTTGTTCTCCGCATTTGACCCATCCCCTGGGGGAGCGGTGAGCGGCAGCGTGCGCCGCGCTCGGGAATCACATGGTGATTTAACCCCCCAATTCCAACCCTTTGATGCTGAGTGCCAAGCAGGGAGGCAATGGGTCCCATTTTTATAGTCTTTGGTATGACTCGGCCGGGGATCGAACTCACAACCTCCCAGACTCAGGGCGGACACTCAGACCACATGGCCACAGTGGTGTGGCCAAAATGCTCCTACCCTTACCCTAACCCTAAACCACCCACTAACCCGCAACCCACCCCTCGAACCCAGACTGTCTAGGACAGAGGTTCTCCCCTTACAA
Organism: Poromitra crassiceps; assembly: GCF_964638095.1. Taxonomy (NCBI): domain Eukaryota; kingdom Metazoa; phylum Chordata; class Actinopteri; order Beryciformes; family Melamphaidae; genus Poromitra; species Poromitra crassiceps. The sequence goes on along the minus strand of NC_139629.1, from coordinate 22,296,526 downwards.
GATAGAAAATCTCCCTGGGACGCCCTCATTCTGATTTGTGATTTTGGGCTAAGCTTTAATTGTTTCCACGGTAACGTGCTTGACTTTTACATTGATAGGTTTGTTAGATTAGAATGTAATCCATGAACCATTTTAGATTTAAAGCATACAATATTTTCGTTGAACTATGAAGCTTTTGCACACAATAAAAGTTTTTATTTTTATTTTCCTGAAAACTTTTCACGGACCCCCTGGCAAAGTGCAGCGGACCCCCATTTGAGAACCACTGGTCTAGGACCTTCCTATTCCTAGCTATGGACCCTTTCACCTAGCACCACCCCTTCCCTCACCACGCGCCCTCCCACCACCCACATCCCCCTAGCCACTCCCCCTACCCACCCCTCGAATCGCAACTCTCTACGACCTTCCTATCCCTAGCTACGGCCCGTTTACCTAGCCCCGCCCCCTTCCTTTATGGAACGGACAAACGTGAGGGCGCAGCAGTGACCTTGACAACAATTCTCTCAAGGCGTTCCTGAGATTATCGCGTGAACGGGCGGTGGTGAGGTGAGGTCACAGTGACCTTGAACTTTGACCTTTGACCAGCAAAATCTAATCAGTTCACCCTTGAGTCCACGTGGACGTTTGAGCCAAATTAGAAGGAATTCCGTCAAGGCGTTCCTGAGGTATCGTGTTAACGAGCATCAGACGTACGTACGTACGAGTCCAGTGGATGTTTGAGCAAAATTTGACTTACGGACAACCAGAAAACATAACTATCGCCGGCGGAGGCATAAAGAATGTATTATAATTCTTATATACCAGGTTTTATGGGTAAGTGACAAACAATAAAATAACAAGCTATGGCACCCGCTATATATTATGTAGGTACTTTCCACTTCTCCCTAGAGTGAGGGAGACAGACACTTATTAAAGAGAACATGGGGAATCACTGCACTCACATTTGCACAAACAGAGTCTACTCAAACATGTTGATGCACACCGTTTCTACCACTCGACTGAACACGCCTCGCTAAAAATAGATGTCCTGTTTTTTTTTTCTTCCTTCCCCAATACCTTCATTATATATGGAGGTGTGTCTATATTACCTTCATTATATATGGAGGTGTGTCTATATTTGGCTTAGCTTTAGCTCAAGTACCTTTCAACACTTCCCATTGTTGTTTTGGGTAGGACAGCTCTGTAGCTCCGGGACATGTGGGATCCACACACACACACACACACACGCGCACACGCGCACACGCGCACACACGCACACACGCACACACGCACACACACACACACACACACACACACACACACACACACACACACACACACACACACACACACAGCGCCATTAGCTATCGGGGATCTGAGTTCAAGCCTTTCTAAATGGGTAAACAGTGTAGCTATGATCAGCAGCTTTTCATACACGCACACGTCCTGGCCTGTTCTGTGCCACTTGAAGCAATCCGCCGTGTGTCTGCTGTGACCCAGGCCCCTGGGCCGTGCTGTGCCCCAGGCCCCTGGGCCGTGCTGTGACCCAGGCCCCTGGGCCGTGCTGTGCCCCAGGCCCCTGGGCCGTGCTGTGCCCCAGGCCCCTGGGCCGTGCTGTGCCCCAGGCCCCTGGGCCGTGCTGTGCCCCAGGCCCCTGGGCCGTGCTGTGCCCCAGGCCCCTGGGCCGTGCTGTGCCCCAGGCCCCTGGGCCGTGCTGTGACCCAGGCCCCTGGGCCGTGCTGTGCCCCAGGCCCCTGGGCCGTGCTGTGCCCCAGGCCCCTGGGCCGTGCTGTGACCCAGGCCCCTGGGCCGTGCTGTGCCCCAGGCCCCTGGGCCGTGCTGTGCCCCAGGCTCCTGGGCCGTGCTGTGCCCCAGGCCCCTGGGCCGTGCTGTGCCCCAGGCTCCTGGGCCGTGCTGTGACCCAGGCCCCTGGGCCGTGCTGTGCCCCAGGCTCCTGGGCCGTGCTGTGCCCCAGGCCCCTGGGCCGTGCTGTGACCCAGGCCCCTGGGCCGTGCTGTGCCCCAGGCTCCTGGGCCGTGCTGTGACCCAGGCCCCTGGGCCGTGCTGTGACCCAGGCCCCTGGGCCTGCTTTGAAAGAGGCACTTCATCTCCGAGGCGGTACAGGGATTCAACAAAAAAAAGTGAAAGATAAGTACGTTTTATTTATTTATTTATTTATTTTATTTATTTATTTATTTGTTCCGATCATGATGTTACATACATGATAATACATACATGCAATTCAATATACATTCCATGGCCGGAAAGGAGCAGGAAGAAGAAAAACTTATATTACCTGCCCCCTATTCAAAACTTAAATAAACAAATTAAATGGTCTGCCGATTCCAATTACAACATTTCAATAAGACAGCACATTTATAACTCATATGGGAAGAAATACAAATAAAGTTATGAGCCGCGAGTTTGAAACAAAATTTACAAATATTAGAAATATCTATGACATTTAGGCAACAATTTCATATTGCCTAAATACTCTTTGTTTATACAATTTTTTGAACTGAAAAACACTTAAACTAGCCTTTACATCATTAGGTAATGAATTCCACAGTTTGATACCTGTAACTGAAACACACATCTGTTTTAAGGTGGTCCGTGCATACTGATGCTTAAAATGATATTTCCTTCTATTGTCCTCGTCCATTGAACAAAAAACAAACAATTTTTGCAAATTTACTGGCAAAATACTGCGTTTTGCTTTGTACAAAACTAACAGTGTCTGTAATTCAATTAAATCTTTAAGTTTGATTAATCCAGATTTAATAAACAGTCTGTTGGTATGTTCTCTAAAGTCTACATTATGAATGATTCTTACTGCCCTTTTCTGTAATATAAACAATGGCTTTATGTTGCTTGGATATGTGTTGCCCCACACTTCCACACCATAAGAAAAATAAGGCAAAATAATCGAACAGTACAAAATCCTCATCGCCTTATAATCCAACACGTATTTTGCTCTGTTCAATACAGAAATATTCCTGGACAACTTTGTTTTAACGTGTGCAATGTGAGATTTCCAGTTTAATTTATCATCCACTATGACTCCCAAGAATCTAAATTCAGACACTCTTTCAATATAAACTCCATTTATGGACAATGTGACGTTTTCATCTTTTTTTCTGTTCGCAAAAACCATAAACTTAGTTTTTTTCAGATTTAATGATAACTTATTTACATCAAACCATCTTTTAAGCTTGACCATTTCATTTGCAATACTTTCTGTCAAAGTTTTTAAATCATCTCCAGAACTAAAAAAATTTGTATCATCTGCAAACAAAACAAACTGCAACAATTTTGATACGTCACATATGTCATTAATATACAAAATAAAGAGTTTTGGCCCCAAGACTGAGCCCTGTGGAACTCCAAGTTCAATCTTCAAACATTCTGATGTAATACCAGCAAACTGTACATATTGTTGTCTGTTATCCAAGTAACTGCTCAGCCAATCCAGAACTACTCCTCTCACCCCATATATGTGTAACTTAGAAAGTAAAATAGTGTGATCTATGGTGTCAAATGCTTTTTTCAAATCAATAAAAACCCCTATTGTATATTTTTTATTCTCTATTGCCGTTGTAATTTCTTCTATTATATTCATTAATGCTAAAGCTGTGGAGCGATTTTTCCTAAAACCATACTGACTCTCACTCAGCAAGTTATTCCTATCCAAAAAAGCATCCAGTTTTTGTACAAACAGTTTTTCAAGCAGTTTGGAGAATTGAGAAAGCAAAGACACTGGTCTGTAGTTCGTAAGACTGTGCTTATTTCCTGTTTTGAAAAGTGGAATCACCTTAGCTGTTTTCATGCTATCTGGAAAAACACCAGTTTGAAAAGAAAGATTGAAAATAAAACATAAAGGTTTACTTATGACATCAATAGTTTTTTTCACAATAGTCATATCTATCCCATCACTATCAGTTGATGTCTTATTTTTACACTTTGCTACTATGGATTTGATATCATTTTCACACACATCATCCAGAAACATAGACTGCAACACTTTACTTTCTCCATTCCGGACACTTTCGCCTTGCACATCGTTATGAGTATCAATTAAATTGGCGAGGTTAGGACCAACATTTACAAAGAAAGAATTGAATTCATTTGCTACTTCATTCATGTTTTTTATTACCTTATCATTGTCATTAATGAAATGACTGGGCAATTCTGTGGACACAGACTTATTGCCCATTACCTTATTTAGAATATCCCAGGTACCTTTAATATTTTTTTTATTTTTTTTAAGCATTTTATTGTAATATTGTTTCTTTGCTTGTCTCATTATAATTGTCAACTTATTTTTATAAACCTTATATTGCTTTTCAGCTGTCATTGTTCTAAATTTTATGAAGTCTCTATACAGTTTGTTTTTCTTTTTGCATGCATTTTGTAATCCCTTCGTTATCCAAGGCTTTTTACTAAAATTGCCTTTATATTGTTTACATGTTATTGTTGGGCAATGTTTGTCATACAATGTTATGAAAATATCTAAAAAAGACGCATATGCAGAATTTACCTCATTTACATAGACCCCTCTCCACTGCTCCTTTGAGAGATCATCCCTGAACTTGTTTATTGCTGTCTCAGTCCTAACCCTAGTATGTTTCTGGACATTTTCCACTTTTTTTCTCTTTGTTTCGCAATCATATGTTACAAAAATAGGTAAGTGGTCACTTATGTCATTTATTAATAGCCCACTTTTGACATTATTCTCCATGATGTTTATAAAAATATTATCAATGAGTGATGCACAGCTCGATGTAATTCTACTGGGCTTGGTGATCAAAGGGTAAAGCCCTCTACTGTACAAAGCATCCAGAAAATCTGATGTTGTTTTATGTTTAGATACATTCAGAAGATCAATATTAAAATCCCCACAGATTATTAATGTTTTACTTTCATTTAGGCCATCCAGTAACCGTTCCAAACCCTCATTGAATGTTTCCACATTTGACCCTGGCGTTCTATACACACAAGTAACACAAATATTTTTCCTCCTTTCCATTTCGATCTCCACAGTAATGCATTCCATTACATCATCAATCACCGTTGTCATGTGTTCAACAGGCTTGCATTTCAAGTCACTGTGCACAAACAGAGCCACGCCTCCTCCTCTCTTATTGGTTCTGTTTGTGTAATGCAACTCATAACCATCCAGATGAAAATCAACACCTTTAACTTGATTTAACCATGTCTCAGATAAGGCTATCAACTTAAATTTACTTTTAAATGTGTTTAAATAGTCATTTATCTTAGTGAAATTAGCATAGAGGCTTCTACAGTTGAAGTGTATTAACGAAAATTTATTCTCCAGTTCTATATTTTCATTCAGGTGTTCATCAGTATAATATTGACAAGTATCACAAATAGAATTAAACACGTGACTCTCCGCATCGACATCATATTCAAAATCATATAGTTTGTACTCCATACAGTCAGTTCTTGAGAAGATTTGACTTCCAATTGGCACCGTCATTAATTGTCACAACAATGTTTTATGACTGCAGGAGACATGCTCCCTGGACTCTGTTTTACACTCCACTCGTACCTTTTCACTGCTTTGCTTTCCCGTCACCGTGTCGCCCCAGTGAATCAAGTAGTGACTTTACGCCCAGCATCAGATCACCTGCAGACGCTCCTCTCCTGGAACGATGCGTGTGCTGCGTCTCCCAGCCCGCTGCATGCAGCAACGACTCCAAGTCTGGCTCCCTGTCTGGAACATCCATACGGACTCCGTACTCCCGTAAACCCTCTGCCGCTGCTCGGGGATTGTCAAACATCTTGATTTTTCCATCCTTCTCAAATAATTTCAGCTTTGCAGGAAAGACAATGTGTGACTTGATCTTTCTCTCCCGAAGTTGTTTCCTCACTTGTCTGTATTGCGCCCGTTCCTTAAACACTTCAGTGGTGAAATCTTCGTCGAAGTAAATCCTGCTGTCATTCACTCGAATGTCTTTCTTCGTCCAGGCGGCGTGAAGCACCCGTTGCCTCTCGTTATAATTTTGGAAGCGAACTAGTATCGGCCTGGGACGCTCGTTTTGTCCCGTTTTGTCCAGTCATCTCTTTTCAAAGAGATGACTGACACATCTTAACTCATTCAGGGCCAATGACGTCTTTGACGTCTTATCAGGAATAGCCCAGAGGGCCAATGACGTGTTTGACGTGTTTTTGTTTTTATTACTGCAGGGCGTAGTTAAAACACTTCCCCAGCCTGTCACATGGTATCAGGTCCCTATCATCTAAGACAACACGTGAACAAACAAATACCGCAGCTGTTGTTTTGAAATTGAGCAGGAGGAATATCAGAAAATGGATAAGGAGCTTGCCTTGTGCAGACAGGAGAAACCCCATTGAAACGCCCCTCGCGCGCTGCAGGAGCTGGTCGCTTTCCTGTGTGCCAGCCTTCCTGTGTGCCAGCCGGAGAAAACCGGAGAAAGTAATCCACAGATGCGTTTGATCATCGGAGGAATGAGGAAATGATCGATCAGCAGTGATCAGAGGGCGGTGAGGACGTGTTGAATAGCCGAGGGGAAAACGGCAACGATAGCAGGAAGAATATGACAGGGGGAGACATGGACAAGCAGCACACGAACAGCTAGGCAGGCAGAAGCCCGCTGCCCGTTCTCAAGAGCTTCATGAAATCGCTGGACTGCGTGCCCTCCAGTGTAGTGTCTCTGCTCCAGTGTTGCTCCTGGCCAATCCCGGCGCCACAGGGCGTGGTTATTGCTTATCCTATGTGGGGTTAGAAATCACGCAACGAAGGGGGATCGTGTGTGTGTGTGTGTGTGTGTGTGTGTGTGTGTGTGTCTGTGTGTGTGTGTGTGTGTGTGTGTCTGTCTGTCTGTCTGTCTGTCTGTCTGTCTGTCTGTCGGTGTGTCTGTCTGTCTGTCTCTCTGTCTGTCTGTCTGTGTGTCTGTCTGCACACTCACTCACACTGCAGTATTGTTGAATGTAAAAAAAAAGCACTTCATGTGTATATATATATATATATATATATATTTTTTTTTCATTTGTGTCATAACGAATAGTATTTACATGTCTGATGTCAATACAGTTCAAAATAAAAGAATTGAGAGCGAGTTCTGCTTGAGAATGTATATTTTACAGAAATTGCATTTGCTCCTGTTTGTCATCTGAGAGAGAGACATTTTGGGTGAAAACAGGGTGTATATAAATGGATATAAGTAGAGTACAGAACATGCTAAAAGCTAACTTTTTTTTTCCTGGTGAACCCAGAGACGTACATCTTCATTTTGAGGTATTGCAAATCACTCTGGTGCTAATAGATAATTTACTGTGGGTCTTGAAAGATGACCAACAATTATGAAAATCTTTGGCCTGTGCTAAATATTGGCAGTCCTAAACTGGCCCTGAATGAGTTAATGGGTTTTCAGCCAGGACCAAAAAAGAACAATAACACGTGCCACTTTAATGGATAGGTTCACCCAAGAATGAAAAGTTGGTCATTATCGACTCACCCCTAAGCCAGCGGAAGGTCAGGTGAAGTTGTTCCAGTCCACAAAACATTAATGGAGTGGTTCAGGGAAAGAGAGTTACAACATTATCCTAAACAATTGAAGTCAATGGTGACCAACAACTTTCAAATGTAACCCCCCCCCCCCCCCCCCCCAATACTGCTCTTCTGGTCTAATCCAAGTCTCCAGAAGCCCTGAGATGCAAAGCAGACTTGAAAAGACGTCATTTACACCCTGTTTTTAGCCAAAATCTTGTCTGTAGCTGTGAGCTGAAAGTGAAAACGGGACTTTCAGCCCACTGCTACAGTGAAGATTTCAGCTAAGAACAGAGTGTAAATGACGTGTTTTCAAGTCAACTTGGCATCTTGGATCTTCTGGAGACTTTGATTACACCAGTTGAGCAGTATGGAGGCACTTTTTTTTAATAAACATTTGAACGTTGGTTCACTTCAATTGTTCAGGAGAATGCTGTAACTCTGTTTCACTGGAAAACTCCACAATTTTTTGTGCACTCAAAAACTTCACCCAACCTTCCACTGGCATGAGGGTGAGTACCGCAAATTCCGGACTATAAGCCGCGGCTTTTTTCCCGTTTTTTGGCCCCTGCGGCTTATATAACGGTGCGTCTTATCTATGGATTTTTTCAGAAAAAAAAAAAAAAAAAAAAAAATCTCTCTTTTTTAGCACTCTTTCTAACTATAAATCCACTTCTGTTTTAATTTCCTCTCTTGCCCTCTTTTCACCACACCGCGGACACTGTGTGCACTGTAAAAATAAACAACGGTGGTGTTGTGTTATGTTGTTTTGTTGAAATGTTACGGTAATACGGTAAATGGGAGCTTCCTCAAACAGCCATCTCTTTCCCGACAATCCCCTCTGTGCGTGACCACTTACATATGGTAATTACGGTAAGCAAACGGCCACAAGCCCATCAACTCCCTCCCCCGACTACCAGGAGAAAATCACAAACTTCGGCGAATTCACACAAAGGAAGATCAAGGAATATTCCATCGAACCGGAGCAGATCATAAATATGGATGAAGTGCCTTTGACGTTCGACCTGCCACTCACTCGGACTGTTAACAAGAAGCGCCCTGGAGGATTCTTTCACCAAAAAAAAGCTTTGCTCGTTCTCGACAGCATGAGAACGAGCAGTAGATGATCATGAGGTGGTTTTTCAGACGTGTCGATATAGCAGTTTATCGCAAAAGTGTAATGGAAACACATTTTTCGCATTTGCACGTCATGTGACCCATATTATCCCTTGCAAAAGGAGCGGAAAATAAGTTTGGTAAGTAAGGTTCGATAGCCGTGTCAAAACCTCCGCAGCAAGTGGAAAACTTTGAAGCAACGCTACCTAGCAGAAAGACGAGTGTTGTGCAAAAGCGTAGCCGGGCAAATTAGATAATGTTTAATGGCAGAAATCGGTCCATGGTGACAGCAGGCTGCCTGTGTGCGCGCATTTGGCACAGCGGCGAGATGAGAGGATGAAAAGCACACACTGGTGCGGTGGTGCTGTCTGAAGTGAATACAGTGACTGTGAGTAGGCTAATACATTGCACACGTTTCAGGTGCAATTATAGAACCAAATCAGCCTTTTCCCCCCTCCATCTCTAAATCGGACCAGTTGTAGGCTATTAGGCTACCTTTTTTCCTCTGCCTGTCGCGCTGACTGCATTCACGCAGCCAGCAACATTTTGCGACTCATTTTCTTTTGAATTGATAATCAGGCTCGTTTATATGCATTGTAACTTCATGTTGGGATTTCCATTGACCATTGGTTGGATTTGAGCATGCAGGGGACGGGATATGGGGCAGATCCCCGTGCGTAATCACTGTGGCAGCTGCTGCAACGGGGAATCACTCAAACGCAACTTCAATGGAAACGCCTACAAGTCGCAATTGTACATTGTCGAAGTTGTAGAAATATCGCAATTCTTTTGCGAAAAACTGTAATGGAAACACAGCTATAGATGAAGAGGAGTTCGTTGGTTTTGAGTGACAATGAAGGAGAGAGGAGAGTGGTTGACGAAGCCACCCTGAACCTGTTCGTTTCCGACACTGAAGATGAGGACTTTGGTGGTTTCAGTACGCAGGAAGAAGAGGAAGACGAGCATTAGTGACTTGACTTCTCTGGTTACAGGTTTGCTGCACATATAGCCTATTGTTGTGTGATTTTGTCTGGGGATTAGTGACCTGACTTTTGTTTTGTTTTGTTGAAATGTTAATAAATGGGAGCTTCCCCAAACAGCCATCGCTTTCCCGACATTCCTCTCTGTGCACGAACCCTTTCATATGGTAATTAAACATCAAAACACCCGCGGCTTATAGACCGGTGCGGCTTATAGAAGAAAAAAATAGTCAATTTTGGTCCCGCGGCTTATACACCGGTGCGTCTTATAGTCCGGAATTTACGGTAGATACTGTATATGGCTGTATTTTCATTTTTGAGTGAAATTATCTTTAACGGTTTATAATCCACCTCAAAAACAGGCAAAGTGCATTACAATTTCAAACATCTGAATGATGTGAACATGAACATCACAAGCGAGTGCGACTAGTATGTAAATGGACTGCATTTATATAGCGCTTTTATCCAAAGCGCTTTACAATGTGCCTACATTCACCCATTCACACAACGAAGGCGGCAAGCTGCCACGCAGGGTGCTGGCACAGCCATCGGGAGCAATTCGGGGTTCAGCGTCTTGCCCAAGGACACTTCGACATGTGGACTGGAGGAGCCGGGGATCGAACCACCAACCTTCTGATTAGTGGACGACCCAGTAGTATGTGTGACATGCCATCGACGGTTATGTAACACTACAGAGTGTCTGTTGGGACAGTCTATTCAGGCGGTAGTAGCAGCCAAACTCACCAGGTCCACCTCTCCCAGGTTCAGCTGGGCCCGGCCTAGAGTCTGCCAGCCCTCCCACCAGAGGGAGCGGAGCTTCACTGCCATCTCTGCGGCCTTCACAGCCGGGAACACTTCCTGGAGGGTGGTCAGCACCTGGAGGTACGAGCACAATACAATTCTATTTTGTACGGACATTGAGAGATGCAGCTTCTGTAGCCGACCCGGACCTGTGACACAAGCAAGAAGACATACGTTTCCTTATGGGAACAACAGAGCATCACAAGAAGGCTTCTGTAGGTCAACTGCAGAAGATGACGATGGATAGCCTCTCCAGGCTCTCCAATCATCTCCCGCATCATGCACATAACCCATGATGCACTGTAAACCATCATGCACATAACCCATGATGCACTGTAAACCATCATGCACATAACCCATGATGCACTGTAAACCATCATGCACATAACCCATGACGCACTGTAAACCATCATGCACATAACCCATGATGCACTGTAAACCATCATGCACATAACCCATGATGCACTGTAAACCATCATGCACATAACCCATGATGCACTGTAAACCATCATGCACATAACCCATGACGCACTGTAAACCATCATGCACATAACCCATGACGCACTGTAAACCATCATGCACATAACCCATGACGCACTGTAAACCATCATGCACATAACCTATGATGCACTGTAAACCATCATGCACATAACCCATGATGCACTGTAAACCATCATGCACATAACCCATGATGCACTGTAAACCATCATGCACATAACCCATGATGCACTGTAAACTAGGGATGTTCATTTTGAAAATTTTCCAAAATCGATAATCGGTGAAAATTAACGATCAATTATCGATTATCGATCATATTAATAATTAGAAAATTTTTAATATTTTTTTTTTTTTTTTTTACAAAATGAATGCCTATGGCAGAAAATACGAAAGACAACGTGTTCTCCTCAATGAACTCTTTATTTCAATGTGTCTCCTCTCCAACACTGCTGTCCCCGGCGCATGCCGGTGTGAATTTCCCATGTTTAAAACAGTTTTGTTGGCACAAAGGCCCGTGCCCAGCCAGAAAACTAGAGACTATATGAAGCTCCACCTCACGTTAGTCGGCTGTGCAATGGAGTGGGGCGAGGAGGAACGAATTCCACCCAAACCTAGTCCAAATTTTTTTTTTTTTTTTTTTTTAATAATTAAAAAATCGATCCAAATGCCACAGGATCGATTCCAATCCTTAACGATCAATTATCGATTTTCGATAATTGATGAACATCCCTACTGTAAACCATCATGCACATAACCCATGATGCACTGTAAACCATCATGCACATAACCCATGACGCACTGTAAACCATCATGCACATAACCCATGATGCACTGTAAACCATCATGCACATAACCCATGACACACTGTAAACCATCATGCACATAACCCATGACGCACTGTAAACCATCATGCACATAACCCATGACGCACTGTAAACCATCATGCACATAACCCATGATGCACTGTAAACCATCATGCACATAACCCATGACGCACTGTAAACCATCATGCACATAACCCATGATGCACTGTAAACCATCATGCACATAACCCATGATGCACTGTAAACCATCATGCACATAACCCATGACGCACTGTAAACCATCATGCACATAACCCATGACGCACTGTAAACCATCATGCACATAACCCATGACGCACTGTAAACCATCATGCACATAACCCATGACGCACTGTAAACCATCATGCACATAACCCATGACGCACTGTAAACCATCATGCACATAACCCATGACGCACTGTAAACCATCATGCACATAACCCATGACGCACTGTAAACCATCATGCACATAACCCATGACGCACTGTAAACCATCATGCACATAACCCATGACGCACTGTAAACCGCTTTCACAAATCACACTGAAACATGCAGCTCATCAGAAATAAGACGGCAAGATAAGATGACACGTTATCCAACATTAAGATGGATGGTGCACTCAGAGCTACTGTAGGTAAAACGGCTTTCTCTTTTTCAGCACCTTGGCCATGGAACCAGCTGCAAAATGTCCTTACCTCAGAAGCACCCCCTTCTTTGACTACCTCTAAAGGTCTTGTACAGACTAGGGATGCACCGATCCACATTTTTTCACTTCCGATCCGATTCCGACACCTGAATTTGGATATCTGCTGATACCGATATTTTTCTTGAATATACAGTATAGGCAAAGATTTGGCCAATTACAGATTTTTTTTTTTAAATATACCTTGCAAAAAGCAGACAAAATTAAGAAAATATACAAGGCGAAGAAGGATACTATTATACATGGGCAAATTACGGCCAGCGGCCCGTGCTGGAATTGCAAAAAAACAAAAAAAATCAGATTCCGATCCAATCCGATCCGTGAATTAATGCCAATATCGGCACCCGATACCGATATTGGATCGGATTGGTCCCATCCCTAGTACAGACTGCTCTAAAGGCAAAAATGTGCTGTTTTATGTAACCTTGATTTGAAATGGACTAATCGTTGGTACTATCTTCTATCTCCTCCCCTATGGAGTCTTTATGTGTTGAATTACATGTGAAACTGTTTTGACTTTCTTTGTCAAACGGCCATGCTGCCTTGTTGACCAGGACTCCCTGGAAGAAGAGATCTTGTATCTCAATCGGCTCCCTGGATAAATAAAGGATGAATAAGTCAATAAATTGATAAATTGGTAAAACGTTTTTTTTTAACACGTTCACTGCCAATGACGTGTTAATACGTCAAAAAAAATCCAACGGTTGACTGCCAATGACGTGTTAATACGTCAAAAAAAAGAATTATTATTTTTTGACCGTGGGATGTGCATCTAACCCTTTTACATCTCTTATATAAATATTGGAGCCACCGAACGTGTACAACCCATTCCACTGACCCACTAAGTGGCGACAGTGCTCTCCCAGACTAGAAAAAGCAGAGCCAAAACTGCAGGGGAACGCGCGATGAAACCATTCTCATACTGTAGAATGGATTGGCGAAAACGCTTTCGCTTTCGCGCTGATTGCTGGCGGTGAGGGATTGCAAATTTGCATAATAGATTACGGGTGGAAGACACTTTGAAACACGCAGCATAAATAAGACCAGAATCGCAAAAGCTTCATCAAAGCTCTCAACCGAAACTCCAAGAAACGAGCGAGCCCATCCAGACTTGCCCAGCGGCCGCCAGCAGACAGGCACAGCAGCAGCAAAGCAGTGAGCCTGGTGACGCGAGGTTACAGCAGCAACAGAAACGAGCTTGTGACACGCCCGCTGCAGCCAAGAAGAACACACACGGAGGGAGGAGTTTGAAGGAGAGGGGTGTTTCCTGCTGTTATGGAGGAAATTACTGTTCAAAACTATTGTTTAGATGTCTGACGTCTTACTGATGCCAAAAATGAATGGTTAAAGTGACTGTTCTATCGAATTTCACAAAAAGCTATTTATCTCAGCTTAAATTTTCAGACGCTGAAACCATGCTGTATTCAAGTGCTAATGCCTACATAACTACTAACTCTACAAACTAACTATTTTAGACAGAGAAAGCACACATTCTATTAGTTCTTTTTAGATATTTTGTGTTCACAAAATCTTAGCAGAAAAGAATCCTCAGGTCTTGAAAGATGAGCCAGAATCCTCAAAAAACCCCTCTGGCAGAAGCTACCTACAGTAAAAAAAAAACAGCTGGCAGTGAATGTGTTAAAGACTAGTTTAATCAAAAAGCTTAGATAACTATTCGTCTCTCTGAACCATGCTCTGAACACACCGTGCATTATTAGCGCTTTTTTGTTGTTCAATGAAAGAATCCAAAGTAAAGAGTCCATTCTTTTAACGTTATCATAACCACATTGTCATTTTTTATTTCTTTTAGAAGGGTTTGAATGTATGTCGTACGATAAGGCAATTATGTTTCTGACTGCATTTGACATCGCAAATACTTACAGCCTGTGCAACTCCCCTCACCATTTCCCTTCTATTCCCGTTAATGCCAAGGAAACCTGTTATCATGGCACACATGCCCCCGTTTGCCCGGGTCCCGACCTTTGACTCCGCCCACTCAACCGAGTTCAGTTGACTGATCCTGGTCAGTTTCAGGCGGATATGTGGAATCTCCCTCCCCCACGGAAATCGGCTAGACTGGAAGCAATGTCAGACTGAAGATGGAAATTGAGTGTAACGACTTGACAACTCTGTCTGATATCAGCCTACTGTATCTGATCTGCCCATCTCCACACTAACTAAACAACCACAACTCTGTCTGATATCAGCCTACTGTATCTGCCCATCTTCACATATAGTATAATAGTATATAGTATTGTAGTATATAGTATCCATCACATCCTTTCAAATCAAAAGGAGATTCAAAGACAAAGTCCCATATCACAACAGGAACGGGATAAGAAATGTATTCTGAAACAGCTGGAGGATCAGTTGCTCAGAAGAAATATGCTGTGATACTTAGAACTTCAGTTAAGCATGTCACTTTTCCTAGGCTAAATCTACAGCATCTTCAATGATCTCTTCAGCTTGACATCATTATGGCTAGTAAGAGGTGATGAAGGCTAATTTCCTCCAGAGCAGAGTCCAGTCTACACACACCCACTAACAGCCAGACAGGCAGGGGGCTGGCCGGGTGCATCACGCACGAGCTGATTGAGTTAAACAGGAAGTAAACAGTGATGACAGGAAGTAAACAGCCAATGTCAGCAGCCTCGCCGTCCTCGTCATCCGGCCCAGTGACGGGAATGTGATCAGAGCAACACTAGAGATCTGACCCTAACCCTGTGTAATGAAACACAGCACATGGTCAACATGATTTAATAAGTAGAGAGGAAATGTCGTTTTGAACAGCCTACAAACAGACGTCCATGTTTCTGTCAGCAGTGCCAGGGTTGATTTTCCAGGACTGGTCCTGTAACGATTTCCTTCTCAAATATCCCATAATAGATCATGGCGGACAGAAAAATGTCGTGTTTTTGTTATTTTATTTATTTATTTTATTTGAGGGACAATGCACATTAATGATGAACGTTACTGTAAATGTGCCAGTGTTAGCCAGATGGCTAATTTTCAACTGCTGTCCCTCGGAAACTCCAGTTAGAATTGCCAGTGCCTCACACACACACACTGACAGGGGTATTAACCCTAACATACATTGTCTTTGATGGTGGGAGGAAACTGGAGCACCCGGAGGAAAACCCACACTAGCACCCAGAAAGGGGTTCGAACCCGGGACCTTCTCGCTGTGAGGCAGCAGTGGCGCTAACCACTGAGCCACCCATGGCTATAAGTTAGATAACCTGTGCTACAGATAGTGAATGAATGAGAGACAAGGTGGATCAGAGGGCTATCTACTGGAGATGTCTTCTCAATCTCCTACTTTCCCCAGCTGAAAATGGGAGTATCTATGTTTTCAATGATGCCTGTGCTAGAAAAAACTAGAACGACCGCACCGTGGATTTATGCCTCTGCCATTACTGTAGTTCATTCTTGAGTCCATTTGAGGCAAATTGGAAGAAATTCCGTCAAGGCGCTCCTGAGATGTTGCATTACAGAGCTTGGAAATTGGGTGTGTGAGGTCACAGTGACCTTGAACTTTGACCTTTAACCATCAAAATCTAATCAGTACATCCTTGAGTCCAAGTCGATGTTTGAGGCAAATTTGATGAAACTCCGTCAAGGCATTTGTGAGATATTGCGTTAACAAGCTTGAAAAAGGTGTTCGAGAGGTCACAGTGACCTTGACCTTTGACCACCAAAATATAATCAGTTCATCCTTGAGTCCAAGTAAATTTCAGATATCGCGTTAACGAACATCGGACGGACGGACGGACATATGGATGTACGGGTGGACAACCCGGATCCATAATGCCTCCGGCCTGGCTATCGCCGGCGGAGGCATAAAAACAGCAGAGGAGAGACTGGAAGACAAGAAAGACACAAGACAGTCAGATGTGGTAATACAAAGAGGAAGCGAAAGGAACAGACTAAGACAAAGTCCAAAGCTCCTAACTTGATGGGAACACTTCACTTTAGCTTTAGTCAAGAGTTCATCTGGAAATCTCCAGCTCCAAACATTCTGCTCTCCAAACAAGTGGCCACACGTGACTGGTTCTGTGCTGGCCATGCCTTCCAAGGCACATCCTGACTACACACAACACATTATACTCCCAGAGCCAGACCCAAATCTACACACCCAAACTCTGACGGCACCCACATTCTATCTGGAGGCCTTTTTTTAACACACTTTGTACTGAGGAAAAAGGAGAAACATGAGACACTATGATCCAGTCATATTAGGTAGAGGATATTTTAACCATATTCCAGCAGAACTGGGGGCTCAGAGAAGAGAACAGCATTGTACTGTAACGTACCTGAGACTTCATCTCGTACAGCAGCGCGTCGTCAGGAGTCAGCTGAATGGCCTCGTCCCACTTCTTGACGGCCTCCCAGTGCCTGCAGAAAACACACACAGTGTGACAGTCGCACTGCTACGTCACACACACACACACACACACACACACACACACACACACACACACACACAGTGTGACAGTCGCACTGCTACATCACACACACACACACACACACACGCATAAAGACACACACAGTGTGACAGTCGCACTGCTACGCCACACACACACACACACACACACACACACACAAACACACAGTGTGACAGTCACAATGCTACGTCACGCTATTTAGTTATGCAGGGTGCCGAATTAAGGATAATAGACACATTCAAATGCGACCGTAACGCACACACACACACACACACACACACACACACACACACACACACACACACACACATATATATTGTGTTTTCTGTGTTCTGTTAGGTTAAAACCAGGCTTAGCTTTGACCTTGAATTAGTCAAATGGATTGTGTTGACATTGCGTAACTTGGATGGTGACATTCTACATTAGCACCAATGAATAGCCTCCTCACTTAGCATGTTATTAGTGTTGTTGCATCATGCAAACACTGCATCAAATCATGAAATGAATTGAACACGCCCTATATCATTGTCTCTGTCTTCAGATCAATATGTGTGTTCAGTGGCTCTCATACAGCTCATCATGGTCATTTGCATGTGCTTGTTATAGAGGGGAAAGTCCTCCCTGATGCCTTTACATTCTTGCACTCCATGTTTGGAAGGCTGAGAGAAATGGAGAAGAACATCTATGGAATCTGACTGATTCCTCTCCCTTCCGTCCGAGGAGTCTGGCGCCGCAGGTCTCCATATTTTGGGATTGCGATGGGCGGCGCTTAGCGGCAGTGCCCTTGGAAAATAGTTTCAAACAATCCAACTTGCCGTTTTCAGCGTGTAGCAACGAGCTAGCGTGGAGGTTTCTGCCGTTAGCTTGCTAGCTAGTTAGCGTTGTTGTTTTCACTGAGGCGGCAGGGCACCATTTACAGCGACACACAGGGAGGAGGGAGCGGAAGCCGCTCTGATTGACATGGTCGGAGCCAATGACAGAGCTTGTAATAAGCCGGGAGCGGACATCCGGCTGCCACCGAAACAGTCGCTCCAATGGGAGAGCAGAGTAGAGCAGAGGAGGGTTTATCCCAGTTATGGAGACCTGCGGCGCCAGACTCCTCGGACGGAAGGGAGAGGAGGCTGGCCAGCGAGACTACCTTCTCTTCCACTGAGAAAAGGAGTTCTACTACTGTTAAGGCAGTCCAAGTCAAAGTGACTGGTCTTTGTTTTATTGAGTGATCTTTGGGTGAGAAAAGGGACACACTTCGCTCCTGAGGCTATAAAGCCGTACAGATGCAGCCATCTTCTATTGGCTCGGCTGCCAGCCAAGATCCTTGGCAGGTTAAACAAAGATAAAACAGAGAAACTTAACTTAATTGACTTAAACTGAACTTAATTGAACATAAAATAAATTAAACTAATCCAACCTCTTAATAAACAGTACAATAGCATTAGTTTCTCTAAAACAATGTCCCTTATGGTGTAAAACGCTCGCCTTTCTGCAAAGCTTCGCGCACCACACCACCTTCATTTTTGTACGTGAGGGTCATCCTGCTTCACAGTATTGGACATTGTGCATAGGACATCTGACCTATTGACAGAATGAAGTATTATTTTTTTCAGGAAGTGGAGAATTGCTTTGTACATCTCTGATGTAGTCTACATTGACAAACGTTATTAAAAGTCTGGCCCACATCAACCCCCCCCCCCCTTCCCCCCGACTCTCTACTCTACACTGGAGATGTTCCTCATGTTGTGTGGAAACAGCGATGCCTCTTCTCTGTAAGCGTAACTCTGGGGAATGCCCGGACCTGATTCAACGGACAGTCCAGAGTTCATGTCTGGAAATGTCTTAAGTGTGTGCTTTAAAATCCTCTCCAGCTCCAGCTGTCTGTCAGAATCAGAGTGGCCGCACAGAGCAAGCGAGGTGCTCCAGCAGGAGTCCATCACAACCCAAGCAGGTCCTCTTATTAGATATGTGACATGTCTGAGCTGAGGGGGCACACTGAGCTTGGGTAGCCAGTCCTGATCAGTCAAGCACAGAGGTCAACTCCCGCTCAGTCAAGCACAGAGGTCAATAAATAAACAGGATTTTGCATAATAAATGATTTGGACATGAGTCATACATGTGAGTCACGCTGTAATGTCTCACTTCAAACACTTGAAGGCTGCTGACCTATCGTGTATAGGGATGCACCGATCCACTTTTTTCACTTCCGATCCGATTCCGATACCTGAATTTGGATATCTGCCGATACCGATATTATGCCGATACCAATATTTTTCTTGAATATACAGTATAGGCAAAGATTTGGCCAATTAAAGTTTTTTTTTTAAAATATACCTTGCAAAAAGCAGACAAAATTAAGAAAATATACAAGGCAAAGAAGGATACTATTATACATTATTATACAAATTACGGCCAGCTGTGCGCTGGAATTGCAAAAAAAATATATATATATATATATATATTTTTTTTTTTTTTTTCCCAATTCCGATCCGATCCGATCCGTGAATTAGTGCCATATCGGCACCCGATACCGATATTGGATCGGATCGGCCCCATCCCTAATCGTGTAAACCTTTGTTTTGGATGCTTCAATACCAGGATAGTGTCACATGATCGCTGGGGGTCGGAGATCATGTGACACTATCCTGGCATTCTATTGGCTGTGGATTTCGGACAGGATTGTTGCACTACAAATCTGAGCGAAGAGAAGAGATCCAAGAGCGGAAGTTGCAAGAGCGCACAGAAGCAGTTTGAAGCGGGAGGGGAGGACAGTTGCATGCAGGCACAGAGTTTGAGCGCAAACAGAGCAAATGTAAGTGCGAGCAGAGGATTTTTGAGTGTGAGTGCAGGAAATCTGTCCAAGCAGAACACTTTTGAGTGTGAGCGTACAGTTTGAGGACAAGCAGAGCAAATTTAAGCACACGCGGGGGCTTTTTGAGTCCAAGGGTCCAAAATCTGAACGCATTTAGATAGGCAAATCATTCCATAGTTATTATAAGCCATGTTATTTTTTTTAACACACAAGCACACAGTTATGCTCTGTTTCACTCCAACAACCATCTCCTCCTCGAGTCAATACAGCCTCGGTTTATGGAGACGGATATCCTGAAGAACTGGAGGGAGGAGAGATCATTAACCAATAACACAACACTGATTAGCTGTAAAACTATGCTCTGATTAAAGATACAGCCAGGATCAAGCTAGAGCAAACTGTATGCCGGCCTTGGACAAACAGACAAACAGACAAGTGAGGAAACGGAACCGGGCTTGTGTGGAAATCGTCTCGACGGCAGACGAGGCAACAGGCACTGCAAACGCAAGTCAGGAAATTAAGCAATGTCCCGCGTGACGCCTACGACTCTCCAGCCCTGACGTCACAAATCGACTGATCAGTAAGAGAAGGGACAGAAACAAACAAAAAGAAAGAAAGAAAGAAAGAAAGAAAGAAAGTTCTAAAAATAGGAGGCTGCAATCACTTGTTGTGTCATACAGGCAACAGGGGGAGAGAGAGAAAAGATAATGTGCATTGTGGTCTAGTGTTGAAAGGTGTCCATATTGTGGCAATAGCATTTGACGGTATGATGATGAAGAGGTAGTCAACAACATCCCCAATACTTTGTTATGGCAACAACAACACTAAACCAGGGTGGAGTCATAAGCCTATCTAAACTACAAAATGTCAAGAAACATTTGGACCTTTAGAAGATATTGGATATTACAAATATTACCCACATCTGTGTGAACGCCAAAGGTTGAGCTAGATATGGTCAATGCTCGTTAAATGACCAGGGCACTGACATAAATTATGCATTATTTATTTGATTTTTTGCTGTGAAATGTTCTCTTCGATGACAGCGGGTCATTCGTCCCAGTTAACATTCCTCTGTGCGTGACGTGATGGATAGCTCTGTGTGTGACAGTGATGGATAGCTCTGTGCGTGACGTGATGGATAGGTCGGCACAGTAGATTTGTGCATGTGTAAATAAATAGTGATCCCATACATGGGGCACAATCTTAGACAGGGTGGGAAATGACAATCAGCCAAATGCTAGCAAGATGTTGACTGTAGCTGCCTGGTGAGCCCATAGGCCTATGGAAACACAATGCACACAAATACAACCGTGACTTCTAATCCTCATTACAAGACATTGAGTGCGTTTACATTGCACACTAATAAACTGATTATTATTGGATTTCTAGAGTTACTACCTGATCGTCATGTGGTCGTTTAAACGGCATCCAACTGGCGGCCCACATGCGGCCCCGCGAGCGCCATCTGTTTGGCCCGCGCTGGAATTGATTTTTCTTTCTTTTTTACAGTGCACCTGAACGCAACATGCAAGATACCCGCTGAATAAGTGTCCAAATGTTCATGTAATTCTGGCCAATACTCCACTTCTGTTATAACATTTCAGTCTGGAATATGGAATATCTTTCAATAATGTTTTTGGATTTTCTTAGCTTCAAGAGTGCATTTTTGTTCGTATGACCCTCTCAACACAGGCTTTGAGAATCCCGGGCCACTTACTGATACTTATGCTTAAATTAACCCACTCATATTCTGGTTTATTTCAAGAAAAACATTTTGGCTAGGTGAAATTCTAATTGGCTGGTAACTTTAAAGATTTTTGAGATTTCTCTATCGATATCAGTTCCTTCAAATGAATATTGATTCATTCGATAAATATCCATATATCGTTTTTTTTTTTTAAACCCAGCCCTAAAATTGTAGTCTACCCTCATATAGGCCACCTACCCAAGCGACGTGACCCAAGGGCGAATCGGTTCACAACACAGGTAATGGAGGAGATCTTCAGTGACATCAGGAACATCTAAACCTGGATAATGAATGATAGACTGACATCAGAGGTCAATGTGGTTAGAGCAGAAAAAGCCCTGGCTGACATCCTGGTCCAGACACCATCTCAAACCCCTCAGCAGCCATTACGGGCCAGCGAGACATCATTTCCGCAGCAGAATCCACTTTCTACTCGCAAACACAATTACAGGGCAGTTACTGAGGGCGACAGCGCTGCATGTACTGGACGAGGGTTTTCACAAAGTGATGGTGAGTTTGGCTGAAAAGGTCAATTATCATGGAAGAAATATCAAATAACAGTTCCTGAATGAGGAGGCCTATTTGATTTTCTCTGTGTCTATCTATAGAGAACAAAGTCACATAGGCCTACAGGCAACTGGTTTGTTCTGCCAATGTCTCACCATGTTAGCCTCGACAGGTTGCTGCAAGTCTTTTATTTATTTTTAAATGCAGCTAGATAGGCTACCACTTCACATGTTATTTTTGATCATCATTCATTCATAATGTTGACTGCAGATCATGGACGGGCCAGACTAGTCAACAACCCATTTGACTCCACTTGAATTATTTTGATGACCAAAGCATGTCATTGTCATGTAAGGTACATTTGACACAAGGCACCAATCTATATTCCAAACATGCACAGAGTGACACTGCATGCTATAGCCTATTTGTGTTTGTGTGACATAACACCAAAGTTGCTTCATTCGACCAATTGAATAAAGATTGTGTGGAAAGCTATTTTAAATATGCTGTATTAAAGTTTCATCATTAATGCAGAAGTTGTCGTCATGCAGAAACTGCAAACCAGGCCAAGGTTGCAACAGAAGAGAGAGAATAGGAAGACCTGTTTTTATCTCATTTCCCTTTTTCTCAATTTAACAAGAAATGGATTAAAGCGTTCTGCCTCAAAAAACGCACAGCTCGTGCTTTCTCATCATTATTAAAAATAAAATAAAAAGCCTACAGCCTTATTTTTAAGCCCATCCACAGACACTACAGCCTAATTTGAATATAGGCCTTTCTTGACACCAACTGGTCGACTAATCATTCGGGCAACCGGCTGACTAGTCTACTTAGAAAAAAATCACTTTTGCACATGACATCCCTCCTCCATATGAGTATACGTGAATGGGTCCTCCTAAAGTTCCTACACTACTGTATCTACACCCTGCTAACCTAAGTAGGATGAGGAGATGTGCAGATTGCTGTAGCCATAATATCCTTGCCAGCATCTTCTGCCTGAAAGACTTACAGTATGCCACAATTGCACCATGTTCTTACATGATGTTTTCAAAATGTCTCTCCTTAATGTGAAATAAAGGTTGACTGGACTGAGGGCCAGCCCCTCTCAGGGCCACAAGATATCATTGTTTTGAAGCAGATTGACACTCAACACAGCTCATCTAATCTTGAGGTATAAAGCTCTTCAGCTTTCGAACGGCACCTGCACCAAAGGGCAAACGTGGAGTCAAATGTATCCCCTTGCAGTTCCATGAAAACACACTAAAACACTCAGTTAAATTCAAATGGAACTTTCAGCTGTTAATGTCTTTCAAATACAGTATCAGTTCAAAGAATTCTGGATTTCTTGAACTTTCCTCTCCATAACCCAGTCAATGCAGCGTTACAGACAGAGCTAGAGCTGTGTGTTCTGTACAATGACGCCCTCCTCTGGAGGATTTCTGATGGTGCACATGCTGAGAAAAGCTCATTTACTCCAGTCTGTCAAATAATGAATAAACGCATGGGTATAAAATAGATTAGAGGCTCTGGAAGGAGGAAGGAAGGAGAGAAAACAGGAGTCAGGAGGAGAACAGCACATCTCCTGAATGGGCACCTGGCTGTCTTTACCAAATCCTCTCTCAGGAGACAAACAGCAGAGGCTTCACTGTAGAACAGGATCATTCACAGGCTCTGGCAGGAAGTGTCTCTGGACAATGTGTCTGTCTTTTCTGTCTGGTGCAGCAGTCCACCAAAACAACTGATACAGTAGCAGCTTGCAGTGCATAGAATAGAACTGATACAGTAGCAGCTTGCAGTGCATTATAGAATAGCTACGATCCAAGTTATAACGCCGACAGGGGCGTCTGGGTAGTGTAGACGTAAAAGCACTCGCCTACCACCTCGCGGAGACCTGGGTTCAATTCCTGGCCGCGGTACTTCCGGCTTGGTCAGAGACGTTCCTACAGACACAATTGGCCGTGTCTGCGGGTGGGAAGCCGGTGGGGGATGAGTCCTGGTTGCTGCACTAGTGCCTCCTCTGGCCTGTTGAGGGTGGAGGGTAACTGGAGGGAATAGCGTGATCCTCCCACGTGCTACACTCTGCCGGTGGAACTCTTCGCTGTCAGGTGAAAATAAGCGGCTGCCGACTGCACATGTATCGGAGGAAGCATTATGCTAGTAGTCTACAACTCTCCCCACATCAGTAGAGCGGGTGGAGCGAAAACTGGGACAGCCAAGTACAATTGGGGAGAAAATGGTCATTGGGGGGAATAAATAAATAAAAACGTTATAATGCTGACAGCTGTACACCTGGCGCTGATTGTAGTGGAAAGGTCTTTGAAAAGTGAATAACAGCTTAGGCATGGCAAAGGTTTATCCCTTACAAAAATACCCTCAGGGAATAATGTTTTTTTTTTTTGTAAAAGCAAAGCTGAATGATTCAGCATCTCAGTATATCAGTTCAACTTTAAAAATATGAAAACCCCCATAAAACACACACACACACACACACACACACACACACACACACACACACACACACACACACACACACACACACACACACACACTGTACAGAGTCAATACTGCCACACAGAATTAAAGTACACTAACTCTCTTACAGGCATTTTAAAGACTAATTTTTCAAAGAGAGCAGTGACTGAGGTGTGTGTGTGTGTGTGTGTGTGTGTGTGTGTGTGTGTGTGCTGTGAGAATTAGGATTACAGCGCTCAAGCTGTCACGGCTTGTGTACACCGGGCACAGAAGACAGGTGAGTGAAATGTCTTCCCTACCTGCCTTGCTGGGCCAGTGCTGCCCCCTCTTCCTTCAGCCTCATGCTCTTGGCTGCACAGTCTTCCTGCAGGACCTCCCGGCGCCGCTTGACCGCATGCACCCAGTCCACCTCGTCTGCCTTAAACGCTACAGCCTCTGCTCTGTCCACCTTGTCTGCCTCCGCCTCAAACTGCTGCACTGTTGACTTTGAAACCTTTTCACCGACTTTTCTCTTCCAACCAAATGAAGCCATCCTGTAGGGAGCAGAGAGAGAGAGAGAGAGATCACTCTGAGTGTCTGTACTCACAGAGGCCATTTACACCTGGCGTTAACATGCGTTTTCTGCCATCACGCTTCATTCACACAGACAACCTACGCCTTGCCTTGCCTCAACCCACGCCTACGCCGAGCTGGGCGTGAACCTGTTACACGCTTTTGCGATCACACCGCACGCCTTTTGCACGCCGAACCTGGAGCCGAGTCACAAGCGCCTCTCCTCTCTCCCGACTCTATTTTTTCACGTGTTGTCCAGAATTGTCATGGGTAGCCTCTAGGTAAAATAAATCGGATATATTTAATGTTATATTGATGCTGGATATGTATAACCAGGTCTGACTATAGTCGGACATTTTAGAGAGGTGATCTTGCAAGAATATGTGCTGGCAGCCTGGCACAACAACATTGTCCATCTTGCTTCTTCGGTCGCTATTCTCTCTCATGAAGATTTGTTTGCCGACGGGGAGAAAGCCCCACGTGATAGCCACCCGTCAATCTCTCTGTCTCTCTGCTCAACATGTTGTAGTAACTCCATTTTATTTTGAAATTCAGTTGACTTTTCCATTTCCGACGGATATTGTGCGTTTTTCTTTCATGGCTTGACAGAAGAAGTCTGCCTGCACGCGCCTTGTCGGCTTCAAAATAGAACTCACGCCTATTCGATAAAATCGGCAAGGTACAGGCAAGGCGTGGGTACACGCAGGGTTCACGCTCAGGCGCCCGGTGTACACAGCCTCGTTGACTAAAACGGACGCCTATTAAAAAGCGTGGGTAAAGGCAAGGCATAGGCAAGGCTTGGGTCGTCGGTGTGAAACCAGCCTCAGATTGCAATCAGATTGTATTTGATCACTTCAGCCTGATTCCATTTACACCTGGCGGCTGGCGTTAACATGCGTTTTCTGCAATCTGATTGCAATCTGATTGCAGAAATGGTTGTCCTCTCAATCCGCATAGAGTTGCTGTATCCAGATTGAGAGGACACATTCCATTTACACTTGTGTTCAATGTGTACACAATGCATCCCTGACCACGTCCGGAGGTGGTTTGGCCGATCAGATTGCAATCCTTCTTCAATGCGTTTTGGGGGTGTTTACACCTGGCATTTCAAGTGATAAAACACAATCTGATTGCAATCTGATCACAGAAAATGCATGTTAACGCCAGGTGTAAATGGCCTCACAGACATCAACTCTGGACAATCAGAGACTTTTACTGTCAGATATCAGAAAAGGGAGGGAGGGACACACATAGACCCCCTGACAATTTCTGAGTGGTTCTCTCAACATGAGGTCCAGGACCACCAGCAGTAGTTGAGCAGGCTCCAGGGGGTCCCCAGCAAATTGATGAAACACAATTAATGTAGAAGAGATGGAGACTATTTTTGCCCATCATTTTGTTTTATCTCTCTACCTACAATACAGTCATAATGACGTTAGTCATGCCTGCATGGAAAATAAATTCATACATGAGTCAACACTGAGAATTGAGGCCATATAGAATGAGTTAAGTCATGTCATTGCCATTTAACCAGAAAACTGCATGCAACTACTACCCAACCGCATGCTCTCATCAGAAACTCAGTGATCGCTCTGTAATTCCAGCGTCATGGCACGTAACGTTAACAGTTTGATTATCTCTGCTGCTAACGTTTAGCGTTAATAGCTAGCTTAGCTAAGCTATAGGATGCTAGCCTTTACGTAATGATTGACACCCTCATTATTCTCAATCGGTAACGAAATACATTGCACTTGATAATGACACAGCTACTTTTAATGGTGATAAAATGGTGTTAATTTGTAAACACGGTGAGACAGACAAGCATACGCACCTGTCCGTGTTGTAGCCACTGACAAGTTGTAGCAAAACAAACGCCAGTAGCCATTGGTGACCTTTCACCTTTCTGATCCGGAAGCCCGTGGAAATATTGACGTCATCTCTTAAAAGAACCCCAACACTCTTTTGAGATGTTAAAAGCACTAACGCTAGTATTATATTCTCCACCCCTGGCTTTTATTTCTTTCTTGTTCGTATCTTTTTATGTGCTAACTACATATGATAACAATAAAAACAAAGAGCAAGGGAGTCGAGGTATCTATATAATGAACTGACAAAAATGACGATTAAAATGAAACAAAATGTAGCGTTAAGATAACATAACAGTGTAATCAAATAACAGACCATTTCTTTTTGGATTTTTATAGATATATTTTTTTGAAAACACTGAACGGGGACCGTTCATACTCACTTAATCCACTGGATGTCGCCACAGTTGAAGTCGAAGCGGCTCCTGCTGTTTGACTCCTAAATTGACCACAACTTAACTCAAATATACTCTCAATATTTGTCAAACTAAATTAATGGACCAGTGATGTCATTATCACTGGTCCACAACTTAACTCAAATCAACTCTCAATAACTGTCACACTAAATGAATGTTTGCAAACCGAAGTTAGATCTCCTTGCATTTCAGATACAGTAAAGAAATACTAAATGACTTACCAATTTTGCATTATAATTTCAAAGTGTCCAATCCAGTTTCTTTAAACAACAAAAATAATGACCAGAGAATGTCCTTAAAATTACTGTTATTTATATTAAATTAGTGATCTCTTTTTTTAACCAATGGATTACCAGATTGAGTCAGTGATACATTTCAGGTTAAAGAGCTCTAATTCCCCCTCATGCAGAGATAGTGAGAAGTAAATACAAAGGTGTGCAAACTATCCGAGGTGAGCCTTGTTTTCCCTCATTGATTGATACAGTTGATCTGAAAATAGTTGAGTAGCTCTTTGCCTCATTTCAAAGAGGTGGGAAAACTGAGTTTACCCTTCACTACGCCGTAGTCTCGCTGGCCAGCCTCCCCCGGAAGGGAGGGGAGGCAGGCCAGCGAGACTACTACGCCCCTGTCACAACAGCAGAAACAAAACCGGATAGCTTTGCTGGAAGTGTGTGCAATTTAGCTGTTTATTAGGCAGTTGTGTATACAAATGATTTCAACACTGTCCATTGAGATTTACATTGGTCATCCTGGTAGGGTCCCTTTACACACCAAACAAAAATAGAACAAGATTTCTTTGAAGCAGTTCTGACAGATACATTATTTTCCTGCAAACAGTTCACTCTTGGGACTCACCACTCAACACCAGAAGCTGTCCAAACTTCCAACAAAACCCACGATTTACCCCATGACAAAATTTGAATCATTACTTGCATGATCTGCCCTTCAAAACTAAAAATGTTTAGTTCTACAAATATTTCAAAGACCATAGCATATGTCTTTACCATGATCACTATAATATTTCATAGACTATATCTTAAAACTTAGACATATCGGTCAAATATCAATATATAAGATTTCAGTCCAAACCTGCCCCACACACACAGGACAGCAAGAGATACAGGCATGATCACAAATGACATTCTTTGCAATTTTTGTAAAAGATTCATAATTTCTGTGAAATATAAAAACGCTTTTGGTCTCCACGGTGTTAATAAAAAAAAAACATGAACAATATTGGCAACGTTGACTTCATGCAAATACCGACACCTCTTATCACAAAAACTGTAATTTGGTAAATGTTTTGGCTCTCATAATACTGCCCAGCATAACAATCATGCCAGCAGATTTTTGTAATCCCAATTTAGTCCTGAAACAGCAGGACCCACAACACATCCTGATTCACATTCACTCCCTCAACAGTTTCTGAGTAACAGGACGAGACAAACCTCTTGAGGATGAAACTCTGCCAGCGCTGTGAGACCATTACAGAAACGCACTGTTTTCACCACTTTTAAGAGATTTTAGTCGTTACTGAGGTCTAGGTTGCCAATATTACAGAGATCATTTTTCAAATTTCACAGTTGATAGTCATACAGTTTTTTTTTCTGTAATCAGAAGCAGAATAGTCTGTGTATGAAAATCTAATTTTAAGTGGTGCAGCCGCTTCTATTCATAGCTTTCAAGGGGCGTTACGTGCTGCCGGGAACGCCCACCTGGCGGTCAAAAAAAACACTTGTTCATTCCGTTGCCTGCGAGTCGACTCACGCTGTTTGGCTTTTTTTTCTACCATCAAAGTACACACGTCTTTGCTCTTTGCGGCCAACATCTCATCAAAGGTAAGCTCAAGTAACGTTAACGGGGTATTAATCATTATTGTAACGTTACTTGAGCTTACCTTTGATTAAATGCTGGCCGCAAAGAGCAAAGACGTGTGTACTTTGATGGTAGAAAAAAAAGCTATTTTTTTTGCCCTCCCCAGCGACTGAACCACGTCGCACAAATCCACAACCTCCTCCTTTCTTTCTCCGACGGGATTCTGTAAAACACAAGCCAGGCGTGTCTCCTCGTCGGTTTAGTGCAACCGATAGCACAACAGGTAGGCTATCCGGCACTTTGGCTGAACAAACAGCGTGAGTCGACTCGCAGGCAACGGAATGAACAAGTTTTTTTTTGACCGCCAGGTGGGCGTTCCCGGCAGCACGTAACGCCCCTTGAAAGCTATGAATACGTGAGGTGTGTCCGTTTGTAGCATGAGAGGATAGACCAATCAGGAGTAGCCTATGCATGGAGAGGGGGGGGTGGGGGAGAGAAGGGGCTGCTCCTAAAGCTGCAGCACTTAACTTCAACACCCGGATGTTGTTTTTTACTTCACAGAAACTGAATCGACAAAATTGCAAGTGGTGCCAATAATTCTGACCACAACTGCGTTCAACTTTTACCGATATAAAAACTGATTAACAGTACTGATAATGATAAGGCAGCCAAATGACAAGACACTACATAAGACTTAAAAAAAAAAAAAAAAAAAAAATGAAAAAGACAAAGACAAAGAGACTCTGGACAGGTCATGGAGGGGCACACATACTCATTAAAAGACATATCTAAGGTTGTTTCAGGTTTAGAAAATATGTAAACCTTTCTCCAAAATTACCCCTTGGGGGAATGTACTGTATGGGCCACCACAGAAATAAAAAATAAACTTAGCATATCTAACAATGACAATATTTTGTATGTATTCACCTGCCAATATACAATGTCCATGCACTGCATGTAATTGCTACTAATCATATTCAAATTGAGCCCTGAGCCCCATACATTTTAACCTGACGCTGCCAGATGGGGGGGGGGGCGGTTTTGTTTTCACAAAACATGATCTCGTAAGATCTCGCGAGAGAATCCGGCTGGCTTGCAAGGTTACATACATTTGTTATGGATTGGCATTTAAAAACTGGATGTAGGCAAAAGGCATGTCACTCTGTAATGATCCTTAATCTGAAAAACTAGAAATAAAGAAAACACAACAAAAAGATAATCAACTTGTCATTTCAAGATGAGACAGTGAAAATGATATACTGTATATCTAAATTTTGACTGTCATGGCAATTACCTCTTGCTTAAAAGAACACTCCACAGATTTTTAACAGTTATTTTGCACATAATCTCACACATATCTGAAAAATGTAAACCGATTTGCAAACATTCATTTAGTTTGACAGTTATTGAGAGTTGATTTGAGTTAAGTTGTGGACCAGTGATGTCATTATCACTGGTCCACAACTTAACTCAAATCAACTCTCAATAACTGTCAAACTAAATTAATGTTTGCAAATCGGTTTACATTTTTCAGATATGTGCGAGATTAAGTGCAAAATAACTCAGCATTGAAAATCGGCGGAATGTTCCTTTAAGTGGAGAAAGTAGGCTATGTTTATCTGGTAAGACAATCAAGTGTATCAGAATAACTGTGATTGAAGGAAACAAAACTGTGATATTGATTTGACAACAGTAAAAAAAAAATGAATATATCATCATCCAGCAATAGATCCTTGCAAGGGAAAAAAGGGTCATAACTTCATTTCTGATATAACCTACAATCCCCCCCACTTAAAGCACTGATAAATATATTCTTTATATATAAAAATGTAGGGGACAGACAAATTCAAACAGAAATCTTTACAAGGACAAAACCATGAAAATTTAAGTCTTTGAAAAACAAAATCAAATTCACAAAAAATAAAACCAAACTAAATTGTGATGAAGCACTCTTTGTCCCCGACACGAGAGAAAGACAGGGGTCATTGCACTTCTTCGGAGTCCAATAAGCATGATTGGCATGACGACCCTCGTTCTAGCCGGGTGCGGCGGCCTGAGAGACCCCCGCACCGCGTCTCTGATCTCCGCTGAGAGAAAGACAAAAGAAAAGTGTGCAAACGTGCTCCCTGCAGCCTCGTCCTTTTCGCCACCCAAGTAAAGCAAACCTCAACTCGTGGCTTTCCTTCTCTGCAGGCAAAAACGTGCTTTTTGTTCTCCGTACTGAAAAGCAGTGCTCACTGGCTACAGTACAGACAATTCAGTGTAATCACTCAGGACTTACGCGTGTAGGTGGGATGCGGCCATTTGCTAATAAAACTCATCAGGAAAATGTAAAACCATCTCTTAAATGTTATCCCGTCATAACTATTAAGTCGCTTGTCAGTCATCCTTCCCATATAACCCCTAACATCCCCTGCCAGCGTGATATACAACCCACCAGCTTAGGGGGGTTTCCAACCTGCATCAGTGCCATGGAACAATCAGCTCATCCTCAGTGGGGATGAATTGAGCCATGAATCAGTTGCATGCTTATTGCTATAAAGACACTCGGAGAGGAGAGAGGAGAGAAAAAAAGGCTAGCGATTGTTATGCGAGCTATCGTGCAAGTAGTTTAATAAGGTTTGCGCACATCTCAAAGAACTCTATGGTGTGGCTTCCCGGCCGGGGGTAAGACGACGGGCCGTCGGCGCCTCCCGTCGAGTCGACGGACGACGTCAGCGACGACGCTAAGGAGCCCTCGGTGGCCTTGGCGGCGTGCACCGGGGTCGCCGGAGTGTCCCCCTTTGCCTCTGCCCCGTCTACATCGTTCTTAATGGCTGTGCGGTAGTTCCCCACGGACCCGGAGCG
This sequence comes from Poromitra crassiceps, assembly GCF_964638095.1. Taxonomy (NCBI): domain Eukaryota; kingdom Metazoa; phylum Chordata; class Actinopteri; order Beryciformes; family Melamphaidae; genus Poromitra; species Poromitra crassiceps. Next base: position 22,264,607 of record NC_139629.1, on the reverse strand, counting down.
GTGGGGGGTCGCAGTCCCAGATTTCGTTTCCAACATGTCATCTGAAATGATAACAATCGTAAAAAAAACGAGAAAAAAAAAAAAAAACACAAATAAACAATGACTATGATTACTTTTTGATCAATGTTGATGAGGGTAAGTTAAAAAAAATAAGCTGTTGATTTTCATGATATAGAATAGTTCATTCAGTCAGTCCTCCCAAAGCATAAATATAGACTGGGCATAGTCAACTTCTTTATCTAAAGTCATCTCATACCCTTTACATTGCATGTCTGTGTGAAGTTAATGACTGATCTTATCTCCTATTCCTTTGAGGTACTGGTGAGCAGCCCTCTGCAACAGGGCCTCGACACAGAGTCAATCATTTATGCATTCCTCACTGAAGCGGAGTGCTACAGGACAGAATCCAAGTAAATACCACTAAGATACGTGGGTCTGAACTCAGGGCTTTCCAGAATGGCTGCTAATGTTAATGGGTTACGAACTTGATACAAACATTGTGTGCGAGTGGTTATGTGACCACGTTAACGACCTTGGGTGAATTCTTTCTTCGGTCCTTGTGCTCAGCTGAAATAATCTGCGGTTTCAGTATCTTTCAACATGTAACTTTCACTTATTAAATAGTGTTGAACGAGATTGCCAGTAGACATTGTATTTAAATAGCATCAATCAGATTTTCTCGTGGTCATTGAATTTCTGAATTAAAAGTTTGCTGAATAAATTAATTCATTAAATGAATTTGTATAGTACAATTTAAAATTTCGTGCAATATCTTGAGATTATTCACAAATTTACATTTTAATCTAAAATTCAGTTTTGTTTCTTCCGATTCAACTTTATTATTATTATTATGATTTTATTACATTCTTTTTTGGGGTCATTTTTGCCTTTATTGGAGAGAGGGGATATGTGGCAAAGGATCACGGGTTGGATTCGAACCCGGGTCGGCCACACGAAGGACTAACCCTTAGTGGTACGCGCTCTACCAGAGCCACCATCAACTTTCTGATTGAAATAACACACCCTTTTTGAAGAGGCTGGATTATTGGCCAATGTGAATGTCCTTACAGTGACTGACTCCAGACAAAGTGGCTAAGGACCTCTGAAAACACACCAACTGCCCCAACACGCTTTTCACTATTGTGTTCACGTGTCAATTGAAAGAATGTATCTTTGCTACATTGCAAAGTACAGTACCATGTACGTTAGAAAATGGAAACAATGAGGCAAGTGTGTCAAGGGTGGTTTCAACTTACCGTCGATGCTACGGAAGTCAAGGAGGTAGGTTCTGCTGTCCACCTGGTAGAGCTGCAGGCTCATCTTGGTTTGCATCCCGGTGATCGGGTTCTTCCTTCTCACACGCAAATAATATGGATTTGCAACCTGGAAGATTTAAGAAGGGTCAAGATCTGACAGCGTAGAAAGCAGTGCTACTCAACCGACCCGAGGCTCTAGAGCCACATGCGGCTCCTTTATGGGTAGTTGTGGATCTTCTAAGTCCTACTTAAAAGAAATAAATACAAATCTAAAAAATAAAATAAAGGGAGGAAAGGGAGCTTTTTTAGATGGTGGCGCTTGCAAAGATCCCCCCCCCCACACACAATGTGGCTCCTGAGTAGGGCAAGGTTGTGTACCACTGATATAAAGCTATTGTATCTACTATAGTAAATGGTAAATGGCCTGCATTTATATAGCGCTTTTATCCAAAGCGCTTTACAGTCAGTAGGTACATTCACCCATTCCCACACCGATGGCGGCAGGCTACCACACCAACGGGAGCAATTTGGGGTTCAGTGTCTTGCCCAAGGACACTTCGACATGCAGACTGGAGGAGCCGGGAATCAAACCACCGAGCTCTTTTATCCAAAGTGATTAGTGGACGACCCGCTCTACCTCCTGAGCTACAGCCGCCCTAAGTATACAGGGATGTTCCCGAAGAGGACGGTAGTCGGTAAAACACAAATAATGCATTTGACCCAAATATTTTTTTAGTTTGATTTCCCCCCCATTATTATTGGGGCGAGAAAGAGAATGAGATATATCACCGAGTGTCCTCACAGATCAACTCTGGACAGTCAGTAAGAGACTTTTACTGTCAAATATCAGAAGAGGGACACGTATTAGACTCCTGAGCATTTATTTTATTTTTTGCTTAGCATGCTATCCAACTATATTTTATCTGACACAGATACAAGAGAGATCATGGCTTATGGTTTACATAACATCTAGGTTGTTGTTTTTATACTTCATTAGTATTGATGATAAGCTATTGTAAACCCATGTGTTTAATGCTCTAATATCTCAACAATGGCAATGGCCAGGATTACATGGGGAGGGAAAAAACAAACAAATAATTTAAAGATTTTAAACATTTCAGTCTAAACCGCAATTAATGTATTTCCGGTTTAAGCTCTGCCCACATCCGGATTTATCCCAATACAAATACAAATAATTTGGTTGGCTGGATACAGATAAAAAATATATATGCCTAATAGATACAATGGCTATAGAGTAAAGTCTTCAAAAAGCAACCTGTGTCGGGGGCAAATGTTTAAATGAATTATCAGAGTGAGATAACAGCAAGAACAAACTTTTAGCTTAACAAACAAAAGACACAAGTCATGTGACCGCTGAGAAGCACTTTTGTTTTTTCGGCAAGCGTTCAACTCTCAGGGACGATGAACTACAGCAAGTTTTCTTGTTCTGTGTAGACTCATCTAAATCTAATCTAATCTAAATGACCGGTCTTTACTACTGTGTATCCCCAAACACTCAAATAGCTGCTTCATGTCAGAGCCAGAGCAAAAACAGGAAACACTTCATCTCCCTGGGAAAATGCCCTGCATTTTCTCACAAGCTAAGACACCTGATGCAGCATTTGTGTGTGTATCCCTTTAAGACCGCGAACCGCGTCACGCGGTTCGCGGTCTTAAAGGGATACACACACAAATGAGGGATATACACGCAAATGCTGCATCAGGTATCAATGGGTTAAAGTGAGTCAACTGGTATATTCTAACAATCGCTTATTTTTTTTATCTGAAAATAAATCAAGATAGGTGTAAAGACAACATTCCGTTCTCGGTCAAGTAGAACGATACACCTGTGAGGAAAGAATTATGAGAATGTTTTTGAGTTCATATTTAGTGAGTCACCTCTTGCATTTCACTCCCTTATTGTACAACAACAACAACCATTTCCCAAGTTCATCCTCTAGTCCACTGGTTCTCAACCTGTGGTACGGGTCCCACTGGTGGTACGCGGGGCTCCCTTCCTCTCACACTTTCATATGGTGCTCATTTCTGAGGTGGTACTTGGGTGTAAAAAGGTTGAGAACCACTGCTCTAGTCTTGAGTATCTGACACTTGCTGGCACATTGTTTCTAAATGGCCTAGATGGTTATTAAAGTAGCCCTGCTCAGGTACGTTATAAAGCAAAGAAAATAAAAGCCTATTTATTTTGTCACAACAAGAGGAAATACTGCACCAGCTTCGGCCTATAGAGACAGTCGGCATGTGTGGGAACGCCCACAAAATGTTATACGGCTGGCGCGCGAGTGGGGTAAAACCGCCCATATATCTCATGGGCTGACTCACCAAAGACGCACTGTCTGTGGCTCTAAACTACAGGTTTGGGGGTTCTAGAGCAGAACACAAGACGTCTGCTCAGATGTGCATTTACTGCAGTGGTTAAATCCCCGATCCTGTCTGCCTGGCCTGGGCTAGCAGCTAAATTCTAACTTTGCTGAATGGATAGAACGGGGGATTTACCCCACGCTGACCACGCCCCCAGCCAGGCTGAGCCAGCTAACCCAGCGTCTATGACGAGACATCGCCTCAACCTATGCCTTTTCTCCATGATGCCCCACTTATGATAGGGGTGTCAAAATTAATCACTTAATGGATGCATCGTGATGCGGACATGTGAATCGAATCATATCGAATCGTTGAGAGATTAATCGTTGAATCGTTTATGTTTAGATTTCTGTTGACATTCAGATTTTAAAGCACTTTCTAAGTAAAAAAGGGACTTGATATTTATCTGACTGCTTGTATTAATTGATGAAAAAGTAGCCATGTGCAGTAATAATATAGAAAATTGAGGATGTGATAGTTAGAGCTGCGATACTTTGAGCTGTATCGAGATGCATTGTGATGCATCGTGGAATCAAATCGAATCGAAGACAGATGAATCGTAATCGAATCAAATCGTGAGGCCAGTGAAGATTCACAGCCCTACTAACTTATGAACGTTCTCCTTACCTTCCACTCATAATCCAGCTGTTTCATGGCGCGGCACACCTCCGACATGATGTCGTTGGGTCGACTCTGACTGCGGATGCCCAGGTGCCACTTGGCCCTCCTGACGCCCTGGTGCTTGGACTTCTGCGGGTTCAGTTCGTCCAGGGTGTGGCGAGGCCTGGGAGAGGTCTCCGCCACCAGGAAGGGCACGCGCTCCGGGTGCGGCTTGATAGCCACCGCCGCTCCAGAGGTGGTCAGGTGCTGGTCATCGAGAAAGGAGTCCGGGGGGCTGGAGGCCAGGTAGAAGTCCTTGGCCTCGCTCATGATGCGACGGTTGTCGATGATGAGGTGGTAGGCCACGGCTAGCGGGTCCTGGTGGTTGCGGCTGTACAGGCAGGTCAGGACCTCCTCCTCGGTGCACTCGAACTTCTCGCAGACCTCCTTCAGAGCCTCGTCGTCGATCATGTTGTTGCTGTAGGAGGGGTCCTCTGGGAACAGGTACTTGGATAGGTCCTCTTTGAACCACTCGTCCTCTCTGTGGGAAGAGAAGATGCATAGAGAGCAAGTCAAGACACAGCAAAGCACAGATCATGAGGGCAACAGTTTAAATATGACTATAGTTTCACATCAGCGGTCATCAATTCATAGTATTCCCATGATGTCACATGCATTTCCCACCAATATGGCGCTTCACAATGCACACAGCTCATTGGCTGCGTGTCATTTGATTGTAATCACCTGTTAATTGACTACAATCACCTGTTATTTCCCTACCAAGATGGCCGTGTGGTGATAACAGAACAGTAACGGAATACTATTAATACGAAGATAATGCACTGAGGACTGAAGGATTGTAGCAAATGGTTTGAGTGGATCTCGTCGCGCTCACCGGATTTCTTTGATGGTGGCTCTTTTCATGGGGTCTACCTGCAGCATGTGTTTGAGCAGACTTATCACTGAGGGGTTCAGATACTGCGGCGTGAAGAAGATCCCGTCGCAGATCTTCTTGAAGAGCGTTGGCACGTGGTCGTCGTCAAAGGGAAGCGTCCCGCACAACAAGGCATAGAGAATCACCCCACTGCTCCAGATATCCACCTCTGGACCAGCGTATAACCTGGGGTCACATGTTGACGCACAGACAGCAGACAGAAATGCTCCTGTTAACTCTTGGTTATAATTGGTTTTGTTTATTATGCCGTCACTTCTCCCATCATGATGCTTACAACTGTAGACCCTATATTAAGTGATCATGAGGACAGAACATGTTACCTTCCTGAGATGACCTCAGGAGCAGCATAGTTTGGAGAGCCACAGCTCGTTCGCAGGAACTCTCCATCTGACATCATGTTTGATAAACCTGCACAACATTTTACAGTGTCACACTACGCAACACGCACGTCTGACCTGTTCAAACAACCATAGCTTTAACATTCCCATACAGCATGAGAATCACGTTTGTTCACCAATGTAGATTTATGAATAATTAACCATTCAGACACCAATAATAAAACAAAAAAAAAAAATTACTTCAGCACATCTTTTTATGTTAATGCCACCTGTGAATAGTTCATAAGTGCAACATTTGTCTGTAGCTAAAGCCACGTGAAGAAGAGGAGAGTGTGTGTGTCTGGAGCTAAGAAGATGACCTACCAAAGTCTGCAATCTTGGCGTTCATCTGGGCATCAAGCAAGACGTTCTCGGGCTTCAGGTCTCGGTGCACCACCATGTGTCTGTGGCAGTAGTCTACTGCTGAGATGATCTGCTGGAACAGCCGACGGCTCTCCTTCTCGTCCAACTGTCAAGACAGAGACGGTCCAGTCATTAGGTGTGGTCTTCTCTGTGACTCACTCAGCACACCAGAGCTGACCCAACAGTGTTGTTTTCTTCATATCATTTCAAAACGTTGCTGGTTTTATGCCGTCCAAACTGTTCAGAGAGATGATCTGCGTCATACTGTAGGTAGGCAGCAAAACTGAGTGACAACATGATGCACTTCTATGTTCTAAGTCTCATGACGGGCGTATAAGACTCACTCAGGGCAAAGTATGGTATTGTACAGTATTTACCTTTCCGTGTTTGCAGATGTAGTCAAAGAGCTCTCCTCCTGAGACATACTCCATCACCATGAAGATATCTGTAGGGGTGCTGATAACCTGATACCTGTAGAAATAACAACAACAAGCCGGTTTACATCGCATAACCCATCAATAAGCAGCTGAGATCACACTACTCTCTCAAATATAGAGGGTTATGACTGGTGATTTCATTTTCCTGTATTACAAACTTCATAGCAAAGTATTATGGGAACGTCAAAAAGTGGCAATGGGGAAGATTTATTTTATTTTATTTATATATATATTGTAAGCGTGTTTTCCTATTCCTCTACTACAACGTTGAGCAAAGGGACTTGAGGTGGGGCACTACACGACGCTGACCACTTGAGGCCAGTCTGCAAACGAAAAGAGCGTTGGAAAAACCACATCATCACCGTTTTCTATCATAGATGTGTTTGGAGCAACTCAGCAACATTAAGCTGCTTCATAAGTCTAAGAATTATTGTTGGAGCACCAAGAGTATAAAACCAGTTTACTCCTGACTACAAGCAGCAAAGAAAATGTCATGTCATTTAAGTTTTGGATTCATTTAGACTGATGTGATGCATAAAGCTGGCGGCGGTTCTCACCAATGTAGGCTAGTTTTCAAATCATCAAGATTTATGGCCGACTACAAGCATGTCAGTTAACTACAATCAGCACAATGCATGACAATCAGATGGAAGTATAATACTCATCTAATGTTGCAACTCCACTAACTTACACTAGAATTGAGAGAATTTAGTGCCTGAAAAAATGTGTCATTGCGCAAAGTCCGCAAACTAAATAAAACACTCAAGTGTTTCCGCTGGGAACGTGTTTTGCATGGTGGCCAAAATCTTTCCCGCCACGCCACACAAAAGAAGACAAAGCGTTGCCTTGGCGACCATGAGGGATTCAGCGGCGATGCCCCCCCCCCCCCCCCCCCGACCCGTCTTGTAACACGGACCCCGTCTCATTGACCATGCTTTGTGGGTGTGACTTTGACTAAAGTAACGTGAGTACTAGTGCTGCTAAAGCCATAGACTTTTCTGTAGCTGTGGCAACGTGCTGGTAGACTACTCCTCTCACACACCGAAAAGACTAAGGCCATGTTCACATTACAGGCAAATCTGATTAGCTGATAAAGTCATTAATCATCATTATCTTGATTGGTTTCCCAAATCTGATTTGGGAGCGTGTCCGCACTGCCACAAATCTGATTCTCAAGTCGGATCTGTGTGTCCACACTCCAGACCTAAACAGCCTATCTGCAGCATGGGTTGCTATGGTAACGACGTGGGCGCCAGTAAATACATACGTTGGTGACGTGGTTTTCCTGCGCAGACGCATTTGATGACGAGTTGCGAGTGACGTTCAAATCAGATTTGGTGGATCTGCGCGTCCGCACTGAAGTCACATCAGTCGAAAGCAGATTGGAAACTACCTCCATATGTGGTTTGGGACAAGTGACACAAATCAACCAATCTGGATAAAGCCATTAATAGTAGGGATGGGCATTTCTAGCAAAAACACTATTCGAAATTCGCTGGCCAAATTCGAATTTAATTCGAAATTCGAAAATAATAAAAAAAAATGTAAAAAAAAAAAAAAAAAAAAAAAATTTTTTTTTTTTTTTTTTTGTGAGTGAAATGTTGCATTGTCTCCCCTGATTCTAAGTCTACGGCTTTATTAATTAATATAAAAAGCTTCTGCTGTGGATTTTTAGCTCAAACAAGCATTGCACCACTGAAGTAAAGAACATGTTACATGACATTGACATTTTCGAAAATAAAAAACAGTTTTGACAATCATGAGTGGTTCATTAAATATTTAGTAGGCTCAGGTCTGAGTGCCAAAGGGGTGCCAAAGTCACCCCCTCTCCCTCTTCATGGGATTTCATCCGCCATTCATTTTTCCATAAACCTTGCTTAAAATGCTTATAAAAATTGTTTTACTTGCTCAAACCAAGCGATTTGACTATACTTAGAATCAGGGGAGACAATGCAACATTTCACTCAAAAAAAAAATTTTTTTTTTTTTTTTTTTTTTTTTTTTTTTCGAATTTCGAATTTCAATAATAATAGTCGACCTTGATAATAACAACGATTATTCGAAAATTCGAAATTCGATGCCCATCCCTAATTAATAGGTCACTAAAGTTCACAAATCAGATTTGGCCTCCTAGTCTGAACATGGCCTTAGAGACTCACTTCACACCACAAACCAGTGGTGTAACGTTGAGTCCACGCCGTCGCCGTACACCCACTAGCCCTGGGATTCCTCTATACCCAATGTGCATTATATGTAACTACCAGTATATAGTTTTGTGACAGAACAGGGATGCAAACTCATGCAGAGTGGAAAAAGGTGACAGATACACAAAACCACTCAGAAATCATTAACTTAAGTGCCCTATTTTGGGATTAAAAAAAAAGGTGACTGTCACCTAAAAGTGACTAGTTTGCCTCCCTGCAGAACTTCACTTCAGTGATTTTGTTTCGTAAATACCGCTGAGAGTCAGGTCAGAGAGGCGGTGAGGCGCTAAACAAACCGGAGCGAAATGGAGAGGCGAGCTGCGTTCAGGCGCTGCTGGGAGGCACGGTGTCCATGTCTTCGCTTATTTATCAACAATAAATAATAGCCGATGTGATGACTAAACTAGTTTTGCAGGGGAAGGCATCTCCTCCATTCACACTTCCATTCATAAAATTCACCCTTGTTCTTTATATTTTTATACAGTCCGACTTACTAGGCTGAAGGTCAGCCTAGTAAGTGAAGGTCATTGGACAACTCCTGCAAGCTTTGTCAGCACGCCCCCCCCCCCCCCCCCTTCCCCCCTGTAGCCCCCCTGGTTCATAGTGGCCCTACGGTTAACGTCTTGTTCCACAGGAAACACTCCCTGTCAATGCTGCCAAAGTAAACTGTCAACCTGTGGAAACACTGCTGCCTGTGCCATCAGTCCAAGGGTCAACAGGGCACTCTCGCACCCCAGAACCACCCTCTCTCCACCATCTACACCGCATCCATTACGTTCTTGGCACAGCATCTAGACCTCACCTCAACATATACCACATGTCTCCCTGTGATTGTCATACACCAAGCTGAACAACAATAAAATAATATATAAATAAATAAATAAATTATATCGTAAATATAGATTTGCTCTGGATTCAATAACAGCTCTGCAAGGCATGCAGGAAGACAAAGAACAACATTTATGGGTGTGATGGTAAATCTGTAAAGCACGTGTGACTCACAAAGAGAGGTGAACAGAGGGCATAAACAACAAATAAGAGGCAAACAGAACTGACTGAAGAGAAAGGAGACTGGGTCAGGCAGATATCGTCCTAAGGCCACGTTTAGACGACAACGGCCTCTGTACAAAATGACAAGCTGTCGTTTGATTCCGCATTTACACACAGCGTTTGTGAGGACGATTTGCGTGCAGACTGGAGCTGCAAATGTCATCACCAACTCTGAGCAGCGTCAAGTGAGCCAGAATAAAACAGAAACTTCTGCTTAGAACGTTCACAATAATGGCAATTAAATAATACCATTGCCTTATTGATGGCACATTGCAATGTTTTGTGTGTGTGTGTGTGTGTGTGTGTGTGTGTGTGTGTGTGTGTGTATGTGTGTGATCCGACAAACACAGAACACAGACAATTAAATGTATGAGTGCTGCTATATTGAATTTGATGGGCTAGTTTTCACAAGAATTGCATTTTGCCACTTTACACGGCAACGGTAAGGGCGATATTGTAGCGTTGATTGTATTTTTGATGTTGGGGTTTGTTTTAATAATGCATAATGTATGTGTATTTTTTTTTTTTTTCAAGTGTACATTCTGCATAATTCAATCATGTATTGCAAGTCAGAAAGATTAAACTCAAACTCAAACTCGATATTAGTATCAGAGATTTCCACTCTGGAGCTTTTTGCGTTTTCAGGGCCCAATAACACTGTTGCCATGTGGACGGCCCAAACGCAACAAAGGTTTGCCGTTTTCTGCAGGGAGCGTTGTAGATATTATATTACTATAGATGGGTCACGACTCACCACAGGCTCCGCCAATTCTAACAAATGGTAGCAGCGAGTCTCCTAAATGGGCACGGTCAACGATTGACTCAGACCTGCCGAAAGTCTCCTAAGTGGGCGTGTCCGTGGAAAACCATGAGCAAAACCCACGTGACAAAATTACAGGAAGTGAGTTGAAGTCGGGCCGTCTTGCTTGAATCCCATCGTCTTTGGCGTTGTCGTGTAAACTAGGCCCTAGATGGATGTCCTCTTGTCTAAAACACATAATTAAAGCCTTGAAATAGCTCAGTGGGTGGTGTTGCAGTGGCACTGATGTGGCAGCAGGGGGGGTTAGGGAGCAGCAGCAGGGGGGGGTAGGGAGCAGCAGCAGGGGGGGTTAGGGAGCAGCAGCAGGGGGGGGGGGGTTAGGGAGCAGCAGCAGGGGGGGGTAGGGAGCAGCAGCAGGGGGGGGTTAGGGAGCAGCAGCAGGGGGGGGGTTAGGGAGCAGCAGCAGGGGGGGGGGGTTAGGGAGCAGCAGCGGGGGGGGGTTAGGGAGCAGCAGCAGGGGGGGGTTAGGGAGCAGCAGCAGGGGGGGTTAGGGAGCAGCAGCAGGGGGGGGGTTAGGGAGCAGCAGCAGGGGGGGTTAGGGAGCAGCAGCAGGGGGGGGGTTAGGGAGCAGCAGCAGGGGGGGGTTAGGGAGCAGCAGCGGGGGGGGGTTAGGGAGCAGCAGCAGGGGGGGGTTAGGGAGCAGCAGCAGGGGGGGTTAGGGAGCAGCAGCAGGGGGGGGATTAGGGAGCAGCAGCGGGGGGGGGGGGTTAGGGAGCAGCAGCAGGGGGGGGGGTTAGGGAGCAGCAGCGGGGGGGGGGTTAGGGAGCAGCAGCAGGGGAGGGGGTTAGGGAGCAGCAGCGGGGGGGGGTTAGGGAGCAGCAGCAGGGGAGGGGGTTAGGGAGCAGCAGCGGGGGGGGGGGTTAGGGAGCAGCAGCAGGGGGGGGTTAGGGAGCAGCAGCGGGGGGGGGGTTAGGGAGCAGCAGCAGGGGGGGGGTTAGGGAGCAGCAGCGGGGGGGGGGGGTTAGGGAGCAGCAGCAGGGGGGGTTAGGGAGCAGCAGCAGGGGGGGTTAGGGAGCAGCAGCAGGGGGGGTTAGGGAGCAGGGGGGGTGTAATCTAGGACTTACAGTTTAATTATGTGAGGGTGCCTAAAAAGCTTGAGGTTCTGGATCTCCCTGCGGATCTTTCCGACCACGTCCAAACTGCGGATCTTCTGCCTGTTCAGGATCTTTACAGCCACTTGGTGCTTGGTCAGCTCATGCTGGCCCACTGGAGGGAGAAGGCAGAATGAGAGCACATGAGGAACAGCAATTGAAACACACTACTTATGAGCGATAGTAGCCTAGCGTACAATACATACAAAAAAAGAAGATGGAAATAAAATAAAGAGAAAAAACACCATCAACAGAGAAAATATAGCACAAGAAAAATGCAAAAGTATTGTCATAAAATGTCACCTTTCAAGGAACTAAGAAAAACATCTTGTGTAGGCTATAGCTTAGCTTGAGTTTTAGTACAATGCATTTTTCCCATCATCCAACAGCTTTTGAAAGGGTTTCCTAAGCTCAAGAGGCTGGCCCATAAGCAACCTTCAATTTAAAGTGAAGACACCATAATTGGAGTTACAATGTTTCTTCGCAAACAGCAATATGCAATATCAGCAGCAGCCTGGGTTAAAGTATGCAAGTATGGTCCTTCTCAAACATGATATTGGCACAAACGACCATGAAATAGATGAAGTAGAGTGAGAAACACTGTCACATTACATCTGAATGGTACACAAAGACAGGAAGCTTGCATGAGGGAGTTGAAAAGCTGATATCACTTTAAAGCCCTTGGAAACTAATAATAAATGTGTTTTGAGTTTGTCACGCCACAGAAAAATGTGTTATAACAGTAGGGTGACAAGATTATCAAACCCTTATACCGGGACACCTCCGGGAGGGGGGTGGGATGGCTGTCTACGGGAAAAATCTGTATCCGTTATCTCTCTCTAACACATACACACACACAGTACAGTGCCTGCTCTGCTGAGATCTGAACAGAACACTTAATGAAAAAAATATATATTTATTTTAGGGCCAGAGTGAGACCTCTTGTCATGATCTATACAGCGTTGATTTTGGCTGCATTTTGTAGTGCTGCAGGTCCTTGTATGGATGTTCATTCAACAACATGACAGAACATGATAAACGTCTATGTAAGCGCTGAAAAACGAGTATAATACTACTATTATTATTTTAATTGTGCTGAAAACCGAGACAATTTGGTGTTGAGTGTTGAAAAAAACCGGGACCTTTCAGTGTCCCGATATCTCTGTCGGTTTTTCAAGTGTACAATGAGATTAGATGTCTTAAATATATATACCCAAATTATTGGGTGTAGTCCCTCCTCTGGAAATGTCATTGGAACATGTCGTACAAACTGCATATCGATTATCTTTCCCAGAGACACACACACACACAGCAGACATTTGCTTTCACTTTTATTTGAAAGAAGAAAAAAAACGCGTGCGAACAGCACCCGCCCACTTAAGGCCCAATTATACTCCACGTTAAAGACGGAGACGGAGACGGACAGAGCCTTCTGTCCGTACTCTGCGTTCATTTCGTCCGTTTTCTGTCCGTCATCTGAAAGCTTACGGATACGCATGAAACGGAGCAAAACTACACACACACTCATGCATTTGACTCTCTACTGCCCACTGGTGGATGTATTGCTTAACATGATACCAACGTGAAAGACGCATGGAAGTATGTGGGCAATGACGATTACACCGTTTGAAACGGACGCCCTTATTTACGGATGAAAATGGAGTATAATTGGGCCATTACGTCACGCCAGAGTAGCCAGGCGGAAATTATGTCACACAACAGATTGGCTAAATATCGGCCACTGCAATCGGTGAAGGTGAACGCCATCTTTTTTTGTCGATAGGACGATTGCACTCATTGCAGTCAACTCAACATGGTCAATATCGACCGATTCTGATATATGGCCGATATATCAGCGCATCTCTAGTGTGTATGTGTGTTAAAGTGAAACTCAGCTAAGACTTTATGCACTTTGTTGTACATCGTTTCATCTCCGTTGTCAAATTCTGTTAAACTGACATCACAAATACATTTACCTCTTTTTTGTCCTTAACCTGTATTGTTTCTCTTCAGTTACACATATATTGTGATGTATCGCTGTATCCTGATCGTGACAACGTTTGATGATCGTATCATGAGTTACTCTGATTCCCATCCTAGTGCCAAAGAAGTAGATGACACTGCAGGGTGAAAAGCAGCCTACAAATAAGCTATAATTGGTAAATGAGGTAGAGCATGTTAATGGCTAGCAATCGTCTGGAATAACATGTAGCTAGGGTGGCCTTATTAGGCTATTATGGACATTCTGAAGTAGCATGTTAGACCAATATATCTAGCTTAGTAAGGCATAGATAGACGTTGACACATTGGTCGTGCCGCCCTCTGGACCAACTACCTGTACACAGGCCGGGCCCGGGCGTCAATCCGGTTTGCTTAACTCACAAAACACACACCTAGTACCGTTAGTGTTCATCTCAAGCGATTACAATGATGCGCAAACAACCCCATGGTCCGAAGGAGTGATAGGATCGAGACCAAAACGCAGTTCCCAGATTCGCACCGATGATGACCTTATCTCCTCTTTTTCTGTGGGAGTCAGTGGGACTCCCACTTGATTTGTAGAGAAATAAGAAAGAGGAAACGGAATCGGGCTACGTTACGGTCTTGCTAATCAGCCAGCTAACATCAGTCCAGAGACAGAGGCTTTACTTCCCGGTGGCTGTCTCTTGCCAAGTGACTTCTAGCTCGCTGGCTAGAAGCACGACGCAACTAACAGAGGAGCGTTAACGTTATACATAAACTAACGTTACGTAAAAGGTATTGTAGTCGCTGTCGCTAGAGTTGCATACAAAATCATATTGTGCAACGTTAACGTTAGCCGCAAACTAACGCCAGTTAAGCTAGCTATAGCCGGGACAACAAGTGTGTTAACGTTACATATCGTTGCTACAAGTTAGCTTTATGCTTAGCAGGCTATATTAGCAGCGAGGCTAAACGCTCTCATTCCCACCATCTCGGAGTTGGCACAATGCAAAGATCCCGATACATACCTTTAACCTTTCCAAACGTCCCCACTCCGAGTGTGTCTCCGAGAATGTAATGACCAATTTTAACTCTTCCTTCATGTTTCGTTTTGTCCGTCGCCATCTTCCCGCAGTGGCCTTGCTGCTAGCTGCGGGTAGAGATGGACCTGCCTCCGCTGTCTGTCTCTCTGCCTGCGACTCAGCTGCTGCTCGGTAGAGTGGGAGGCGCCGGCGGTTGATGCTGGAATGGATCGGCCGTAGGGACCCAATCCCGCCTCTGACTCGAACTCTAACCAATCATCATCACTACCCATCCTAAACCCACCCAATCATCGCGACTAATGTCCCTTCAGACGATCCACTCCAACATCAAATGTGTTCTATAAATCTTCTTCTTCTGCTGCTGCTGCTGATGTTTTTGTTGGCAAACATATTTTTGGTGCATTACCGCCACCTTCTGAATTCCTCAGTTGCTCATTCTGCCCATCCAAACCAGCTGCTTCACTCAACAAGTCCATTATGCTCAGATTCACCTCTCCCAGTCCCAAACTGAAAAAAATGCAGTGTTGTGTGGGACAAAGAAAATTAGGAAATTGCCCGAGAGCTGTATCGAAGTGGGGAAATTCCTACTGGCCACACTGGGATGTTAGTGTGCAGGCCAGGGTAGTGATGCCAGACCATCCTAGCTGCATCACCTAACAAACTGGCATCCACTTGTCATGTGCAGGGGGTGTCCTGGAAACAAACAAAAATGTCCCTACAAATTTATACACATGGCAGTTGTGGACATGATACATGAAAAAGATGGTTGTCTTGGTAAAAACTTCACAGTGAAGAAAACGTATCCATATTACACACAAATTCAGCACCAGATGTTAGTCACTGAGGCAGTATTCTGCAAATTCTTTGTCTGGCTTCATGGGGCAATGTGTGCAGTGCATGGCATTCTCAGACAATGCAGAGAGATGTGTGTGCCAAACTGAAATAATTCTGGTTCGATCCCATTTTGCTCACTGATCCTGAGAAAATTGGAACCTGGCTCACAGAAAGGTGCTGCTGATGATAACATACACCACTGCTTTTGTGGGAGTGTTGACAAAGTTCCAATGATCAGTTGTGACAACACAATGACTGCCCTCATCAGTGGTACCATTGGGAGTGTGTTGGACTGAGGAGGGAGCCAAAGTCAGCAAAATGGTACTGTTCAGATGTACTGCCAAATAAATGACACTGAAGATGGCTTATGGTAGTGAAATGAACATTAAATTAACTGGCAACAGCTCTGGTGACATTCTTGAAGTCAGCATGCCAAAACATCGATCCAGAAAACTCTTTTAAAACACTAAATCAATCCAAAAACAGTCAGAGATTCTCAAAATAAAACTAAAGGGCTGTTTGGTGGATATTTAAATGTCCTGAGGCCTGAACATGACTCCCAAACGTGAGCAACTGACACCTATGTTGATTTCTTGGGTCTATCAGAAACCTGGCTGACCCGCTGCTGTTTTTGACCTGCTGAAATTTTTTGAAGATGGCACACCTGTGCAGGAGGTCCCTGAAGATCATCAAAGACACAAACCACCCCAACAACAGCCTGTTCTCCCTGTTACCCTCAGGGAGGAGATACAGGGTCCCAAAAGCACGCACAAATCGCTTGAGGGACAGTTTCTTCCCGCAGGCCACGAGACTCCTTAACATACACAGATAGTGTAGTAGCTGTACTGTACCATACTGTAGCTGCTACCTATGTCTAATGTTTAATTGTATGTTTAATTAGGTATATGCTATTTGCACCTGTGCAAACAGAACGTTGACTATGTTTAAGTATGTCTAAAGTATGCACATGCCATGTGCACCTATGTGCAGTGAATATGCCACTGTCTCTGACTTGTCTTATCACTCTCTACTGCCTTATTGCTTGACATGCTTGTTGTGTCTCTTGTTGTTTTCCTGCACTCATATGCCCTGTTATATTTTGTACTATGTTGTAAACGGAGTCCACAGCACAAGAATTTCACACGTGATACTTGTACTACGGAGTGACAATAAAAATCTTGAATCTTGAATCTTGCAATATACTGTAATCGTGCTGTTTAATCAGCATCTTGAATACCTTCATATCAACACAATGCTTGGTTTGACACTTTGTTTTCTTTTTACATTTTTCAACAATTTTCCAATATGAGTTGTCCAAGTAAGATTATTGTTAAACCAGATACCTACATATTTGAAACATTCCACTCTTTCTAAAAAAAAAAATCTCCAAGTTTAAGGGAAATCTGATTGTGGATCTTCCTTCTTGGGAAGAAAACGGTTTATTTTGGCCACTGAAAATCTAAAATCTCCAGTGCCCACCATGGCTCTGCAAACCACAGAGCTGGGATTTGAACTTGAAACCTCTGGGATGAGAGGTGGACACTAGCAAGGAGGCTAAAACCCAGGAGCTCTAGCATCTGTTGCTAGAGCGTCTCTTGAGGTCTTGGAGAGTGAGCTTCACGGTATATAAATACACTGCACAACACTACCCGCTGGCCACCATTACATATACTTTCCTTATAGAGCTGAACAGTCACGTGACGTCTCTCGCCCTAGAAGTGAGTTTCCCATGCATTTTCTCCATTGACATTTTGCAAAATCCTTATAACAAGTTTTAAGGCTGTAACTAAGCCAGGCCATAACCTACTGAATTGTGAGTGACCACAAAACATTTCACTTGGAGCAAAAACCTGGCACCTATCACATAATGGTGAGACAAAAGGGAAGATCTTGTGCAACATATGCTTGAAATAGTGAAGACAGTGAGTGACTTTAAATTGGATCAGCTGGTGTCTGCTATTAACTGAGCAGAGTTGGACCACAGACAGACCCATATAATCTCAGATAAATCAACGACAACTTCCTCCTGCCACACTTCCTCTTGTAGTTTTTTAACTATATCAAATGTATATTCCTTCCCCTTTTCCACATCTTCTCTGTCATTTACAAATAATACAACACCAATAATATAGACCTATTGACATTACTAAATAGTTCCTTTATCATGACAGAACCGGACTCCTTGGAGTTCCATTCTCCATAGTATTAAATTGTGTAGCTAGTTTTTAAGTGGTGTCTGGTTCTGTGTGTTAAAGCACAGGATGTGAGCATGACATGTGTGAGGGCGAGATTTAGCCTAGGCCACCTAAGTTTTTTTTATCCCATATATACTGTACATTCTCCCTTTTATTCCCATTTGATATATACGTTGATAACCCTTGCTTCCAGATTATGCCATACGCCTTCTCAACATAGGTTTCAAATACACAGGACGTGATGTTAAACAATCCATAATGCCACCTCTTAAACTCCTGTGCGCCCGGTGATTATGGAAGGCATAAGCACTGACCTGCGCTACTCCGATGTTGAGAAGGGCTATCTGGCTGTCTAGCCGGCCGCCTAGCCGTCTGTCAGCCGGTCTAGCCGGCGGCTGGCTGTCTGTCTGTCTGGAGGCTCCATCCTCCCCTCGTCCTCTCTCTCCTCATCGCTGTCGTCCTCCCTGACCGGGGGCTCCTTGTGCTGCACTTTGGCAGGCTCTGTGCTCCCCTCCTCTCCATCCTCGTCATTGTCCTCCACATCCGAGGGCTCCTGCTGCTGGGCTTCGGAAGGCTCCGTGCTCCCCTCCTCCTCTCCCTGCTCCTGGAGGAGGCTGAGCTGGTTGTTGAGGTCATTTCTTTCCTTCTGAAGGGTTCGGCACAGCCTCTTCAGCAGCTCCAGCTTTCCCTGCAGGGTCTTGAAATGACCGTCGCGCAGAGTTCTCTCCTCGGCCATCCGCAGCAGAGTCTGGTTGTTGCTCTCCCACTCGGTCCTCCACTGGGTCGTCTCTTTCTCCAGCTCCTTGATCTTATTGGTCATCTTTTCCATCTCTTGTCTGAAGGTGGTGAAGACCCCGTTGCTTTTAGCCAGAGTGCTCTGGAAATCCTTAAACTTGTCCGTGTACAGAGAGAGCTGCTGCTTGAGCTGTGTTTCCTGCTCCTTCTTCACTTCACACTTGTGCCTGGACTCAGTGGTGTCCTTCAGCAGAACGTTTATCTCTCTCTGCTGTTTCTCCTCCACCTCCTTCATCATCTCAGCGATTCTCTGCAGCTCGGTGTCCATCAGTTGCTGCTGCAGCTGCTTGTGCTTGAACACCTTGTCTATGTGCTCCTCGCGGAGCTTGTACTGTTCAATGAGCTTCTTGAGCTTCTCGGCCAGCTCTATGTTCTCCTGCCCCAACTTGGTGTTGTGGGAGCAGTGCTGCTCCATCTGCCCTTGGATGTCGCTCAGGGTCATCTGGAAATGCAGTATGGCCTGCTTACGCTGCTCTTCATACTCCATGGAGCGCATGGAGTTCTCCTCCTTCAGTGTCTTGTTGTGCCTCTGCAGCTCCCTACAGAGGCCCTCCAGCTTGCTGCGAGCCAGGAGGGCCTTGCTGTGCTCGCCCTGCAGGTGGAGCTTCTCCTTCACGATCTGAGACTGCTTCTTCTGCAGCGCTTTCAGATGCTGCTGCATGCAGCGGCTCTCCTCCAACTGGTCCGCATACTTCTTGCACAAGGCAGCCAGTTTCTCCTCGGGAGTGTCTAGGGAGTTCAAGGCTTGCATCAGCCGAATAACCTCTTTCTCGAAAGCCTCGTGATCTCCGCTCTTGGCGTCTCTTCCAGGGTGGAGCTCTGCTTCTCTCAGGTCCCTGCGACTGTCTTCCCTGCCAGGGGTTTCGCCCCTCACCTCCTCCGAGCAGCACAACCCCAGACTGAGCTCCCCCACATCCTCCTGACTAGGGATGTCCAGTTCAGGTGGTGAATCACTGCCTCTGACTATTCTTCTGGATGCCACGTCAATCTCACACACACCAGTTGCCTTCATTGATTCCAAGCCGAGTGTTTTCATTGGATCTCTTCTCTATGCCATTTGAGCAATTCAGGAAGATCGACATCACTTATGATGTCACTATGCGGATGGATTCATGACATCACTGATGATGTCAATAGGAATTATAGCTGCTGCGCAGCAATGGGTCGTGGCCGGGCAAGTCTCAAGGCTTTGAGCTATTATGACATCACAATTGCTCGAGTGACATCAGTGATGGCATCACAATTGCTTGACTGACTGATGACATCACAAATACAAGAGAGTAGGGACAATGCGGCAGAGATAGACTGAAAAATTGTTTATTTATACTTTACTTTATTGGTATTTAGCAGACGCTTTTATCCAAAGCGACGTACAGAGATTATGTACAGCACAGCAATAAAAACCACAGTAAACAGTAAAAAACCAGCAGCAAACACCACCCAGTCTGCTCAGCCAGGAAGGATGACATCATTGATGACATCATCACTGATGACATCACTGATGACGTCATTGCTCAAGTGACATCACATCATTAGGTAATTAGGGCAATTACGATGCTCTTTAGGCTATATACTGTACATGAGGGCAGAATTCAAAATACTGTCAAAAATTCACTTTTTGACATACAATTCTTAGATTTTGCACACTTCAACTACTCTGACAGGAAAATCTTGTCAGTTTTTTTCGTGGAGCTTCGAGCTTTATTTAGCAAGAATTTGCATTAGCTGTTTAAAGTACCATTTACAGTAAAACATTTTGATGCACTGTGGGCTCAATTTTTGATCTATCAAAAATCTGTGTGATACTTTTGTGGAGGACAGTCTACCGATGCAGATGCTGGAGTTTGGTGTTGTTTGAAGAAAAAATGTGGGAGTAGGGTTTAATTAGTTTTACAGTTTTTGCAGTTTTGCTGTCTTTAGACTTCATAATTGGCCATAGGTTGCAGCGTACAAAGCTTTCTCCTCATTTGTGCACACATTTCGGTGAAAGTGGCAAAGCCGTAGCCCATATGCCTGATTTGTTATGAATTTTCAAAGTTTGAAACTTTAGACGGTCGCTGTAGCGCCACCATTAGCAATATTGGCGCCAAATTCACATCAACTTAGTTTGGCATGGGACTGGACCTTTGTGCAAAGTTTGGCTTATTTTCATGCATGGGAAGTCTGACTTCCTGGGAGAAGAAGAAGAATAATACAGGCAAATACAATAAGTGGCCCTGCCGCTTCGCTGGCCCGGCCACTAATTATGACCTGACTGATGATGTCATCAGTGTTCTATGACATCACTGATTATGGCAGAAGGTCTATGACATCATCAGGGTTCGGACCTCACTGGTGAGCCATGGCACCACCAGTGCTCTATGACATCACTGATGATGTCAGAAGGTCGATGGCATCATCAGTGCTAATTGCGGCCTTCATCACTTGAAAGTCACAAACTCATGCTTATGAGACAGGAAGTTGTGTACATAACATGCTTGGCATTCAAGTGGTCAGTCACATCGTGAGCATGCGGTTGACTATCCTCCTTTTTTATAATATTGCCTAGGTGGGTGGGCGGTGTCTGTCTGTCTGTTAGTCCATGATTTTGGTCACATTTTGTAACAGAAGTGATGTCATAATATCAGTGGCCGGCAGCCAGATGATGGATGACGTCATCAGTGATGTCATCAGCAACACACATGCTGTTGCAAATTCGTGTTTTTTTTTTGAATGTGCATCAATTTCGGACGAAAAATACAGACTGGTGTGCAAAAGCCTTCACACTTGGGCAAATGTGATGTCATCAGTGAGTGATGTCATCAGTGATGATGTCATCAGTGATGATGTCATCAGTAATGTCACTTGAGCAATTGTGATGTCATCAGTGAGTCAGCCCCGTGTGTGCCCACATGTGAATCTAATGCTTCATTCACAAACTGTACCTTGCTATCTCCATAGCTAGATGGCAGGGAAGCCAGTTATTAGACTCTGTGGGCCATATCATCCGTTTTCCTTGCAGTAGTGTCGCAGCTACAATTAGTGCCCGTCGTTAGTGCACTTATAGGTGTGTGTGTCAAAACCGTTGTTTTGACAGCGGCGGCCAGCGGCGACCTGGCCACTTTCTTTCGGCGACCTGGCCACTTTCTTACACAGCCCTTCACAATAAAAGTCCAACATACTTCACACAGGCCAACACACTTATGGTTATGACATCACAATCAATTATGACATCACAAGATCACAGCAGCCCAGGGTATAAAAGGAGTGAGTGAACAGGCACTGTACTAGCTTTTAAGTCCATAACAATGACTCTAGATTACTATGCAGCACTGGAAATTAACAGAAATGCAACTGATGCAGATATCAAAAAGGCATATCGATGTCTTGGCCTGAAGTATCATCCAAACAAAAACCGCGATTCTGGAAGTGCTGAGAAGTTCAGTCGGCTGTCTGAAGCCTATGATGCATTGAGCGACCCTCGAAAAAAAGCAACGTATGACAAGTTTGGGGAGGAGGGTCTAAAAGAAGGTGTCCCACCGGAGTTTGGGGGAAATGGAGCTTGGTCATCTGGATACGCCTACCATGGGAACGCAGTCAAAACATTCAGACATTTCTTTGGAGGTGACAACCCGTTTGCAGACTTCTATACAAACGATGGGGGTGAAGTGCCAGTTCGGTTTGGGGGCATGCAAGGCAGGGGGTTGAAAACGCAAGATTCTCCTGTAGAGAGAGATCTGCACTTGGCCCTGGATGACCTCTACCATGGATGCATCAAGAAGATCAAGATAACCCGTAGGGTGATGGACGAGGACGGCTACACTTCCAGCATTAAAGACAAGATTCTGACTATTGTCGTGAAGCCTGGATGGAATGAAGGCACAAGGATAACTTTCCCCAAGGAGGGTGATCAGGGGCCAAACTGCATACCTTCCGACGTTGTGTTCATAGTGCGACAGAATAGTCATGCTTGGTTTGTCAGACAACAGAATGATCTGGTGCACAAGGCCCAGATCTCCCTGGAGATGGCCTTGACTGGGTTCTCTGTGGATGTGGAGACACTAGATGGCAGGCTGCTCAGCATCTCCATCAATGAGATTGTGCACCCCACCTACAACAAAGTGGTGACTGGAGAGGGAATGCCGCTGTCACAGGACCCTTCCCAGAGAGGAAACCTCATCATCACTTTTGACACCCAGTTTCCCCAGAAGCTCTCTGCTGAGAAGAAGCGTCTGATCAAACAAGCTCTATCTCTAGTGGCGTAGTGCTATTTGTATAGGTTCAAACATCACGGACAGAGAGAGTTGTGACACTCACACACACAAAAAGAACAACTAATCTCTTAAGCAAAATGCAAATCCTCCTGACTAATAATGCATCATCACACAAGCTGTGTGTGTACTTCAGCGGAATATGACAATGGACTGGGGTGCACAACGCATGACAGATCGTCTGATTATGTTTCAAATGTGAGAGGCAGCAGCAATATGCCACAAGGCATCCATCCAGTCTGCCGGAAAGCCATTTGAAGAAGATGCTTCTCTGCGGACATCACCACTGGGAATGTCACATCACCGATGAGGTCATCGTATCGATGATGTCACTCAAATGTGTGCCATTGCTGATGATCTCATTGCTCTTTGACATCATCACTCCTCATTGTGATGTCATACATCTCTGATGATGTCACTATTTGCGGTAGCTCCAGGCGGCCCGGCCGGCCTGACCTGTTTACACAATAAAAAGCTGCAAATCACAAATGTTTTTAACAGTGTTATTGGTATATCTATGATGATGCGATCATGCAGTGTTTGGAGATGCCCAAATTCCGCGTGGAGATTACCAGCATGCTCACATGGTGCAAACGGTATTAAAGGGAATAAGAGAGGGGAATCTGGTTGTGTAGATGTAACGCCCTCCCCACGCCTGTACATAATCTCCCAAATTAATCCTGCCCATTTCAACATTGCGCACATGCAAATGGGCAGGTGTGCACTGCGGATTTTAAATTAATTGCGTAGGTTGATGGGCGTATCTGTCTGTCAGTCAGTCACGAATTGTGTCACGTGTTGACGTGACATGGCCGACTGATACCACGTGGCCTGGACCCAGGCTGTTACGTGGTTTTAGGTTTTGGCTGTTAAGTGGTTTTAGGTTTTGGCTGTTAAGTGGTTTTAGACCAGGCTGTTACGTGGTTTTAGGTCTGGCTGTTTACGTGCTTTTAGGTGCGGCTGTTACGTAAGGGTTCATGCACGACGAGGTACTTTTTAAGGGACGACGCGAGAGGCGTGAACCGTCCGAGGCGAAGCCCCAGACACATACAAAAATGAATTAAAGAGCGCACACCCAAAAAGGTGCAGGTCAGCGGTTTGTAAATCTAGAATAAATAGGAATCAAGACCGCACACAATTGGACTATACCAACATGTTTGGACTATACCAACATGTTTCGGCCACTGCCTTCTTCAGGGTCCCCACACATACTTCAATGCCCATGTGCAGTTTTTCTTTCAGCATCTACAGGTTGTGAACGCCTGTGGTCATCTACTCTGACACGCAGCAGATACCTGCCAGCAGTTTGGTGTATTTGGTGTGGACCATGTTGGTGAGATCTCCGTCGTCCAGGATCATGTTGACCGGCTGACTGTCTTTGAAGTACAGAGTCTATTCAATGGCGCACACATACTCCTCATTTCTCACGCGTAGACTGGGATGCCAGCTTGGCGACAGCAGAACCAGCATGATCCTAGGTGAAGACGTAGCTGGACCACTGGACCTTATGAGCACGGATGTCTGCAGGGTGATGTGGATGAAGCATGCGATGTGAGCACCCTTCGGAGGCTTGGACTGACCATACATCCCCCTCATCTTCATCAGACCCAGCATCTCGTTCTCGGCGATGTCGATAGTAGAGAGAGGGGCATTGTGCAGTTTCAGATCTGCACATGGGCATTGATGATGGAAATCAGTTGTCTGTCACAAATCACTTACAAACCGAGGTACCTAAGTTGTGACATCATCAGTGATGTCATAAATCCTTCTCTGCTGAGGTTATAAATCGGACTCCTCTTGCTCATAGCCCAGCCATAAAGCCTCTCAACCTGCAGCAACAACATAGAGCATTTACCAAGCCCAAGCTTGTTTTATAATTATAGGCCTACATGGGTTATTGTATCATCATCATTATCATCATCATCATCATCATAAACAAAATTGCCTAAAATTGCCTACTGAGATCATCAGTGACATCATCAGTTATTGGTGAGGCAAATTATGACATCATCAGTGACATTATTAGTGATGTCATAAATCTTTTTAATTGTGAATGTTTGATGACATCACAATTGCTCAAGTGACATCACTGGTCACATCACAATAGCTGGAGTGTGAATGTAGAACATACTCCCCATAAGCACTAACGTCTGTGGGTTCATTTGTGACTTTTCACTGCCATGGATTCAAGAGTCACCAAGGAAGATGAGAACTGCGTCCTGTGCTGCCAGGATCTCAATATATATGCCTTTGGAAAATGCGATCACCCGGTGTGTTACCGCTGCTCCACCAAAATGAGGGTGTTGTGCGAGCAGAAGTACTGCGCTGTCTGCCGGGAGGAGCTCGACAAGGTGGTATTTGTAAAGAAACTGGAGACCTTTGCCAGTCTGCCCTACCAGCAGTTCCAATGTGAGAAGAAACATGACATCTATTTCAGTGATGGGAACATCTACGCCCAGTTCAGGCGGCTGCTGTTACTGGAGTGCCCCCACTGTCCGGAGCCCAAGGTCTTCTCTGAGTTCGAGGAGCTGGAGCAGCACATGAGGAAGCAGCACAAACTCTTCTGCTGCAAGCTGTGCACCAAGCACCTCAAGATCTTCTCACACGAGTGCAAATGGTACAACCACAAGGACCTTGCGCGCCACTTGATGCAGGGTGACCCCGACGACACCAGCCACCGCGGGCATCCGCTCTGCAAGTTCTGTGATGACCGGTACCTTGACAACGATGCGCTGCTCACGCACTTACGCCGGGACCACTTCTTCTGCGACTTCTGCGACGCTGACGGTGCCCAGGAGTATTACTGTGATTACCAGTACTTGAGTGAGCACTTCCGAGAGAGCCACTATCTGTGCGAGGAGGGCTGCTGTAGCACCGAGCAGTTCACCCACGCCTTCCGCACCGAGATCGACTACAAGGCACACAAGGTGGCGGCGCACAGCAAGAGCCGGGCCGAGGCGCGGCAGAACCGTCACATCGACCTGCAGTTCACCTACACACCCAGGCAACAGAGGACGGACGAAGGTATGGTGACGCATTGTCACAATCGAAGAGGAAGGTCTCAGGGCGGACAGCAGGAGAGCTGGAGGTACACCCGCGAGGAGGACAGGGACATGGCAGCTGCCATGAGGGTGTCCATGGCGTTTCGCAGGCAGGAGGAGAGAGGAGCGGTGCAGGAGAGGAGTGCTCCCAAGCACCACAAGGAGGAGAGGATGGAGAGAACAGAGAGGACAGACAGAATGAAAACAGATTATTGCAGACACAGGACCGGATTCATCAAATCAGTAACTGAAGGTGCAGTGGAGACCATAAAGAGTAACAATCCAGTGGTTGAAAAAGATGGCGCTCTGAAGGAGGATGACTTCAGGAAGACCTTCCACGACGAGGACTTCCCCACCCTCAACTCCAAGATCTGGCCGCTCAAAACCTTAGCGGGCAACTCGGCCTGGTCTAAACATAAAACCCAGCCCAAACCCACCAACCAGCAAGAGTTCCGCACGGTGCCCACCATGGTGGATATCTCCTGCCTGCTCATCGCTAAAGGAGGCAACAGCAAACCCGCAACCACCAATCTTCTGGAAAAGATTCTGAACAATCCCTCTTCAGCCGCTGCAACAGCCTCAGCCGTGACGAACGGTTTGGCTAACGGGCACACCGAGAATCCACTGGCATCCCTTACCAAGAAGACCGTCGCCTTAATGCCTCATTCCAACCCGAACCCCCCTCCTGAAGAGGAGGACTTCCCTGCCCTCACCACCAAGAAACCACCACCAGGCAGCAGGAGCTCCTTCTTGCTTAAGGCCTCGTCTCATGAACCCAGCTCCACCATGCCCCCTCCTCCGCGTGACCTGGGGAGCGTGCCCAGCAAACCTCCTCCAGCCTTCACCGGCATCCCCCTCACCAGCAACATGCTGGCGTCCACTCCTTCTGCAGGCAACAGGTCCCCTCCGATGGCTGGCAGTTACCTGCTCCCAGAGAACTTCCAGCAGAGGAACATGGAGCTGATCCAGTCCATCAGGTACTACCTTCACCACGACGAGGCAAAGTTCAATCAGTTCGAAAACTACTGTGGACAGTTCAGACAGGGTCTGATATCGGCAGCGCAGTACCACCACAGCTGCAAGGATCTGCTGCAGGAAAACTTCAACCGCATCTTCAATGAGCTGCTGGTGCTCCTGCCGGACACTAGCAAGCAGCAGGAGTTGCTGACCGCCCACGGGGACTCCACAGCAGTGGAGAAGCAGGCGGGGGATGGAGGGAAGAAGAACAAGAACAAGAAAAGCGCATGGCAGATGCCTGCTAACGCCGTCGCTGAGCTGGACTGCCAGGTGTGCCCCACCTGCAGACAGGTGCTGGCCCCCAAAGACTTCAACTCCCATAAGACCTTGCACATCGGGGAGAGCAAGGAGTTCCTTTCCTTGCAGTCGATCAGCCGGATCATCAGCTAGCCCCTCCTGCCCGTTTAGTTGTCGGTACTTGCAAGGCAAACCTCCAAACGCCCTTACAGCACCTATCAACCTATTTAATGCCTCTCTTAAAAGAGCACCTCGGAGACGCTCAGTCTCCCTGAGACTGAACCAGCCGATAGGTTAACTGTGCCTGGCTGAGCCACGTGTAATGTATAGGGCAAGCCGACTTAATATAAGTCCAGGGTGCAATTATGATAATTGGCACGGAATGTATACTTACTCTACGTATTTTGCCTACTAGACATATTCTACTTATTTTTGCTTCTATCGCATTTACTACTGTTATTCTATGCCATGTTGTGTTCCTATTCTGCTTATTCTGCTTATTTTGCTTAATATCGCATTTACTACTGTTTATTTTATGCTATGTGTGTTCTGTGAGCGAGCTACTGTAACTTGCCCCAATTTCCCCCCGGGGATCATTAAAGTCTGTCTGATTCTGATTCTGATCAAAGCCCAGCACGAGCCAACGTGGAAAATGGGGAGCCCGTTTCCATTGGCGACCATGTCCCAGAGGATTCCGGGGCCTGTATTTCATTAAGAAGGTGAATTTGAGATGTGTTGCTTTTTACTTTCCAACAAGGACTGAATCAATTGGTCAGGTGCGAAAGGTTCTACACTTGAGATAGACAGGTGTGCCACTTAAGTAACATATTACATGTAATATATTACTTTTAGCAGTAACTCGGTAATATAACTTATTGCCAATAGGATTTCAGTAATATAGACGGTTTTCACGCAATTGTCAGTCCTGCTCTGCTTCTCTTTTCTTCTTTTTCCCTGTTCATAGCAAACACTTCAACAGGAAGTGAGCTGGGGTTTCATTAGTTACAAAAAAGTTACAAATTGAGTAATCTTTTTTAAAATCAAAGCACATATTTAAATAAATATAATAATTTACTAATCCAATTGTGTGTTTTTATGCAAGTAACCACTATAGATAACAATAACAAAGGAAAAGTATAACATTTAGAATTTTGGACGGTTTGACTTCCAGATACTTGAAATTATTTTTCAGGATGCTTCCAGGTTATTTTGGTGGAAGTAATGCAAAAGTAGTGTAAAGTAACGAGTTACTCTACACAGACGGTAATATTGTAAAGTATTACTTTCCAATTAAAGTAACTAGTAATATGTAGCATATTACATTTTGAAAGTAACTTGCCAGAGCAAAACCTCCGCACTGCGTCGGAGAAGGGAAAACCCGACTGCATCCAAAGAAGAGAGAACTGCCTCTTCTTCATGTTTCGGTACAACGACCTTCATCAGATTCTTCTTTCTTCAAAGAATCTGATGAAGGTCGTTGTACCGAAACGTTATTCTTTTGTTGAATAAACCTTTTTTCTGCAAGTGGAGACAGTGTGCGGGAGTTCTCTCTTCTTTGAAAGTAACTTGCCCAACACTGCTAATTAAAGTTGATGCTCATATTACACAAAGGGTGCTGGAGTATTTGCAGCTTTTTATTGCATGGAGAAAACACCAGTCACTAGTGAGACGGCAGAAGAAGATGGTCCATGTAGATCACCCTAAAACATTTTGAGTTGCCAATACTTCTCTGAGGAGACAAACCATCAGTGAAATGGAGTGAGCGGTGAAAGGCATGTAAACTGTGCCTAGCTAGACATGAACCCTGATGGGAAGATCATGCAGCCCTGTGATCATTGAGTTACTCTGAGTGGAGAACACAATGTGGTGTGTTTTTTCAAGGGTCACCAGATCTGTCGCCAGTTTAGATCAAAATTACCCTGCAAAGAGAAATAGGCTTTTTACATTATTGCCACTTAAAATCAATGCGTCTCCAAATCCTTCTTTCCCCTCCTGTCTTGTTGCTCTCAGCTCTCTTGACTCGCTGCATCATCCCCACCCCCCCGCCTTTCCTCCGATACATCGATCTGGCGCTGATTGACAGCGAGCCACTTAGTTGTTGAGAGAGCTCATTTGCAATGGAGGGCGCTGCGCACGTGGCGACCCGGCTGATGGCTGCAGATGGTCTTTTGGAACATTGAAGTGTGCCTTTATTACTTTCAAACAAGTAATAATGTATTATAATTCTGAAGTGTGCCTTTATTACTACTTCAAACTAGTAATGATGTTTGTATTATCCACTGCTGTCTGATGTGAACCAAAGTGCCCTTCTGGGACATGTATTAAACTGATTGATTGATTGATTGATTGATTGATTGATTGATTGATTGATTGATTGATTGATTGATTGATTGATTGATTGATTGTTAGTCAGTGGGACATGAATTGAGGCAACTGATCAATTGCAGTCAAGTACACTGAGGCTATATACGTACATATATATGCATAATATGTTATGTTCCATATCCTACGGGTTTATGGTTTGCTTGTCTCATTATAGTGATCTGTGCATTGCCAGATGAGTTCAGATCTGTCAATCACACACCCCATTCAAAACCTTTTTCAGACACACACACACACACACACAGACACACGCACGCACGTACACACACACACACACACACACACACACGCACGTACGCAAACAAATGACAATCATTTACAGTTCATTTACATTACATGTGTACAGTCTCTGTGCCCACTCAACCTTCTCACATGTGCCCATGCACATGTAGAGAGGCAAAGTGACCGCCTACTTCCTGCTTCAGCACTGTACCAGAGATTTTCATCCGCCATTTATTTTCCCATAGACATTTCGTAAAATGCTTATAAAAAAAGTGTTACTGGTTCAAACCAAACGGTACAGATATATTTAGAACCAGGAGAGATCGCATACCATTTCACTGGGACCAAAACGTAAAAAGAATGCGGGTTTAAAGAAAATATTTTTTCGATGTTTTTGAAGTTTTGGTCCGAGTGAAATGTTCTATGAAATGTCTCTCCCGATTATGGCGTTAGCTGAACCGTTTGGTTCGACGAAGTACAACTATTTTATAAGCATTTTACGAAATGTCTATGGGAAAATAAATGGCGGATAAAAATCTCTGGTAGCCTACAGTGCTGAAGCAGGAAGTGACGTTCCACTTTGCCTCTCTATTCCACACAGCCCATAAATTAACCATGTGAGTCAGTGTCAGCTTGGCTGTGGGAGCTGAAGGACAGTTTATCCAGGTAGGTGAGAGCTTTGCAGGCCACCAGGCCATAGTAGGTCTGTAACAGTGAGCACCCACCATCCCTCTGCCCTAGGTCTGCCCACACTGTGTCCAGTTCCTTGCTGCTGATCCCGGCTGAGCTGAACAGATAGCGGTAGCAGCAGGCATTGTAGCGGATGTGCTTCTCCCCGGAGAACCTGGCACTGTGAGCTGGTGCCACACCGGACCTCTGGGCACAAAGGCCCACAAAAACATCAGCTGGCACAGGTGCACGTACTCCCGCAGACGCTACATAAACCTTTCGGACCACATCCTGAGATAGAACATAGGCCGTGCCGTCACAGTAGTCAGGGAGGTACTTGTCAGGGTAGAGGGCCGGGGGCAGGTATCCGGGGCTGGCGGGGTCACGATCGGGGGCGTCTCTCTGGATCACCCTACCTAGATAGAGGTCCTCAGGGTGCCTGTGGAGCCCCAGCAGATAGCCTCCAAGGGCAGGCAGGTTGACAAACACAGAGTCCTTGGTCAGCAGGACAAAGCGTGCCACAGGGCAGAAGGTGAGCACCCAGCGGAGTGCCAGCATTGTCCTTTCTGTTGGGCCGCGGAGGGAGGAGTCTGCCACTGCGTGACCCTGGACCATGTCACCATGGCGATCAGACTCTCTCATAAGGGCCTCTTGTGCAGTAGAGGTCTGAGTTGATCCTAAGAAGAACAGCGCCCGCACTTGGAAACCTTGGATGTGTGTCTGGTTGGCCCAGGACCTCCTGATTGCATCTCTTTGGGTAATATCGGCTGGGGAGCTGAAGATGAGAGTAAGGAGGAAGAGGTCAGAGTTTAGGCAGGCATCAGGGTTCGTGATGGGGTAAGCCTGGGACACGTTCTCCCTGGAGCCGGCGCTGCTGAGGTCCAGTTTCCTTGCCTTCTCCCTTACATCAACGACCATCCCATCAGTATAGAGCCAAGGGGTAGGCTGGAGGAGGTACTCTTCAACAAAGTCTGCCCCAAACAACAGCGCATGGAAAAGTAACACATTGAAGAGCAGGAAGCACCACTGGTGGGTACGCAACTTGCACAGAGAGCACTGGAGGATGAGATAGAGAGTAAAGAGAGAATGAATTAACATAAGTCTGACCCAACTCAATAAATCAACGCTGACATGAGCATTCATTCGGTCGTCAATCAAGTTAATCAATAAGAAACTATGTTGATTTTTTGGAATTCAAAACCATCTACATTCAATTTTTAATAAAATACAAATAATGAACACTGTACCTGCATGATACCTGCTCCAACTGCCTTCTTGTGTCTCTGCGTGAATTCGTATACACCCAGCTGTTACAATAGGTGACCAAGGGACCTCCAGCCTCGGCCAGGTCTGCAGCAATACTAGCCAACAGAGAGGGTTTTCCACTGCCAGGAAATCCTAGCAGCATGTAACCTTACACCCCAACCCTAAGTCACATGACTAATCAAGAGGAGAGTATCCTGTATCTTACATACAACATTAATGACACAAACAAGGCAAGTTAGATGACATTCAAAAACAAATAGGCCTGGACTAAACCATTGAATTTGTTGTTTTGATAATCTTATTTTCAGCACACAAGAGCAACCCAGACCAAGTGATGTGCTAAAGCAAGCAAAGCGGAATGATGTCAGAATACCAAATGAGACTTTGATTCTCATGCCTTTACTTCTTCCCCCTGTACACCAACAGCTGCAGCCATCATCCAGCCATCAGTCCGTCAAGCTCCTGAAATTTGCAGATGACACCACCCTCTTGGGGCTGATCTCTGGAGAGGA
Source organism: Poromitra crassiceps (assembly GCF_964638095.1). Lineage (NCBI taxonomy): Eukaryota > Metazoa > Chordata > Actinopteri > Beryciformes > Melamphaidae > Poromitra > Poromitra crassiceps. Next base: position 22,232,650 of record NC_139629.1, on the reverse strand, counting down.
GTCTGCGTACAGGCAGGAGATCAACCACCTGATGGCTTGGTGCAGTCCAAACAACCTGGAGTTCAATGCTCAAAAGACAGTGGAGATGGTTGTGGACTACAGAAGGAACGCAGCCACACCTTCCCAGTAAACAATGTGGAGTCCTTTCGCTTCCTGGGTTCCATCATCAGCTGGGACCTGAAATGGGAGCTGAACATCAGAGCTCTCAGCAAGAAGGATCAACAAAGGATGTATTTCCTGCGGCGGCTGAAGAAGTTCAAGGTGCCAAAGGCAGCGTTGGTGCTTGCCTCCATCACCGTCTGGTATGCTGCTGCTGCCCTCAAGGACATATCCAGACTGCAGTGCATCATCTGCCGTGCTGAAAAGGTGGTCGGATGCAGCCTGCCATCCCTTCAGGACTTGCACACTGCCAGGATGCTGAAATGGTCTCGGAAAATCATGGCTGAGCCCTTCCAGCCAGGTCATAAACTTTTTAAGGCTCGCCCCCTTGGCAGAAGACGGAGGTCTGGCAGTACCAGAACCTCTCATCACAGGGACAGTTTCTTCCCAACTGCCATCCACCTCTTCAACAAGACCCGAAAACCTCGACAAATAAGGACTTTATCACCCCCCGATGCCCCTGGGCACAGCCGGCATAGTAACCCCCCCCCACACACACACACACACCATGATATCTATCTACACTATAATGCCAGCAGTGTCTGTCTGTCTGTCTGTCTGTCCTTTGCGTATCTTGAGAACCATTGATCTGATCGACTTGAAATCGACTCGGGAAGTGTGCTTGGGAGGGGGGGGGGGGGGGGGGGGACTGTGTTTTTTTTGTGCAATTTGGACATGAAACACATTCAATAATATTAATAAATTTGTGTTAAATTCTGTTCTGCCCCTCCGAACATAAAATAAGCTCAAATGGGCCCTCCTCTCTGGAGCTGGGTGGGCCCTCCTCTCTGGGCCCTCCTCTCTGGAGCTGGGTGGGCCCTCCTCTCTGGGCCCTCCTCTCTGGAGCTGGGTGGGCCCTCCTCTCTGGAGCTCCCTCCTCTCTGGAGCTGGGTGGGCCCTCCTCTCTGGAGCTCCCTCCTCTCTGGAGCTGGGTGGGCCCTCCTCTCTGGGCCCTCCTCTCTGGAGCTGGGTGGGCCCTCCTCTCTGGAGCTCCCTCCTCTCTGGAGCTGGGTGGGCCCTCCTCTCTGGAGCTCCCTCCTCTCTGGAGCTGGGTGGCCCTCCTCTCTGGGCCCTCCTCTCTGGAGCTGGGTGGGCACTCCTCTCTGGAGCTGGGTGGGCCCTCCTCTCTGGAGCTGGGTGGGCCCTCCTCTCTGGAGCTCCCTCCTCTCTGGAGCTGGGTGGGCACTCCTCTCTGGAGCTGGGTGGGCCCTCCTCTCTGGAGCTGGGTGGGCCCTCCTCTCTGGAGCTGGGTGGGCCCTCCTCTCTGGAGCTGGGTGGGCACTCCTCTCTGGAGCTCCCTCCTCTCTGGAGCTGGGTGGGCACTCCTCTCTGGAACTGGGTGGGCCCTCCTCTCTGGAGCTGGGTGGGCCCTCCTCTCTGGAGCTGGGTGGGCACTCCTCTCTGGAGCTGGGTGGGGTGACGACCAGAGCCTTGCGAGGTTACCAGCCAGGTGAATCAACAATTCTTCACTGCTGAGCAGACATAAAGACGATTTTCACTTTTAAGTACAGAATCAGTGGTGCAGTGGTAAGCGCTGTCGCCTCACAGCTCGAAGGTCCTGGGTTCGATTCCCACCTGGGACACTGTGAACGCTGAAGGAATGCGTGCCCGTCCGCATGTCCTCGAGTGCCCACCGCCGGGGTGGGGTCGTCAAAAGGGCCTTTCTGTGTGGAGTTTGCATGTTCTCCCCGTGCCTCCCGGGGGTTTCCTTCATATAGGAACCCCTTCACCAAAACATGCAATATCCTGGTTGCTGATGTGGTGCCTCCTCTGGTCGTGAAGGGCGCCTGTTCGGAGGGAGGGGAACTCGTTGGAATAGCGTGATCCTCCCACGTGCTATGTCCTACCGGTGAAGCTTCCCCTGTCAGGTGAAAAGAAGCGGCTGGCTAACTGCCCATGTCTCGGAGGAAGCATGGAGCCAGTTTTCGGCTCCCCCCAGATCCGCATGCAAGTTAATATACTCGAACTGGTCTCAAATGGATGTTTTCCTTGTTTTGTGCAGCACACTACTATGGTGGGAATTGTGGCAGAAGGTGTGTGGCCCCTCCCAGATGATTGAGTGTCCTTGCTATTGAAGCGACTGTGAACTTAACACAATCACTGATGTACACGAGAAAACAAAGAGAATCAGGTCATCTTTCATCCCCCCATCTCTCTTTGTCTATTTAGTCTATTGTGCTTGTCAAACGTCCTAAATAATAGATGTGGGGTACAGTATATTTCCCATGTTGTTGTTGTTGTTGTTGTTGTTGTTGTTGCGGTTTTAATAATCATCTGACAGAACCAAAATCAGCTTTCAGAAGATGCATAGCATATCACAACAGAACACCAGGCTGGATGATAGGTTTTGCACATTGGATTACTAGAGGATTCAATCATGCTTTTTTCCTCTCACCCATTTCACACAAATAGTTGTGTTCACATCACAATTCATAATGAAATTGCATTATTCAATTTCAGACCAGACTCTCCTATGGCTCATTTGGGCTACAGGTGTTGGTGACGATATTGCAGAGGTAGATAAGTATCTCGCTCCCTGCAGTCAGATGAACAGAAAAAGAACATCATCAACCTGGTCAACCTAGTTCGAGTCACAAATGAGTCAGACTAGGTTTATGAGTCACAGGAAGTGTAAACACAATCGGAACTTCCGATTGTGTTTCGGATTGTGTAGTCTCTCAAGCCAGACTGTCTCTTCTACATAAGGTCCAGTTAAATTGACTTGACTGGATTGACTTTGTGTGAACATCTTAACCCAAATAAGACCTGAGCAGTGGAGTATGAGCAGTTGGGTTGGCATGTAAACATACCATATGCAGCCCCTGTCTCCAGCTCAAAAATCAAAACACCGTTTTAATGCTGCTGCATCATCAGCACATGTGTGTGTGTATATCTGTATTGAATTGAATTACTTTACCTTTTTGTACCACTAGATGTCCTTGTATCTCAAAATGTATATTTCAAGGAAGTTTTCTTTCATCTGAGATTTGGATACCATACTTGTGTGATGTTTTCTGTAGTTTGTGCACTCGAAAAGTTCTTAACTTTTTGGCTGAAATGTGTTGCTTTTTGGTACGCCTATCTTGGTGTAGTATATTAATCTGCTGCTGATGATCTCAATGAGGACATGAGTCTCGAGGTGGATCAGGACTTATGCCTGCCATACAACCAGTCAAATATTTAATGAGAAATGAGCTTTAGAGACCTCTGATACACTTCTGACCTCCTGACTTTGGTTGACCAGTAGATGGCGACGTCTCTACAAGAGGCAGCTAAACGGAGAGGCTGATGCAGCACACAAAGGCCACTGCTGAACAGATAAGCCCTAGGATGCAGTGCAGTGGCTCATTCATTATGTCAATCTCATCCAGCCGGCCATTATCCAATAGAGAATGCTATAGCCATCTGGAGTAGTCTGGGATTAGCAAAAATTAGCACCTGATGAAGATAAAGAAACCATGGATATGCTGAATCTGGCACTGAACCTATCCCACACCACAGCGGTGCTGATGGTGGCTGTTCTAAGAGGAACTCATCAAAGACGAAAGATGCAGTGTAATTAAAAATGATTTAAGCAATTCAGTGTAATAACTTCCTCGAAGCTACTGCTTCTTCCCTGATGCACATGCCCCTTCAGTTGTTTTTCTAATGATGTTGACGCTCGTCATCAGCCTGTGTGAGGTTTTGAACAGCCTGCTCACCCGGATAAAAATGTTTGCATTGTACCTTTATGGAATATGGAGTATCAACATTTCTGAACCAAAAGTACATTTCATATCATGTTTCTAGATACGTGTGTCAATGTTGTAGTCAAGTCTGCTTTTGAAATAGCGCGGTGGCCCAGTGGATGTTCTGGTCGAGGTGGAGGGAAGCCGTAAAAAACACTTGCCTTTCACAGCGGAGAACGGAGAGCGTCCCAGCAGTGTCCAAAGTCTTTTAAGCCTAACCCAAACCATAACCACTACCTTACGTTTTTTTCCACTTGCCTAAACATAACCCAAGTTGTTAGAGTTGTTTTAACGTTGCAAACGCAGCAAGGTTTTCAAATTGACCGACATTTCGTTTCAAATTTACATTGAGATTCATTGTAGGATTTGCAGAAAGGTAAAATGCTGACATTTTGTTTCAAATGTATGTTTACATTGTACATATTCCTGGTTTGCAGACACATAAAATGCCAACCTTTTATTGGGGCGACTGGGTTGGGTTTGAATCACACACAAACATACCTTTTGCATCTTCTGACCCTGGCCTGACCTGCTGCCGCAGCGCCATGGGAAAGATAGTGAGATGGGAATGCTGTGAGAAGCATTGAGATGAGATGAGACCAGCTATCAACTCACACAGCTGATACTTCAGATCTGTTTGACATGTTCAGTCTGTTTCTCCATAGGTTTGCTCATACGTGATTGAACACAAGCACTTAGCCTCTTTGAACAGTGTTAGACATTGCATCAGTACAGCTTGTGCTGTGATTAATGTTTGATAGAGTGATACAAAGGGCAGGCTATAAAATTAATTTAATCTTGCCAAGTGTTTCGAAGGTTGACAGACGGATACGTAAAACAGTGGTGAAAATAAACCTAAAAAAGGGCCCCAGGGTCCTCATCACAAGCTGGATGGGTATGACAGGATCCCAGCGCTGCCTCTGAGAAACTTTCACACCATCTGCACAAGCTTCTGACAGTTTACTGCATGGAAGAGTGATTATCATTTTAATTACCGAGAGGCTTATTAAAATCCTGCTCGGCTTATTAGTGTGCTTGTTATATTGATGACTACACTCGTCCATCCAGAGTGTCTCTCTTCCCCCCACTGCAATGTGATATGAAGAGCATTTATAGGTAGAACTAAAATAACTGAATTACTGTACATTACAACATTCCAAACCGTATAGGAGCAGCCTAGTATAAGAGCAGCTATTTGTCTTTTATCAGCATGTGTTATTGCTCAATAGCATGGCCGACCAATTTGGGGTCCGCAGGCCAATTTTGGTTTGTTTTTAGCCCACCACGGATTTGAAAAAATAAATAAAATAAAAATAAATCTGTGACCGATATTACTGACTTTCAAATGCTGTGGCGCGATACTTATGGCGAGGGAAAAGCAAAACTGGCACGGCCATTTCCAAAGGGGTCCCTTGACCTCTCACTAAGCATAATCTGAATGAGAAATGGGTTGTATAGGTCAGGGCTACGCACCTCGAGTTGCATGCACTTTCTGTCAGAAAGGTGTCTTTCCCTTTTCAATCGTTTTGCAATCAACTCTAAATCTAATGAACAAATGACTGTTAAGCAGATACAAGAGTAGCGTTTGTATTATTTTTGAAAATCTATTTTAGATTTAGAATGTAAATTGTCTCTAAAATATATAATACATTTCAATGTAATTTAATTTCACATAACATCAACACTTATTTTTGGCTCACCACGGCCCTCCATCTAGATAATTTTTTGGCCCTTCATAGTAAATAATTCGGCCACTTCTGCTCAATAGCATAACTGTTGTCTGCAATGTCCTGTGAAGACCATGTAACTCCAGTTTGGGGGATTTTCACGTTTTCACTTCAGTTGAATGACATGCTCCTAAGGGGATGAAAACATTCACTGACCACTTGAGCTTGATATGAAACCAAAATAAAATCCACAGAATAAAGTTAAATTATGCCTTATGAGCAAAGCAGGTTTTTCCCCCCTTAGTTCCTGAAAAGTTCCTTGACATTTTGTTGATGCAGGGTTTTCACCTGACAATGACATGCAGATGGCTGCATAAGCAGCACTATGCAGTTTACATTTGTCAGTTATGAGGCAACAGCCGGGAATGCAGACACTAATACACTGAAACTAACCGACTACAGTATATAAAAACAATGGATGGAGTTAGCGTTTACTAGACTCTAGATTAGAGGACATTACCACCAGGGTAGGAATTACATGGAGGCCATGGCCTCTGTTGCCCTCTGGCCGTGATGCCCTGAGATCCCTAAGGCCACCTTGGCAGTGCCCTGTCAGTGGTCTCAGTTTAATGTAGCCTGCCCTATGCAAAGGATGTGTAATTGGCTCATTTTAACACACATTTCAGAAAGACGATGGCGTTTGTGCCCTGGCATGTGGCCTGGTGCCCCAATTATCTTTTGCGTTAAAGGAACACTCCGCCCATTTTCAACCAGCTTTGTATCATTAGAACAACAGTAGTATATCAGAAAACTATAAACGGTTTTGAAGTCTGTCATTTAATTTGACAGTTATTGAGTGTTAAAGTGTGGACCAGTGACATCACTGGTCCACACTAACTCAAATTAATAACTCATTAACTCAAATCAACTCTCAATAACTGTCAAACTATTCATCATTCATCTAGTTTGACAGTTATTGAGAGTTGATTTGAGTTAATGAGTTATTAATTTGAGTTAGTGTGGACCAGTGATGTCACTGGTCCACACTTTAACACTCAATAACTGTCAAATTAAATGACAGACTTCAAAACAGTTTACAGTTTACATGTTCTAATGATACAAAGCTGGTTGAAAATGGGCAGAGTGTTCCTTTAAGCTAGATGGCCTTGCCCCTAAAATAACGAATTTCCCACCCTGATTACCACAATAAACCATTCAAAGATAAAGAGGCTCGGTGTAAGAACTTTATTTCCTTTGGTGTTTGCAAAACAATGTGCATCGTAATGATGGCTAAATGACACTAAAATACCTCAAATCTGTATCAAACTAGCAACAAAATAACAAAAAAACATGTTAAGTGAATTAAAATACCATTTCATACTCCATTATAGTGTGTGAGTTACAGGAAACATTTAGTTAGACAAACTCTGAGGCACAAATCACAAGATTTCACAGGACAATGAACCCGGTCTGATAGAGGTGGGCGGACGGACGGACAGACGAACGATGCAACCAAGACAGGAAATTAAAGACAAGACAACAATAACAACAATACAGAGTAACCTTAACAGTCAAATCACTGAATCAACAGTTAAGTTTGTGACGAACAAGATGGTAAGACAAGGGGGGAAATAACCACTTACAAAATAAAAAATTCACCATTTGTCACCTTCACTTATTCAGAATATTGGGGACAATCACACTATCGATATAATCCAACAAACACCATTAAAACTATCTTACCAAATGCCAAAGAATATTTCATGTTAACTTGGAAATAGTGAAGTAAAATAAGTGCTTAAACTCAACATGTGTGCGCTCCCTCCTTTCCCAATCGGTGAGTGTAGTTCTACAGTCTCTGCATGTTTGTTTTGTAGTTCTACAGTCTCTGCATGTTTGTTTTGTTGTTCTACAGTCTCTGCATGTTTGTTTTGTAGTTCTACAGTCTCTGCATGTTTGTTTTGTTGTTCTACAGTCTCTGCATGTTTGTTTTGTAGTTCTACAGTATCTGCATGTTTGTTTTGTAGTTCTACAGTATCTGCAGGTTTGTTTTGTAGTTCTACAGTATCTGACTGCATGTTTGTTTTGTAGTTCTAGTCTCTGCATGTTTGTTTTGTAGTTCTACAGTCTCTGCAGGTTTGTTTTGTAGTTCTACAGTCTCTGCATGTTTGTTTTGTAGTTCTACAGTATCTGCATGTTTGTTTTGTAGTTCTAGTCTCTGCATGTTTGTTTTGTAGTTCTACAGTCTCTGCAGGTTTGTTTTGTAGTTCTACAGTCTCTGCATGTTTGTTTTGTAGTTCTAGTCTCTGCATGTTTGTTTTGTAGTTCTACAGTATCTGCATGTTTGTTTTGTAGTTCTAGTCTCTGCATGTTTGTTTTGTAGTTCTACAGTCTCTGCATGTTTGTTTTGTAGTTCTACAGTATCTGCATGTTTGTTTTGTAGTTCTAGTCTCTGCATGTTTGTTTTGTAGTTCTACAGTCTCTGCAGGTTTGTTTTGTAGTTCTACAGTCTCTGCAGGTTTGTTTTGTAGTTCTACAGTATCTGCATGTTTGTTTTGTAGTTCTACAGTATCTGCATGTTTGTTTTGTAGTTCTACAGTCTCTGCATGTTTGTTTTGTAGTTCTACAGTATCTGCATGTTTGTTTTGTAGTTCTACAGTCTCTGCAGGTTTGTTTTGTAGTTCTACAGTATCTGACTGCATGTTTGTTTTGTAGTTCGTCTCTGCATGTTTGTTTTGTAGTTCTACAGTCTCTGCAGGTTTGTTTTGTAGTTCTACAGTCTCTGCATGTTTGTTTTGTAGTTCTAGTCTCTGCATGTTTGTTTTGTAGTTCTACAGTCTCTGCAGGTTTGTTTTGTAGTTCTACAGTCTCTGCATGTTTGTTTTGTAGTTCTAGTCTCTGCATGTTTGTTTTGTAGTTCTACAGTATCTGCATGTTTGTTTTGTAGTTCTAGTCTCTGCATGTTTGTTTTGTAGTTCTACAGTCTCTGCATGTTTGTTTTGTAGTTCTACAGTATCTGCATGTTTGTTTTGTAGTTCTAGTCTCTGCATGTTTGTTTTGTAGTTCTACAGTCTCTGCAGGTTTGTTTTGTAGTTCTACAGTCTCTGCATGTTTGTTTTGTAGTTCTACAGTCTCTGCATGTTTGTTTTGTAGTTCTACAGTATCTGCATGTTTGTTTTGTAGTTCTAGTCTCTGCATGTTTGTTTTGTAGTTCTACAGTCTCTGCAGGTTTGTTTTGTAGTTCTACAGTCTCTGCATGTTTGTTTTGTAGTTCTACAGTATCTGCATGTTTGTTTTGTAGTTCTAGTCTCTGCATGTTTGTTTTGTAGTTCTACAGTCTCTGCAGGTTTGTTTTATAGTTCTAGTCTCTGCATGTTTGTTTTGTAGTTCTACAGTATCTGCATGTTTGTTTTGTAGTTCTACAGTCTCTGCATGTTTGTTTTGTAGTTCTACAGTCTCTGCAGGTTTGTTTTGTAGTTATACAGTATCTGCAAGTTTGTTTTGTAGTTCTACAGTATCTGCTTGTTTGTTTTGTAGTTCTACAGTCTCTGCATGTTTGTTTTGTAGTTCTACAGTATCTGCATGTTTGTTTTGTAGTTCTAGTCTCTGCATGTTTGTTTTGTAGTTCTACAGTCTCTGCAGGTTTGTTTTGTAGTTCTACAGTCTCTGCATGTTTGTTTTGTAGTTCTAGTCTCTGCATGTTTGTTTTGTAGTTCTACAGTATCTGCATGTTTGTTTTGTAGTTCTACAGTCTCTGCATGTTTGTTTTGTAGTTCTACAGTCTCTGCATGTTTGTTTTGTAGTTCTACAGTCTCTGCATGTTTGTTTTGTAGTTATACAGTCTCTGCAGGTTTGTTTTGTAGTTATACAGTATCTGCAAGTTTGTTTTGTAGTTCTACAGTATCTGCTTGTTTGTTTTGTAGTTCTACAGTCTCTGCAGGTTTGTTTTGTAATTCTACAGTCTCTGCAGGTTTGTTTTGTAGTTCTAGTCTCTGCATGTTTGTTTTGTAGTTCTACAGTCTCTGCATGTTTGTTTTGTAGTTCTACAGTCTCTGCATGTTTGTTTTGTAGTTCTACAGTCTCTACATGTTTGTTTTGTAGTTCTACAGTCTCTGCAGGTTTGTTTTGTAGTTATACAGTATCTGCAAGTTTGTTTTGTAGTTCTACAGTATCTGCTTGTTTGTTTTGTAGTTCTACAGTCTCTGCAGGTTTGTTTTGTAATTCTACAGTCTCTGCAGGTTTGTTTTGTAGTTCTAGTCTCTGCATGTTTGTTTTGTAGTTCTACAGTCTCTGCAGGTTTGTTTTGTAGTTCTACAGTATCCGCATGTTTAGGCACTTGGAAAGAACATGCTTGTATGTATTATGTGAGTGTGAAATGCTCTTAAAGAGTTCTTTCATTTATCTGTGCGCCTGGTAAAACATTCAGATACAGTCAGTGAATCAGATCATGTGAACTGGTTCAGCCCGGGGCGGGCGTTTTCAGAAATGACCAAGTGCACACGGGCCAATCAGAGACCTGCCTCATAGTTGACAACGTAACCTGCCAATCAGCGACGCCGCTGGCAAAAGCGCAATAGTGGCTCCCGAAGCAACCCACACCAAGCAGTATACGTCAATGTTTGTAGAGTTTAGACAGCCATAAGTGCAGTTATTACAGAAATAGACTCAAATAGGGATGGGGATCATGATTTTTTTATCGATAATGATCCGAGTCGATACTTTTATATTATTTTTTGTAAAGATGAAACAATAAAGGTATTGCTTTTATTGCTAAACTGCGAGGCTGTGACAGTTTGACTTCTGAACAGAATATTTGGTGAAGCAATTGAAATTTTTTAGTTAACAGCGGTTGGCAGGCAATTTAATTGGAAAACTTTATTAGACAATCAATGTATGTTTGTGCACCAGTGATTTGAGGTCAATGACATGACTCTCGTCTCTTACAGACAAAGTAACATTATAGGACGTGCTAGTCTCGATAGCCGTATCAGGGCGGACCTTATTGGTTTTCGGGTTCGGCGTTCTTCCGAGTGGATTTGGATTGGGCCCGATGCTGATTAGCTGATGGAGTTGTCTTTCAAGGCAAGTACTCCCACCCACTGAAATTACTGTGGATGGCTTGGAGGCCAGACTGAGTGAAACAGAACGTTCAATCATGCAATTAGGATGGTTTGAAGCAAGCTACCTTAAAAATCACACTACTTCCAAAATGATGTGCAGATTTAAAACTGGGTCACATTTACAGTTGATCGACAAGCCACATACTGATACTGAAGAGTCCCACATATCTCCCAAATATAATTAAATATTTCCACTCCAGGGTGGGTATATAATATGCATTAGTGTCCTCTTCTAGAAGAAATGCCTTTCAGATCCTGATAAATGAGGTGGTCACGATGGCATGCTTACTGATCTGAGACAACGGAGGACAGTGTAAAAAATATATTGGAAAACCTGCGCTTCATTTTCTTGTGCTTCTCAAAAAGCCACGCTCACACCATGGACATGAGTGCATCCCAAAAGCTAAATAAGGGCGACAGCGCGCAGCAGTGTGTGAAAATAGGCTGTGAAGGATCTTGAGTTTCTCTCTAGCTAGCAGGTCAAAGATAACAGTTTTCCCTTAAAACATAACCATGAAACCCTCACTACATAAGTCAATGCATCAAGCTGGTTACACATACAACTATCAATGCTATACTTCAATTATGAAAAACAAAAAACAAGATGAACAATATCATTCACAGTCAAAACATCACTTAAGTGTGTTGTGGGTCTTCCAAACAGACCACACACACCGTCAGTAAATCACATCCTCCTCCACTGGTCCCACACAAATACACCACGGCTCTATTCCACAGTTATTATCGCAAAGGTTACGAGTGTGAAGACTAAGTAAAAATATGCAGCTTCTCATTGTCGTCATCATCATCGATATAAATATATACATGTACTTGTCATAAAAAAAGCTAATCAACGTTTGTCTTGTCACAGCAAATATATATATATAGTTAAACCAGGTTGTATTTCTCAGACACCTATGGTTCTGTCGGTGTCGTGATGTTAGACACTTGGTAAGGCTATGTACACGCGTCCCCCCCCGTGACGAGGGCTACTAACGGGTAACGGCCCGGAAGCCAGGGCCCGCCGATGCTCCCTTTGCCCCAACAGCAGCCTGGAGGTGGAGTCTGCCTGGAGGCGGAGTCTGCCTGGAGGCCGGACATCCGGGCTTATGGCAGGCTAGCAATGTCCCGCTTTGGAGGGGGCCCGTCCGGCTTACAGCCCGACCCATTGGCCTTGTCCTCAAACATCAGCACTCTGTGGAGAGAGAGAGAGAAATAATGCAATGTTACAAAAAGTTTAACACATTGGAAATGATCTTACAATAAAGATATCAGTTCCACAAAATCCTGTATTGGCTGGGCCCCAATGAATAATACACAAAAGACGAGAACGTAATTGAGAACATCTGTTACAATGAATCTAAATGATGGCACGCCACACGAAGACAGAAATGTCTTCAGAATTAGCCTCTTATCAGGCCAGTAGTGAATCTAAGTTTCAAACAATTCAAGATTCAAGTTTATTGAGTGTCCCAGAAGGGCAATTTGGTTTGCAGCGAGCGTAAAGAAACACAGAGACATAGGCACACATGATTAAAACAAAACATAAAAGCAAACACAAAGCAGCAGGTTAAAAATGCACAACAATTCAAAGTGCAAGTAAGAGTAAACTAAAACAGATACAAAGTGCAACTAAACAGGCACAAATAGTTTAAGGTGCACATCAGTGCAAAGTGCAAGTAGATGCTAAATGAGGCCAAGAAATTGCCCTGACAGACCCTCAGCGCAACACATTTCAAGAGAGATGCTACAATTTATCATTGTATAATAAAACGCAATAAACCCATAAAACAAGAGACATTTCTGCAGGTTAAGATACATACCTCTCTATAAGGTAGGTTGTGTAACAAAATAACTGAAAGACAGACTGAACAGCGAGTCCCAAGTCCACTGAACAGCAGCAACTGTTAAGTGCGTTATATTCTCGCCTCTGCAGCATTTCTAGCTCTAATGGAGACAGGCACAAAGGAGTTTTTATATCCGTTTTTCTTAGCCAGAGGGGCACGAAGGCGAAGGCCGGATGGAAGCAGTTCGTATTCGGAGCTCAGAGGGTGTGCATCGTCTGAGCGGATGGACTTTTTTCAGCACCTGTCTGTTGTCCAGGCTACTGAAATGGACTCCGGTTATTTTCGAAGCCACCTTCACTATTCTCCCGAGGGAGTTTTTGTCTTTTATGCCAAGGTTACCGTACCAACAAATGATAAGAAAGAAATTACAGACTCAATGAAAGCACAATAAAACAATTTCAACAAGGTCCTGTCAAACTGGAATTTGGCCAGTTTCCTGAGACAAAAGAGACGCTGCTGACATTTTTTGTACAGCATGTCAGTATTTAGGTCAAATTTCAGTTTGCTATCGATGATAGTGCCGCCTAGATATTTATATAGTCGTTTACCAGATCGACAGTCTGACCATTGACAATACTTGGGCAGATGAAAGGGGGAGGCGCATGAATTGGACAGGAAAACAGTAGATTGGGAAAAGTGAACGTTGGGACAGCGTACGGACATAAGACAATAAAAGAGAAAGAAAAGTGTAAACAAGCCTTGGAAAGGATGTGTGAGTGAGGAGGGAGCTGCAGAGAGCTGTGGGGGGCAATGAACCGGCCAGGTAGAGAGTGAAACAAGGTGAGGGAAACACAAAGGGACTGAGGGGAGAATAGTGGTGTAGGTTGCACACAGTAGAGTGAAAGGGATCAGACCAGAGCTATTCAGAGCCAATGCCCCCTCTTTAATTTCCTTTTGTGGAAAACCTCTGCAAAGCTCCCCTAAGCCCATAAGGAGCACTGATCCCACGGATGAAAGGGCCGCTCGGCAACGCAAACTCTGGCATATGTCTCCCTGGTAACCACTCCCATTCCCTGCCTCATCACGCCACTGCTACTCCCCAGCGCTGGAGCTCGTCAGCCGCTTCACCGCTGACAGCGATCAACCGCACCACAGCTGATTCAATTAATTAAATCAAAATGAATAGATCTGGTTGTTAATTGACTTAATCTTGTTTGTTGCTCTGTGCATATTAAAATGCCTCTTCCAACATGTATATCTGACCACTGACTGATTCAAAATGCACACAGACGCAAGCACGTTATTTTAGACTAACAACAACAACAACAACAACAAAAACATACATTTGTGATTTCATCGATCATTCCTCAATCACGATCATCAAATAATTGAATTACATGGTTGTGGAAAAACTACAAGAGAATGTTGACAAGTGGAAGACAATCCTCACATAAGGTAGCACACATGTAAACAATTCTGTAGGATGAAGTTGATTCATATCCGCAAGGCCTAACTGTATAGATTCAAAGCACAGTCCAACTTGCTGTGACAGTGTATGCGTGTTCATGCGATTGTCACTAGTACAGGTGCTAAAATGGCTTTGGCCTTTCATGGCCTCAGCCCTGTCGTGGGACTGACCCAAATGATCTCTGTCCCATCTCAACACTGCTCTACTCCACCCTCTGTCCCATCTCAACACTGCTCTACTCCACCCTCTCTGTCCCATCTCAACACTGCTCTACTCCACCCTCTGTCCCATCTCAACACTGCTCTACTCCACCCTCTCTGTCCCATCTCAACACTGCTCTACTCCACCCTCTCTGTCCCATCTCGTCTCCCCAGAGCTAACAGAATAACACTGCTCTACTCCACCCTCTCTGTCCCATCTCGTCTCCCCAGAGCTAACAGAATAACACTGCTCTACTCCACCCTCTCTGTCCCATCTCGTCTCCCCAGAGCTAACAGAATAACACTGCTCTACTCCACCCTCTCTGTCCCATCTCGTCTCCCCAGAGCTAACAGAATAACACTGCTCTACTCCACCCTCTCTGTCCCATCTCGTCTCCCCAGAGCTAACAGAATAACACTGCTCTACTCCACCCTCTGTCCCATCTCGTCTCCCCAGAGCTAACAGAATAACACTGCTCTACTCCACCCTCTGTCCCATCTCGTCTCCCCAGAGCTAACAGACAGAACACCAGAGATGCTTTGACCTTTGTAGCCTCATTATAAGGCAATGCATCGAGTGTGATATAGGCTAGTAGCTAGCCTATATCAATTAGTCTAAGGGGCCATTCACACCCAAAAGCGTTTTTGGAGCTGCCAGTGTCTTTCTGGAATTCATTCTCGATGGTAGGACGCGCTAAATGTGCTCCTCTTTTAATGAACGCACCTGGGGCCAGTTGCACCAAGTGGTCTTAACTATGCCTGGTCGTAACTCCTACGTCGGTCTTAGTTAAGACCAGCCTTTAGAGTGGATTTACGCCTGTTGCACCAACAGGGTTTATGTCTGGTCTTAACTACGCTGGTCGTAGCAATGCGCGTCCATGTGAATTGCCGGGGAATGCCCCCTGATTGGGCCAAAAATGTGCCTCGCGCCGTCACCCACTACTGTATGTGCGTCACTACACCCTCCCTCCTCCCACCCCCCTCCTCCTGTAGAAGCCCGGGGGGAAATGGCAGCGGCGATTAGTGACAGGCAGTCTGAATGAAATTGAATGTAACGTTCCCAATTCTATGTATTAAATTCTAAAAAACGACCCTCAACATTTGGGAAGGCTAAGCCACACAACTAGTTCGTTATAATCTAACGTCATGCTTCAAAGGCGACTTTACGACGATGAGGACGGTAAGGACTCAATTACAGCAGGTCTCCGCTGATAGACACGGAGATCTCTGTTACAGGCAGGCACTTCATTACGCCTCCTCCTGACCAGGCGTAAGAGTTACGCCTGGGCTTAGTGAAAAGAAGGCTTAAGCCCTCTTGGTGCAACCGGCGTAGCTGTTGGGTCATAAAGTTATGACCAACTTAGCTTAAGACCAGTCGTAAGACCACTTGGTGCAACTGGCCCGTGTTTAAGCGCTGGTGGCGTCTGTTGTTTTTTGAGGAGCGCTGTGGGTGTTTTAAAGCTGAAAAAAGTTGAACATTGAGGTAAAGCGCGCTGCTCGTCATTTCCACTCATCCTACCTTTTCTCCTCCCGAGGGATTTTCAACCTCGGCTGCTGCCAGAATTAGCAATAATCTGGCTTTCATGTTGACAGTGAACAACATCAAACAGACAAAACTAGCTGGCTACCGTCCGTGTGGTCGTTGTGTTCTGATCTGTAGCCTACTGCACGCAACTACAGGGGAAAACAAAACGGAGCAGAAAAAAACGCTCCGTGCGCTGTGTTTTGTGCACAATGGAAGCGCTCTCGACATGATTTTCATAGCGTTCTGACTGAAAAAAAAACGCTTTTGGTGTGAATGTCCCCTAAAAGGGTATTTTTTCCCCCGTTTTCAAACCTGCCCCCCCGTTTGCTTCTGTGGGAGATTCTTTTGTCACTGAAGGAAAAGCACCATGTGGTTAAGGTTACAGTACTGAAGAAAAAGAACAATGTGGTTAAGGTTACAGTATATCAGTTTGTGTCAACAGTCAATGCAAGGGCATCAACATAATATTTCAATGAAAGAAACATTCCTTTCCTTATTTAAAAAAAAAAAAAAAATCTTACCATCTATAGAGTGGTGTGAGGGATCTGCATGCCGCCCCTCCCTAAAATAGGTGCACAGTTCCTACACACACATAGATTGCCATAGACTGTACATGCAATGTATACCCAGTATTACGTTTCCATTCTGTTGCCTAGCGTTTTGGGTAATATATATAGTATAGTCTGGGTAGATTGTAAATGTTTACATGGTGTTTGGAGAAGATTGTGTAGGGAGGATATTGTGTAAGCAGGGGGTTCCCCAAAATTCTGAGTAGCCAGCCAGATAGGAAAAGTAGCCGGCTAAGGGATGTTCACACCGTTTCTTCCCGTGGTCATTTACCCCCAATTAATAAACAAACGTTAAATATGTATTCATGAGAGTGTGCCAATTTAAATAATACAAATAAACATTCTTATAAAGGCCCAATGCTCAATTTTAAATCATAAACAAGAGTATCATACTGAAAAAAGAAAAGAAAAAAAAGCAATGTGTACAT
This sequence comes from Poromitra crassiceps, assembly GCF_964638095.1. NCBI lineage: Eukaryota > Metazoa > Chordata > Actinopteri > Beryciformes > Melamphaidae > Poromitra > Poromitra crassiceps. The sequence goes on along the minus strand of NC_139629.1, from coordinate 22,215,999 downwards.
TTGTTACAATAAAAAGAAAACCTTAAAGCAGCTACGAGCAAGATTTTCGATTGTTATTAAACAGTATAATTATAATATTGATGCATCACATCTTACCTATAATAGTAGCTGAGACCAAAGCTGTGCGAATCGGAGATTGCTCTCTTGATGATTATAGAGTCTGTGTCTGTCTACTAACCTCGCGTCACCAGGCTCTCTCTCTCTATCTGTCTACCGGCGGGCCGGATAAACCCAGAAGTGAAACGAAATGGTTTACGGCAGCTGTCTGCCTTCAACCGTTTCGCTCTGCCTAGCAACAGACCATAAACACGGAGAACGCCATGCAGGGGCTTGCTACTCTCGCGAACATCTCTCATTATATTCTAACAGTTTGTTTGGAAGTAATTTTGTTATTTTGTAGTTATGGCCGAAGTGGCTGCCGCAAACCGTTTCATTTCACTTCCTGATCTGTCCCGGCCGCAGACAGACTATTTCGTCAAGACAACACTGGCCAATTCACTCGGGGTTCAAGCGAGACTACTCTGCGTTGGTCTCGTCTACTATTAGAGGTAAGATGTGATGCATCGATATTAAATTTAGACTGTTTAATAACAATCGAAAATCTTGCTCGTAGCTGCTTTAAGAAAAATATAGTAATAACCGTGTTTCCCACAGGATTTGGAGAGATTGTGTTGGGTGGACCTTGGACCCTCCCGGGGGAAGAGAGATTAAGGAATATGAGAGATGGAATAATGGTTTAGGGACAAAGGATAAAAAGTTTTGTGTTTCGTCTGCTGATTAGTGTGTTTAGGATCATGAGGAGATTTGTCTAGCAAAGAGTCCAGTCAGCACAGTACAGCAGAGCGGACATGCTGCTATAAGCAAAACACTGAGCACTGGCCAGGCAATGGCTTCTCCAGCTTAAAAGGGCTCACACAGCTAACACACTAGCCTATTTCAAAACAAAAACACAGCTAACTAGCCTATTTCAAAACGGACAGCAAAAACACAGCTAACACACTAGCCTATTTCAAAACAGAGAGCAAAACTGTCTAGCTCTGTCCTCCAAAGACTTTTCAATAAAGGTAATATAGATATATATATATATATATATATATATATATATAAAGATGTATTCTGGTTAAATAATCTGCCTATTATTTTACCTAAGCACATGGTCCAAACTAAGGATAGGGATGGGTCTGACTAAGGATAGGCCGGCTATATTATGGGTTTTGTTGCCATGGCGACTAAAGGCTAAAGCTGCGTTCACACCGACCTATTAAAGTTGGTCGCTGGCGTCGAGTTTACATACAAAGTCAATGCAAACGAGCGAATGAGCGTATATTCGCCTGGGAGAATAATCGCTGGGCGTCCGAGCGGCAGAGACAGAGCGACAGGGAGAAAATACGCTCGTCGCTCAAGATGAAATATTCCAACTCGAGCGAAAATACGCTGGCATCAGTCGCTCGCTGTTCAATGCTGATTGGCTGCCGTGTGAGAGCGAGTCAAGGATCACTCTGGCTTGGAACAAACCGCTGGTTTATTGTGTGGCAACAAACCACATTGACAGGCTGACAGCTGACATGAAGTGAAGTCTGTACTACCGGTATGCAGCTCGCATTAGGAGCACGCTGATAGGCTTAGCTTGTAAACAATGACGGTGGCTCGTAGTGGACAAACAGCATGACATTGCATAACGTTATATCCCCCACATGTCCGTCATTTCGTGTGCCTGTTGATGAGCGATTTAAACAGAGCGACAGAGCGATTCCAAAGGGTTGACTTGAGCGACAGAGCGAAAAATAAATATCTCGGTGTGAACGCCCCTTAAGACTGCATAGGTAGTGGTGACATCAGTGCTGGTCATCCCTGAACCTCTGCTGATGGATAACAACTGACTGACACAGCACAACACAGACGGACACACACACAGACAGACCCGCGCGCAGGGAGGTTCACTCACAGTTTGAACACCGCTGAACGCTTGCCCAGCATCATCTTGACAAAGTTCCGATAGTTGATGGTACCGCTGTTGTCGCTGTCCACCTCCGCGATCATCTTCTTCAGCTGCAAGTGAGTCTTGGGAACCCCCAGCTTCTCCATCATCCGCTTCAGACCCATGATATCTGACACAACATATAACAAAACACATCCATGCTCACACCCAGGAACATGAAGAACCATCTCAAATAACCCTTTCTTCTTCAGTGGAAAACACACAACACAGACTGTTTTAATGCCAAGAGTCAAATAGAAGACCAATGTTGCAGTGCAGAAATGTGACATGAAAAACTGTAGATTTCTCAGAATAAATGTAAGTCTGCACAACCTGGCTGATTATTTACCAGGCACTTATGACTTTAAAGGCCCCCTCCAGTCAGCTTTTCATACCTATAATAACCATTGATGTTCTATGAAAACGTACATGTGCGCGTGTGTCTGTTCTCTCTTTGTTAAACTCTTTGTCTGCACTCAGTCCGGAAATACCGGAAGCAGCTGCCGCCATGACAGTTGCCCGCATTTTCGGGAAAAAAAAAAAAAAAACTTCTCTAGAGTTTTAGACTCACAATATTGTTATAATATCAACAACTAGCCAACATATATCAAAGCTGGTTGGTGGGCTTTATGGAAAGAGCGTGACTCAAACTGATTAAAAGTTATTATGGGCGGCATTTTGAGCCTGGCGAACACTTAGTCAGCAAACGTAGCTCACAGCTAACCGCTAGCTAATGCCAGAGGCTAACGCCAGCTACTGTAACCAATTGTAATCAAATACATCCATGACTGTAATTTATTATCTGAATATCATACGTCAGTCGTTATAATGTCCGACGTTCTCACCCGTTTTTAAACATCAGCTTATTTTTTAGGACTTTGAGCCCAAAAGAAGATTTATTCACAAAATACACTGTGGGGGAACACTGTGGCTAATCAGCAGAGCAGGAAAAACACATAAAATATCTTAAAAATGACCAAATCCACTGGAGGGGGGCTTTAGGTTAGGTATAGATAATTGGTATAGATAATCGTACTACTATCCGAGGTGTGATTTCCTTCTCGCTAATGTTCACCTCACATGTGCTTAGAGCACAGAGCATCCGCGCTGCTGTAGAACATGGTGTCATCTTACACACGGGACACAACAGTGACACACGAGCCTATTCAGACCGTCTGCCCACGCTGATCTGACAACACGCAGCGTTTTAATTACCGTCCTCTCATATCAGCGCTACACACACACACACAGGTCAGCACTACACGCACAGGTCAACTGTTCTCTCATATCAGCACTACGCAGTACACACACACACACACACACACACACAGGTCAGCACTACACGCACAGGTCAACTGTTCTCTCATATCAGCACTACGCAGTACACACACAGGTCAACTGACAAGTTGTTTTGGTCGGGTGCAGCTGGTGTTTCTGAGTGCCGGCTATTACTCACCAATCTCTCCTTGGTCATTCAGGTCAAACTCAGCGTATTTATCTGCAAAACACACACGCCCCACAAGACATCGTCAGCAGCATAATGAACAACAGTAGCAATTTATCATGAACTCACCCTCCACATCCCTCCACGCAATGTTTCCCCAACAACACCAAGCTTGGGTCAGCAAACTGTTAACACATGACGTATGTTATGACATGGTGATCACACACACACACACACACACACAAAATGACAGGTGTCTGAGAGAGTGAGACACTGACAGACAGAGGAAAGCAGGCAATGAGCAGCTGACTAGTGTTGACGAGAGAATGGAGAGTAGGTCACTAAACCTGCTGTCATGTCATCCAGACATTTACAATAATACTTGCAAAACCAAATCAGCCGTTATTAAAGCCCCAGTATGTAACTAATAACTATTTTACCAAAATATAACAGCTTCCAACTCATTTTGATGACACACTGACATCTAATATGGAGACTGGAGCATCGGTCATTCCCACTCCACGCCCCGCTCGCCTGTTTCTGCACAATGTAACTGCTGCAGCTCCTTCCTATTATGAAAAGCCTTCCTCTGACAAACTAACGGGACACTTTTATTGTGAAGAACGTATAGGAAGTGAAATGTGTTTCGCTCAGAGATAGCAAGCTTGATGATTAGTGGCGCTACAAACAAAATTTGGGGATATTTGGAGCAATTTTTCCCAGTGAATCAGTTATAAATACTGCAGAGAGGTTAGCAAGCTCTAATCCCGCCCCTCTGTCGTCCTATCCCAAACTACGGCCCCGCCCCCCTGTCCACTTGCACTTAGCCCAATGCTACAGCAATCAAACTCCACACTTCCAGAGCGTGTGTCAGACGTGCTCTACATCAAACTCCACACTTCCAGAGCGTGTGTCAGACGTGCTCTGCATCAAACTCCACACTTCCAGAGCGTGTGTCAGACGTGCTCTGCATCAAACTCCACACTTCCAGAGCGTGTGTCAGACGTGCTCTACATCAAACTCCACACTTCCAGAGCGTGTGTCAGACGTGCTCTACATCAAACTCCACACTTCCAGAGCGTGTGTCAGACGTGCTCTACTTCCAGAGCGTGTGTCAGACGTGCTCTACATCAAACTCCACACTTCCAGAGCGTGTGTCGGACGTGCTCTACATCAAACTCCACACTTCCAGAGCGTGTGTCAGACGTGCTCTACATCAAACTCCACACTTCCAGAGCGTGTGTCAGACGTGCTCTACATCAAACTCCACACTTCCAGAGCGTGTGTCAGACGTGCTCTGCATCAAACTCCACACTTCCAGAGCGTGTGTCAGACGTGCTCTACATCAAACTCCACACTTCCAGAGCGTGTGTCGGACGTGCTCTACATCAAACTCCACACTTCCAGAGCGTGTGTCAGACGTGCTCTACATCAAACTCCACACTTCCAGAGCGTGTGTCAGACGTGCTCTACATCAAACTCCACACTTCCAGAGCGTGTGTCAGACGTGCTCTACATCAAACTCCACACTTCCAGAGCGTGTGTCAGACGTGCTCTACATCAAACTCCACACTTCCAGAGCGTGTGTCAGACGTGCTCTACATCAAACTCCACACTTCCAGAGCGTGTGTCAGACGTGCTCTACATCAAACTCCACACTTCCAGAGCGTGTGTCAGACGTGCTCTACTTCCAGAGCGTGTGTCAGACGTGCTCTACATCAAACTCCACACTTCCAGAGCGTGTGTCAGACGTGCTCTACATCAAACTCCACACTTCCAGAGCGTGTGTCAGACGTGCTCTACATCAAACTCCACACTTCCAGAGCGTGTGTCAGACGTGCTCTACATCAAACTCCACACTTCCAGAGCGTGTGTCAGACGTGCTCTACATCAAACTCCACACTTCCAGAGCGTGTGTCAGACGTGCTCTACATCAAACTCCACACTTCCAGAGCGTGTGTCAGACGTGCTCTACATCAAACTCCACACTTCCAGAGCGTGTGTCGGACGTGCTCTACTTCCAGAGCGTGTGTCAGACGTGCTCTACATCAAACTCCACACTTCCAGAGCGTGTGTCAGACGTGCTCTACATCAAACTCCACACTTCCAGAGCGTGTGTCAGACGTGCTCTACATCAAACTCCACACTTCCAGAGCGTGTGTCGGACGTGCTCTACATCAAACTCCACACTTCCAGAGCGTGTGTCAGACGTGCTCTACTTCCAGAGCGTGTGTCAGACGTGCTCTACATCAAACTCCACACTTCCAGAGCGTGTGTCAGACGTGCTCTACATCAAACTCCACACTTCCAGAGCGTGTGTCAGACGTGCTCTACATCAAACTCCACACTTCCAGAGCGTGTGTCAGACGTGCTCTACATCAAACTCCACACTTCCAGAGCGTGTGTCAGACGTGCTCTACATCAAACTCCACACTTCCAGAGCGTGTGTCAGACGTGCTCTACATCAAACTCCACACTTCCAGAGCGTGTGTCAGACGTGCTCTACATCAAACTCCACACTTCCAGAGCGTGTGTCGGACGTGCTCTACTTCCAGAGCGTGTGTCAGACGTGCTCTACATCAAACTCCACACTTCCAGAGCGTGTGTCAGACGTGCTCTACATCAAACTCCACACTTCCAGAGCGTGTGTCAGACGTGCTCTACATCAAACTCCACACTTCCAGAGCGTGTGTCGGACGTGCTCTACTTCCAGAGCGTGTGTCAGACGTGCTCTACATCAAACTCCACACTTCCAGAGCGTGTGTCGGACGTGCTCTACTTCCAGAGCGTGTGTCAGACGTGCTCTACATCAAACTCCACACTTCCAGAGCGTGTGTCGGACGTGCTCTACTTCCAGAGCGTGTGTCAGACGTGCTCTACATCAAACTCCACACTTCCAGAGCGTGTGTCAGACGTGCTCTACTTCCAGAGCGTGTGTCAGACGTGCTCTACATCAAACTCCACACTTCCAGAGCGTGTGTCAGACGTGCTCTACTTCCAGAGCGTGTGTCAGACGTGCTCTACTTCCAGAGCGTGTGTCAGACGTGCTCCACTAAAAGAGCGTGTGTCAGACGTGCTCTACATCAAACTCCACACTTCCAGAGCGTGTGTCAGACGTGCTCTACATCAAACTCCACACTTCCAGAGCGTGTGTCAGACGTGCTCTACATCAAACTCCACACTTCCAGAGCGTGTGTCGGACGTGCTCTACTTCCAGAGCGTGTGTCAGACGTGCTCTACATCAAACTCCACACTTCCAGAGCGTGTGTCAGACGTGCTCTACTTCCAGAGCGTGTGTCAGACGTGCTCTACATCAAACTCCACACTTCCAGAGCGTGTGTCAGACGTGCTCTACTTCCAGAGCGTGTGTCAGACGTGCTCTACTTCCAGAGCGTGTGTCAGACGTGCTCTACTTCCAGAGCGTGTGTCAGACGTGCTCTACATCAAACTCCACACTTCCAGAGCGTGTGTCAGACGTGCTCTACATCAAACTCCACACTTCCAGAGCGTGTGTCAGACGTGCTCTACATCAAACTCCACACTTCCAGAGCGTGTGTCAGACGTGCTCTACATCAAACTCCACACTTCCAGAGCGTGTGTCAGACGTGCTCTACATCAAACTCCACACTTCCAGAGCGTGTGTCAGACGTGCTCTACATCAAACTCCACACTTCCAGAGCGTGTGTCAGACGTGCTCTACATCAAACTCCACACTTCCAGAGCGTGTGTCAGACGTGCTCTACTTCCAGAGCGTGTGTCAGACGTGCTCTACTTCCAGAGCGTGTGTCAGACGTGCTCTACTTCCAGAGCGTGTGTCAGACGTGCTCTACATCAAACTCCACACTTCCAGAGCGTGTGTCAGACGTGCTCTACATCAAACTCCACACTTCCAGAGCGTGTGTCAGACGTGCTCTACTTCCAGAGCGTGTGTCAGACGTGCTCTACTTCCAGAGCGTGTGTCAGACGTGCTCTACATCAAACTCCACACTTCCAGAGCGTGTGTCAGACGTGCTCTACTTCCAGAGCGTGTGTCAGACGTGCTCTACTTCCAGAGCGTGTGTCAGACGTGCTCTACATCAAACTCCACACTTCCAGAGCGTGTGTCAGACGTGCTCTACATCAAACTCCACACTTCCAGAGCGTGTGTCAGACGTGCTCTACATCAAACTCCACACTTCCAGAGCGTGTGTCAGACGTGCTCTACTTCCAGAGCGTGTGTCAGACGTGCTCTACTTCCAGAGCGTGTGTCAGACGTGCTCTACTTCCAGAGCGTGTGTCAGACGTGCTCTACTTCCAGAGCGTGTGTCAGACGTGCTCTACTTCCAGAGCGTGTGTCAGACGTGCTCTACTTCCAGAGCGTGTGTCAGACGTGCTCTACATCAAACTCCACACTTCCAGAGCGTGTGTCAGACGTGCTCTACATCAAACTCCACACTTCCAGAGCGTGTGTCAGACGTGCTCTACATCAAACTCCACACTTCCAGAGCGTGTGTCAGACGTGCTCTACATCAAACTCCACACTTCCAGAGCGTGTGTCAGACGTGCTCTACTTCCAGAGCGTGTGTCAGACGTGCTCTACTTCCAGAGCGTGTGTCAGACGTGCTCTACTTCCAGAGCGTGTGTCAGACGTGCTCTACTTCCAGAGCGTGTGTCAGACGTGCTCTACTTCCAGAGCGTGTGTCAGACGTGCTCTACTTCCAGAGCGTGTGTCAGACGTGCTCTACTTCCAGAGCGTGTGTCAGACGTGCTCTACATCAAACTCCACACTTCCAGAGCGTGTGTCAGACGTGCTCTACATCAAACTCCACACTTCCAGAGCGTGTGTCAGACGTGCTCTACATCAAACTCCACACTTCCAGAGCGTGTGTCAGACGTGCTCTACATCAAACTCCACACTTCCAGAGCGTGTGTCAGACGTGCTCTACTTCCAGAGCGTGTGTCAGACGTGCTCTACTTCCAGAGCGTGTGTCAGACGTGCTCTACTTCCAGAGCGTGTGTCAGACGTGCTCTACTTCCAGAGCGTGTGTCAGACGTGCTCTACATCAAACTCCACACTTCCAGAGCGTGTGTCAGACGTGCTCTACATCAAACTCCACACTTCCAGAGCGTGTGTCAGACGTGCTCTACATCAAACTCCACACTTCCAGAGCGTGTGTCAGACGTGCTCTACTTCCAGAGCGTGTGTCAGACGTGCTCTACTTCCAGAGCGTGTGTCAGACGTGCTCTACTTCCAGAGCGTGTGTCAGACGTGCTCTACTTCCAGAGCGTGTGTCAGACGTGCTCTACTTCCAGAGCGTGTGTCAGACGTGCTCTACATCAAACTCCACACTTCCAGAGCGTGTGTCAGACGTGCTCTACATCAAACTCCACACTTCCAGAGCGTGTGTCAGACGTGCTCTACATCAAACTCCACACTTCCAGAGCGTGTGTCAGACGTGCTCTACTTCCAGAGCGTGTGTCAGACGTGCTCTACTTCCAGAGCGTGTGTCAGACGTGCTCTACTTCCAGAGCGTGTGTCAGACGTGCTCTACTTCCAGAGCGTGTGTCAGACGTGCTCTACATCAAACTCCACACTTCCAGAGCGTGTGTCAGACGTGCTCTACATCAAACTCCACACTTCCAGAGCGTGTGTCAGACGTGCTCTACATCAAACTCCACACTTCCAGAGCGTGTGTCAGACGTGCTCTACTTCCAGAGCGTGTGTCAGACGTGCTCTACTTCCAGAGCGTGTGTCAGACGTGCTCTACTTCCAGAGCGTGTGTCAGACGTGCTCTACTTCCAGAGCGTGTGTCAGACGTGCTCTACTTCCAGAGCGTGTGTCAGACGTGCTCTACTTCCAGAGCGTGTGTCAGACGTGCTCTACATCAAACTCCACACTTCCAGAGCGTGTGTCAGACGTGCTCTACATCAAACTCCACACTTCCAGAGCGTGTGTCAGACGTGCTCTACATCAAACTCCACACTTCCAGAGCGTGTGTCAGACGTGCTCTACTTCCAGAGCGTGTGTCAGACGTGCTCTACTTCCAGAGCGTGTGTCAGACGTGCTCTACATCAAACTCCACACTTCCAGAGCGTGTGTCAGACGTGCTCTACATCAAACTCCACACTTCCAGAGCGTGTGTCAGACGTGCTCTACATCAAACTCCACACTTCCAGAGCGTGTGTCAGACGTGCTCTACTTCCAGAGCGTGTGTCAGACGTGCTCTACTTCCAGAGCGTGTGTCAGACGTGCTCTACATCAAACTCCACACTTCCAGAGCGTGTGTCAGACGTGCTCTACATCAAACTCCACACTTCCAGAGCGTGTGTCAGACGTGCTCTACTTCCAGAGCGTGTGTCAGACGTGCTCTACTTCCAGAGCGTGTGTCAGACGTGCTCTACATCAAACTCCACACTTCCAGAGCGTGTGTCAGACGTGCTCTACATCAAACTCCACACTTCCAGAGCGTGTGTCAGACGTGCTCTACTTCCAGAGCGTGTGTCAGACGTGCTCTACTTCCAGAGCGTGTGTCAGACGTGCTCTACATCAAACTCCACACTTCCAGAGCGTGTGTCAGACGTGCTCTACTTCCAGAGCGTGTGTCAGACGTGCTCTACTTCCAGAGCGTGTGTCAGACGTGCTCTACTTCCAGAGCGTGTGTCAGACGTGCTCTACATCAAACTCCACACTTCCAGAGCGTGTGTCAGACGTGCTCTACATCAAACTCCACACTTCCAGAGCGTGTGTCAGACGTGCTCTACATCAAACTCCACACTTCCAGAGCGTGTGTCAGACGTGCTCTACATCAAACTCCACACTTCCAGAGCGTGTGTCGGACGTGCTCTACTTCCAGAGCGTGTGTCGGACGTGCTCTACTTCCAGAGCGTGTGTCAGACGTGCTCTACTTCCAGAGCGTGTGTCGGACGTGCTCTACTTCCAGAGCGTGTGTCAGACGTGCTCTACTTCCAGAGCGTGTGTCAGATGTGCTCTACTTCCAGAGCGTGTGTCAGACGTGCTCTACTTCCAGAGCGTGTGTCAGACGTGCTCTACATCAAACTCCACACTTCCAGAGCGTGTGTCAGACGTGCTCTACATCAAACTCCACACTTCCAGAGCGTGTGTCAGACGTGCTCTACATCAAACTCCACACTTCCAGAGCGTGTGTCAGACGTGCTCTACTTCCAGAGCGTGTGTCAGACGTGCTCTACTTCCAGAGCGTGTGTCAGACGTGCTCTACATCAAACTCCACACTTCCAGAGCGTGTGTCAGACGTGCTCTACATCAAACTCCACACTTCCAGAGCGTGTGTCAGACGTGCTCTACATCAAACTCCACACTTCCAGAGCGTGTGTCAGACGTGCTCTACTTCCAGAGCGTGTGTCAGACGTGCTCTACTTCCAGAGCGTGTGTCAGACGTGCTCTACATCAAACTCCACACTTCCAGAGCGTGTGTCAGACGTGCTCTACATCAAACTCCACACTTCCAGAGCGTGTGTCAGACGTGCTCTACTTCCAGAGCGTGTGTCAGACGTGCTCTACTTCCAGAGCGTGTGTCAGACGTGCTCTACTTCCAGAGCGTGTGTCAGACGTGCTCTACTTCCAGAGCGTGTGTCAGACGTGCTCTACTTCCAGAGCGTGTGTCAGACGTGCTCTACTTCCAGAGCGTGTGTCAGACGTGCTCTACATCAAACTCCACACTTCCAGAGCGTGTGTCAGACGTGCTCTACATCAAACTCCACACTTCCAGAGCGTGTGTCAGACGTGCTCTACATCAAACTCCACACTTCCAGAGCGTGTGTCAGACGTGCTCTACTTCCAGAGCGTGTGTCAGACGTGCTCTACTTCCAGAGCGTGTGTCAGACGTGCTCTACATCAAACTCCACACTTCCAGAGCGTGTGTCAGACGTGCTCTACATCAAACTCCACACTTCCAGAGCGTGTGTCAGACGTGCTCTACATCAAACTCCACACTTCCAGAGCGTGTGTCAGACGTGCTCTACTTCCAGAGCGTGTGTCAGACGTGCTCTACTTCCAGAGCGTGTGTCAGACGTGCTCTACATCAAACTCCACACTTCCAGAGCGTGTGTCAGACGTGCTCTACATCAAACTCCACACTTCCAGAGCGTGTGTCAGACGTGCTCTACTTCCAGAGCGTGTGTCAGACGTGCTCTACTTCCAGAGCGTGTGTCAGACGTGCTCTACATCAAACTCCACACTTCCAGAGCGTGTGTCAGACGTGCTCTACATCAAACTCCACACTTCCAGAGCGTGTGTCAGACGTGCTCTACTTCCAGAGCGTGTGTCAGACGTGCTCTACTTCCAGAGCGTGTGTCAGACGTGCTCTACATCAAACTCCACACTTCCAGAGCGTGTGTCAGACGTGCTCTACTTCCAGAGCGTGTGTCAGACGTGCTCTACTTCCAGAGCGTGTGTCAGACGTGCTCTACTTCCAGAGCGTGTGTCAGACGTGCTCTACATCAAACTCCACACTTCCAGAGCGTGTGTCAGACGTGCTCTACATCAAACTCCACACTTCCAGAGCGTGTGTCAGACGTGCTCTACATCAAACTCCACACTTCCAGAGCGTGTGTCAGACGTGCTCTACATCAAACTCCACACTTCCAGAGCGTGTGTCAGACGTGCTCTACAGAGCGTGTGTCAGACGTGCTCTACATCAAACTCCACACTTCCAGAGCGTGTGTCAGACGTGCTCTACAGAGCGTGTGTCAGACGTGCTCTACATCAAACTCCACACTTCCAGAGCGTGTGTCAGACGTGCTCTACAGAGCGTGTGTCAGACGTGCTCTACATCAAACTCCACACTTCCAGAGCGTGTGTCAGACGTGCTCTACAGAGCGTGTGTCAGACGTGCTCTACATCAAACTCCACACTTCCAGAGCGTGTGTCAGACGTGCTCTACATCAAACTCCACACTTCCAGAGCGTGTGTCAGACGTGCTCTACATCAAACTCCACACTTCCAGAGCGTGTGTCAGACGTGCTCTACTTCCAGAGCGTGTGTCAGACGTGCTCTACTTCCAGAGCGTGTGTCAGACGTGCTCTACTTCCAGAGCGTGTGTCAGACGTGCTCTACTTCCAGAGCGTGTGTCAGACGTGCTCTACAGAGCGTGTGTCAGACGTGCTCTACTTCCAGAGCGTGTGTCAGACGTGCTCTACAGAGCGTGTGTCAGACGTGCTCTACTTCCAGAGCGTGTGTCAGACGTGCTCTACAGAGCGTGTGTCAGACGTGCTCTACTTCCAGAGCGTGTGTCAGACGTGCTCTACTTCCAGAGCGTGTGTCAGACGTGCTCTACAGAGCGTGTGTCAGACGTGCTCTACTTCCAGAGCGTGTGTCAGACGTGCTCTACAGAGCGTGTGTCAGACGTGCTCTACTTCCAGAGCGTGTGTCAGACGTGCTCTACAGAGCGTGTGTCAGACGTGCTCTACTTCCAGAGCGTGTGTCAGACGTGCTCTACTTCCAGAGCGTGTGTCAGACGTGCTCTACTTCCAGAGCGTGTGTCAGACGTGCTCTACTTCCAGAGCGTGTGTCAGACGTGCTCTACATCAAACTCCACACTTCCAGAGCGTGTGTCAGACGTGCTCTACTTCCAGAGCGTGTGTCAGACGTGCTCTACATCAAACTCCACACTTCCAGAGCGTGTGTCAGACGTGCTCTACTTCCAGAGCGTGTGTCAGACGTGCTCTACATCAAACTCCACACTTCCAGAGCGTGTGTCGGACGTGCTCTACTTCCAGAGCGTGTGTCGGACGTGCTCTACTTCCAGAGCGTGTGTCGGACGTGCTCTACTTCCAGAGCGTGTGTCAGACGTGCTCTACTTCCAGAGCGTGTGTCGGACGTGCCCTACTTCCAGAGCGTGTGTCAGACGTGCTCTACTTCCAGAGCGTGTGTCAGACGTGCTCTACTTCCAGAGCGTGTGTCAGACGTGCTCTACTTCCAGAGCGTGTGTCAGACGTGCTCTACAATGTTGCTGTGTTGCCGCCAGATTAGCAGTTGTGTAGGGATGGGAAGATAATATATCATTGCGCGATCATTTGCGATGTAAAATCATGACCATGCACATCGGTTGTACACCATCGACGCCTCTACAGTTGACTTACAAACAGACCCCGATTCCCCACAAGTGTTTACATTTACGCTACATATTTATTTTACGCTAAATACAGATGTATGGTTACATGCTCTACAATACAGTAATCGCCCATTCAAGTTTCTGACATGCGCAACATAGGCTACAGAATCTAACTAGGGGTGTCAAAATTAATCGTATAATCGATGCATCGCGATGCGGACGTGTGAATCGAATCGAAGACAGATGAATCGCCGAATCGTTTATGTTTCAATTTCTGTTGACATTCAGATTTGAAAGCACTTTCTAAGTAAAAAAGGGACTTGATATTTATCTGACTGCTTGTATTAATTGATGAAAAAGTAGCCATGTGCAGTAATAATACAGAAGATTGAGGATTTGATACTTGGAGCTGCGATACTTTGAGCTGTATCCAGATGCATCGTGGAATCGAAGACAGATGAATCGTAATCGAATGGAATCGTGAGGCCAGTGAAGATTCACAGCCCTAAATCTAACATGGTCTTACTTAATACTGCAAATACACATGTCAAACAGGCCCAGCAAGGCATCCATGTGTGTTTGGCACCATGGACTTGGATTCACAAATGGCCGCTTGCAGCTCTATTCTATGAACTATCCAAAGTGTGTAAAGCCGTGGCAACCCAAACACTGACTATATCCGACTGCTGGATTCTCTTGAAGAGTGGGGCTATACTTTATCATCTGCAACTAGGCTTTAAACAGCCATTCATAATGGTTTCCACTAGTAACTAACGAGACAACGAAGCATCTTTGTCCTGCAGATGAGATCGATGCATCTTCTCTTGTGAAGCTAACCTTTACAAACAACGAGCGAGCGCTGCATGTGAACAGTGACTGGACTTTTGGCAGCATTCATTTTCAACAGTTGTACGCCGCCATTGTGTTTCAGTGGAGGAAAAGAACATTCTCAACAACACGAGTAGCTTCTGAAGTGGCTGCTGCTGAAGTGAAGAACCTGTGGCAGGCAGACATTTCCCCCTTTTGCCCAAACGTTACCACTCTCTCCTCTCTGGAAGATCACTTCAGTCAGTCACATTATGCTCGCTATTCCTCTACCACAATGGAGCCTCTGTGTGTGTGTGTGTGTGTGTGTGTGTGTGTGTGTGTTGGGAGGGAGGAAGAGAGGCGCTTTAGCTATGGAACTGTGTGAGCCCATGGGGGGGTGGGACTGGGAGGTGGGAGGGGACAATGCTAACCCTGTTGGTAGACTCTGAGCAGAGGGCCTCTCTCCACACGCACGCAGAATATCTTGAGTGCATGATGTCTTGAGTGGGCCTGCTTTGTCGCGGAGCTGCTCGCTGATCATCTAAATCTAAAAAGGCAGTGAAAATAGCTCGACAACACTGACGTCTCCGACGCTTCTCTCTGACCTACATTCCTTTAGTGGCCGATGCCCCGAAATGACAAGAGCGTCATCGACGTAACAGCCCCCAGCATTTCCTTTGCCTCCATTTTTTCTACTTGTCTTTCACCTCCAGAAGGAGTTCAGGGTCAGAGATTCACAGCAGCAGATCATCTGTGTTGGTTTTGGTTCTTTGCAGTCCATGCTCACGGGTTAAAGGGCAGTTTATAGTACAGCGATAACACTGTAAACAGTGCAGTACAATACTGACTGATAACAGTATCATTGAATTCCATCACTTCCCCTGCCTGCCACTAGGGTCAGTGGACATAAAGGTTAATTTGCCATCCCATTTGCAAGACACTTACCCTACGGGGAGAGGAGAGGCAAGCTTTAGTTCAGGTTTCTGTCATCCATTTTTAAAACTACAACTTGACTTCTGTTCTCAATTGTCTTGACAACTGAAACAGGCACTACTTGGACAGTGTATCTTCTTATCCGCTCATCATCGTATATATTATTTTATGATATGACAACTAGGGGTGCACCGATCGATCGACACGCAATCTGTATCGGCCGATTTTGACCTCAAATATGTGATCTGCTGCTGCAGATATTTCTTTATTGTCGCCGATTGCATAGCCGATCATGCTGCACGTGAGAAACATGAGGCAGCCCATTTTCATGTCTTCAATGTCTATCGTTTAACTTTCATATTGTGCTCTAACGTTTATATCATTGTGTTGCAAAGCACACTCTTTGCTTTCGTCAGTGTACTCACCTCCAGACACAACACCAGACTGTCAACACACCCCTTGCGTCTTTGAATCACACACATCAGCTGGTGATTAGAGCAGACTCAGCAGAGAGAAGTTACCTCCAGTCCTCCCGCCTACCGAGGCATTTGCATGCTGTTAAGTCCGTGTTTGATCCATATTTGCGTGTATCCTCCTAACGTTAATAGCTCCGGTTAGCGTTAGCCGCTTTAGCTTAATCGATAAAATAGTTTACTTGGGTCGAAGTTATTTTCTTGTGTAACAGGGAAATCCCGGAAAATGGAGTATTTTTGTTGAGTGAACTGAACTGCATTGAACTGGTAACATGGAAATCCCGAAGTGGAACGATTTTTGTTCTTTTATAAACTGGACTGAGGGAACTGGACTGAACTACTAGCCATTTAGTTCAACACAGTCTTGTGCTCCAATTATCTCACACACAAAAAATCATGTTGGCGGTTTCCTTTAGCCTACACAGTATAAAATATTGATGTAGAAAAAAAGAAAATGTGCTGCACTTTCAATTTGATGCATGAAATGTAGGCCTATATGTAAAATGGACACTGTTCTATAATAGACTGCTATAGCTGCTTACAAAATGAATAAATAAATAAATATATATATATATATATCGGTGATCGGTAATCGGTGATCGGTCGATGATCGGTTGGGCAGATATTTCTCATAGGTAATCGGTGATCGGTGGCAAAAAACGTGATCGGTGCACCCCTAATGACAACTCAAAGCTTTGAATTTTTTGTGGCTTGATTCATTTTTCTTTTTGTAAACCACTTAAATCAGATTGGTTAATTGGGGAAAAAAAAGAGAAAAGATGTCAAGATTAATCATTGTAGGGCTGTCCCAGAATACCATGTTTGGGCTTTGAAGCTTCAGTGACAAGTATTTGAATATATTTGAAGCTTCAGTGATAAAGTATTTGAATATATTTGAAGCTTCAGTGATAAGTATTTGAATATATTTGAAGCTTCAGTGATCAAGTATTTGAATATATTTGAAGCTTCAGTGATAAAGTATTTGAATATATTTGAAGCTTCAGTGATAAAGTATTTGAATATATTTGAAGCTTCAGTGATAAAGTATTTGAATATATTTGAAGCTTCAGTGATAAGTATTTGAATATATTTGAAGCTTCAACGGGGGGGGGGGCAGTGGTGGGTGTGTGGGAGGTCCCAGGACAAAAATCAGGCTTCAAGATTTTCCTTTTTATCTAAACGAAAACGGCTACAAAATGTGCAATAATAATCACATCAAATAAACTACAGTCATAGCCCATAAAAACAAATTTTCTCATACACTATATAAGCCCTGCTGGCTGGCAGCATGGGCAAACTGTTGCAGTTTCAGTGCTGATAACTAACGTTAGATGAGAGGCACAAAACTATCACTAATGTTAAATGTCATAATAAGTAATAATAATAAAAAATGTTGATTACCATTTAAAAATAAATGTAAGGGGGGTAAAACACAAGAATGAAGCATTTGAATACTGATTTGGACATCCATTACCGGCATCGATTGAAGCTTCAAAGCATTCGGGTCAGTCCTAAATCATTTCAAGTATGGCTCATCATTCTTTTGGTCCCCAGTAGGATTGCTGTGATTTGTTTGGGGGAGTTTAGATACTAACCTCTGACCTCTAGTTTAGATACTGACCTCTAGGTCACTGGGACAACATGGAGCCTAAGGGGGAAGAAGAAAGCAGCGATCTCTCAGGGCCTGACCACTGGGTCCTCTTTCTGTTTATATACCGCTGTTCCATTTCCTCCAGCAAGCACGGACGGCAACTAGGACACGGGGAACTATGCTCCTTATTTCAAGACGTACGACTCCTATTCAAATAAACAGTTTACACTGCCTGGCAAATCGCATACTCAAATATCCACGGACATGACAAAGAAAATAATTACTTCACACCCTGTACACACACACCCTGTACACACACACACACACACACACACACACACACACACACACACACACACACACACACGGTATGCAATATCATCAGCGGAATAAGGGAATAGTTCTTTGGCAAGTCACGCCATTATATTCCCTCAATCAGCTCCTGGTAGCTGCATGTGTTTTTCTAGTCCCTGAAAGCAGCAGTTCTCCCAAAGATCTGCATTGTAACAACAAGCAAGAGGAACGCCCCAGCAGCACATTCCTCCCAGGCCACGGAGGACTTGGCCCTGCAAAGCACGTCGAAATCAGAGCAGTCCATCTTTCTCTCCCACACACAAAGAGAGAAAAACAAACTGTGTGTGTGTGTGTGTGTGTGTGTGTGTGTGTGTGTGTGTGTGCACAGTACACTGCCAACTCACAAACAAATATTCAGTGTAACACTCCCACGAATAAGGTTGGGTAGCGAGCTCGGTACTAGAGGAGAATTTTGGTATTTTTCAAGGGGACCCTATTTGTTTTTATTTGTATGTATCACTAAGTCATGTGGACAGAAATTTGAAATTGATGCAGTAATGACCAAGAGATCGCTTCAGTTGGCAGCTGCTTTTCCCACAGGGGATAACTTCCATATTGCTCACCTGACGTAATCCAAGTCTCCACATCTGCCACTTGAAAAGATGTTATTTACACCCTGGTTTTAGCTGAAATATAGCATGTGCAGCTAGACGTGCTCCATTTATTCTTCCTCCAGCACCTGGCTACATGTATAATATACTAGGTAGCATGCTTGATTCCTAGGCTCGCCCGCCCTGCAGCTCGCATACGCAGCTTGGCCGCTGCGTGGCCTCGCCCGCAGCTCGGCTGTTGCATGGCCTCGCCTGCCCTATTGGAGCGCGCGCAATGTCTCCCTCTCTCTCCCCCTCTCTCTCTCCTCTCTCTCCCTCAGTTGCTCTCGTCTCCCTCTCTCTCTCCCCCCTCTCCCTTGGCTCTCTCTCCCTCTCCCTCTGTCGCTCTCGTGTGCGTGTCACTGATGACATCATCAGTGATGTCACAATTAGGGATGCACGATATATCTGCAATCATATCGGTATCGGCAGATGTTAGTCATTTTTTTACATATCGGCATCGGTCCGATGTTGCAATGTTAATATCGGTTATCATCGGTATCAGCCAAATGTTTCACATTGAGAGGAAACATTGTGATAAATCTATGATTTATGGGCTTTTCCAAATGTTTTGGAAATTAAGAAATGCATAACTATCAAATTCACAGTGTTTACATGTGTTTTTCAGTATGTACAAAATGTTATTATCATAGAAATGTGTTTTTAGAAAGAACATAGACATCTGTAAATATCTGTTATCAGCCATACCATTCACATCGGTGCATCCCTACTCACAATGCCTATGTATGACATCACTGATGACTAGGGATGGGCATTTCTAGCAAAAACACTATTCGAAATTCGCTGGCCAAATTCGAATTTAATTCGAAATTCGAAAATAAAAATAAAAATGTAAAAAGAATTATTATTTTTTTTTGTGAGTGAAATGTTGCATTGTCTCCCCTGATTCTAAGTCTACGGCTTTATTAATTAATATAAAAAGCTTCTGCTGTGGATTTTTAGCTCAAACAAGCATTGCACTACTGAAGTAAAGAACATGTTACATGACATTGACATTTTCGAAAATAAAAAACAGTTTTGACAATCATGAGTGGTTCATTAAATATTTAGTAGGCTCAGGTCTGAGTGCCAAAGGGGTGCCAAAGTCACCCCCTCTCCCTCTTCATGGGATTTCATCCGCCATTCATTTTTCCATAAACCTTGCTTAAAATGCTTATAAAAATTGTTCTACTTGCTCAAACCAAGCGATTTCTTAGAATCAGGGGAGACAATGCAACATTTCACTCAAAAAAAAAAAAAAAAAAAAAAAAAAATCGAATTTCGAATTTCAATAATAAAAGTCGACCTTGATAATAACAACGATTATTCGAAAATTCGAAATTCGATGCCCATCCCTACTGATGACATAATCACTGATGACATCATCAGTGACATCACTGAACTATATCCTTGTGAGTGAATTTATGACATCACTGTCATCAGTGGGCCAGACAGCCTGAGCTCCCTTTTACATACTGATGATGATGATGATATAAATAGGGTCCAGGTTGAAAAATACCAAAATTCTCCTTTAAGGGTACCGACCGAAGTACGTTGGTACTACCCAGTACCAATTCACTTCAAATCAAACATGCCCAATTTCGGCACCTCAGAGCGCATCTGGGTGAGAGAGGGAAAGCGAGAGAGAGGGAAAGCGAGAGAGCGAGACTACACGTTCAAAGCTCGGAGTTGTCTTGAACGCAACAGCGAGATGATGTCACCCCGGCACCTTGTGTTGAACACAGTGCAATGCTGAGCCAAAAAGCGGTCGCAAGTGCGGTTAATCTTTTCAAAACTTGACGCACACAACACTCATATTCGTGATGCGAAATGCAAACTGGCCATGGCAACACGTCTAACCTGAAGAACCACCTGGTGGTCAAACACAAAATATTTCTAAAAAGTGTACCGTATTTCAACCCAAGTTCCCCGCAGCGCAGCAGCTGTGGCATGTTCGACGTGTTCAGCTAATTATTAATTAGCCAGTTGGATAAGTTGTTGAGATAACTGGGCTCTATTCATTGTGTTGGCTGATGTTAGCTTAGCGGTTTTACTAGCGTTATCATTATCATCAGCTTGTGAGTGGTGTCGTTTACATTCTTGCTTTCATTGACATGCTTTCATTGACACTCTCAACCTGCCCTCGTGTCAGTGAGCGCCGCCGTCACATAGGTTACATGCTTCCCCCTGGCGCAGAGCCAGAGAGACTTCCTCCGAGTCGCACACAACAACTATGTCCTCACGCTGTCCCCTGGTGGTGAAAGACTGTGACAGGTTGGAGGTTCTACTGATCTACTAGGACCGGTTTGGAAGGGGAGAGGGAAGGGTTTTATTTTGTGCGGTGTGTGTAAAATGTTCTAAATAAATAAATAAATGTTGAAATTGGGGTTTGTCTGTCTGTATTATTTTCTTTGGCCAGTTGTATTGATTTGCTAGTCATTGTTAATTTCTTCATGTTGCAGATGTTGGTGCCATATTAGATGCCCCTAGACACGAGTTTGTTTTAGAATATTGAGACCAGTCAATAGCAGACACCAGCTGATTCAATTTAAAGTCGCTCACCGTCTTCACTACTCCAAGCATAAATTACACAAGATCTTCCCTTCTGTTTCGCCACTATGTGACAGGTGTCAGAGGGCACACTATCTCATGCCTTCTGGTTCTGCCCTTTATTAACGAGATTCTGGGCTAAAATATTTGATTGGTACTCTAGGGCCTACAACACAACCCTACAGCTGGAGGCAGAACTCACCATCTTCAGCTGCTCAGAGTCCTCTCTCTGAACTTCCCTACAGCTGTGCAACAGTCTCTGACACTGGGGACCACTGTCGCCAAGAGACTCATTCTGGGTTAGGGTTAGGAGTGGAAGTCCTCCTCTCCACCCTCTTTTCGGGTATGGCTGATGGACATGATTTCTGTTATACAGATGGAGAGACTCAGGTCCCTGAGGACCAACTCGCTTGGGAGGTTCTCAACTATCTGGGACCCGTTTCTGGCCTACTTTGATGAGGTTAAGAATGACAGGTGAGTGAGGTTGGGGGTGACTGATGGCTCGCCTGACTGGTGTCTTGTGGACTCCTTGTGTGAGATCCCAAGCACCTCATCTATTACATTACATAGATGAGCACCTTGAACAGCTGGTAGCATCACATTGCCTGCCCCCCCCGTGTCTGAGCCTGTTGTCTTGTATATTGTTCCATAAAAATAAAAATAAATTAGGGAAAAAAGAAAAGTAAAGAGACCAGTCCATGACACATTATATTGCGTTTGTAATACACCGTTATTGAAACATGCCTGGTAAATTTCAGATTTGTTCGGTAAAATACATTCATTAGCGGACCCCTGTCTGCCTCTGCTCTGAGCTCGCAGGTGCACTCTCGTCCCAGACACGCCCACTTTAATCCCAGACACGCCCACTTTAACGGTCACACTCACATGCATAATGCATCTCACTCATATGCATCCAACACTGCCACGGAGCCATGCCATTATTAGACTGTCTTGTTATTATTATTATTTTTTACAACTGAAATCAAATTATTATTATTATTCTTTGTAAACTACCAAAAAAAGGTACTATTGGGTACCGTTAGCGAATTCCAGGTACCAGGTAGCGGTTCAAATGTAAACTGTACCCAACCCTACCCACAAATGGACACAAGCACACATACTGGTGGACCTATGTATGCATTTCCCTGATAAGAGCAAGGATACCGATACATCCGAGGGGAGGATAGTTCCTTACTTTTGAAAGCTTCCAGTTTTTCAAGCAGGTCCTCGTCATCCTTGTATTTCTCGTCTTCCATGTACTCCTGGGAAGGAAGGAGAAGGGAGAGAGTGAACAAACCTAGTTTACTCTGACAGGGGTCAGACACTTTGACCCCTGTGTTTGTTTCCTCATTCTTGATGAAAAGAGTATTGCTGTGTGCCCAAGTCTCAAATACAGCTACTAGCAGCAATGAGCAGGCTATGGCAGCAGGGCAAAACATGCACTTGAGTTCCTTGATTTCCCCAGCATTGTGGATAGTAGCGCTTTATCGTCACAACAGAACTCCAAACAGCTGTATTTTCTTGAAATCTCATGTCATTCTAATATGCGGGTCATGAGCCAAAAGGCCAAAAATATGGCAAACATTAAGGGTCCTAAAAAAATTGTCCAGATAAATATCTGTACAATGTTTCACATCTCTATGACTAGTTAAAAAGGAAGACTCTCCCACACACTGACTACCACTTAAAGGCTTTTATTAAAGTCCCTGGAAACCAAAATCCACAAAAACCTTCCCCACTATTAAATTTAGGGTCTTATGTGAGTAATTGTGTGCCTCAGAAAGTAGTTGACATTACTTTCAACCCTAACCCCAAAAATCGACACTTTTCTACAAGGTCTGGATTTCCATTTCCTCATTGAAGAGAGCGGTGCGCGCGGTGCTAAAATGCATGATCTTATCACGTCATAAGATTTAATCGAATCACACACAGTAGCACTGTGCACTCGCAGCGGCAGAGATCTCTTCCTCTCTGTCAGTAGGCTATGCGCGCCCCACACACACACACACACACAAGAGAGAGGTCTCCTCCGAGAGAGAGAGACCTGCTGCAGACGGGACACGCCCACACAGTCCGCGGGAGAAAATACACTCTAAAATCTACCGGTAATTGATTCTCATGACTGTTGCCATGACTGTCAAACCTAAATTTATATACTTTGCGACGTTCATCATCGTTCAAATTTGGCTGGTGGCTTATTAACATAGGTTCCTGTGATGTGATGAACTCAAAATGCTAAATAATAAAAAGATATTTTTGGTTTCCAGGGACTTTAAATATATAATTGCAACGTTTCGGTCAAACGACCTTCATCTGGTATATGGTACAGTATGACAAACACTGGAACCTGTTTAAATAGGATCTCTCTGACTAACTGACTATGACTAACGGCGAGGTAGGGCGGAGCCTCACCTGTTGGTCAGACCACAGCCATAGCTGATCTGATGAGTAGAGGGATTGACATTGTTGCAGCTTGACTATATATATTGTTTTTACTATATTGTTTCCAGCAGCATCGGGGTACCCCATGAAAATAGGCTGTCTCACACTGACCCCCAACAGCTGAGTCAACAACATGCCAAGCCCCATCTGTGTGAACGTAGTCTTTGTAGAAACCATGCTGGTGGCTCACTGTACTTTTCCGCGTGAGGGATTCACTTTATATTATTGTCCATCTTCTTCATTTTCTCCACAGATTCGCACATCAAAGATGATTTGTTTTGGATTTTTCTCAGCCAGTGTCGTGACTTGTGACTGGGCAATCTTTGGACAAGCCTACACATCTGTCTCTCTGAATAACAAGCTAAAAAGGCTTTTGAAACGGTTATTTTTCACAAAAATAATCTTTGTCGCGAAATAGTCGATGAAAGAAGGTTATATTAAGGTGTTTGTTTCATAATTAACTTGATTGAATTTGTGCTCATTCAAAGATAGTGTCATCACGAAGGGCTATAACACTTTAAAACAGTTCAGTTATTTGTCGTTCAAAATTATGATTTATTTTGTTTCCCTGTCACAAAAGGATAATAATAATAATAATAATAATAATAATAATAATACTGTAAATTAAACATATGAGCCAAATTATTATTTTTAACATCTGTCGGCCCAGAATTTTGCAATCGGTGGTGGATCAATAATAATAATAATAATAATAATAATAATAATAATAATAATAATAATAATAATAATAATAGTAACAGCAATCCCTTCCCTATAAATCTAATAGGTCTGATGCTGTGGTAACCTAAAAAGGACATTTATCTCACGCTGTCATGTAGGGCTGCACAATATATCGTTTCAGCATCGTCATCGCAATGTGCACATGCGCAATAGTCACATCGCAGAGCATGCAATGTCAAGTAAGGTAAATGAACTGATAACATACAGTAATGCATGCCCTCTCGGTGACGTTCTAAGCTCTTTTCCTACTAACTATAGTACCTTTACTCACTTAGGATCCTGCAACTCACCCTGGCTGTGGCTAAAAACACACTCACTTCCTACTACGTCAACCGTGCACGTTACCCACTAGGCCATCTTCTTAAACAGGCAAGGCTTGATAGACCTATTCAAGACTTTTGGTGAAAATTCCTGTCTTTTTTCATATCGCAATATATATCGCAGAATAAAAAAATATTGCAATGTCAGTTTTTTCCAATATCGTGCAGCCCTACTGTCATGACAGCCAATCACCAGCCGCATTAGAGCGCGGTGTGCAAGCATGTCGCATGCTTATAGGCTCAATGACGCTGTTTTGTTTTGGTATCGAAAATTGGTATCGTTTGACAAGGGAGGTTTCGATACCCCTTAGTATCGATGCTTTCATTTCGGTGCCAAGTAAGTATCGAAACTCGATACCAAGCCCTAGCTGTCCATCCTGATAAGAGGATTCAAAAAGTCAAACTTCAGGATGCTGAATCACATGCATATCCCTCCTCCCTCAGTGTCAGTTCTCATGGCTCTATTCAAAGTGGAACACCTCGCCAGGGTGGAGGGAAGATAGTGGAAAAACGCCTGAAGAGATGTAGGCTACTAATGAAATTATAATGGAGCAATCTGCCATGTGGGCGTCATAACTTCAATCTCCAAGGAAAGGAGAGAGAGAGAACCATGTATGTAGATGAGAGTGTATATACAGTAGTGAGGCTGTTCTCAGCATTGGCCTCTATGAGTCTGTGAAGCTTCAGATGAGAGTGTATATACAGTAGTGAGGCTGTTCTCAGCATTGGCCTCTCTGCGTCTGTGAAGCTTCAGATGAGTGTATATACAGTAGTGAGGCTGTTCTCATCATTGGCCTCTATGTGTCTGTGAAGCTTCAGATGAGAGTGTATATACAGTAGTGAGGCTGTTCTCAGCATTGGCCTCTCTGCGTCTGTGAAGCTTCAGATGAGAGTGTATATACAGTAGTGAGGCTGTTCTCAGCATTGGCCTCTATGAGTCTGTGAAGCTTCAGATGAGAGTGTATATACACTACAGTAGTGAGGCTGTTCTCATCATTGGCCTCTATGTGTCTGTGAAGCTTCAGATGAGAGTGTATATACAGTAGTGAGGCTGTTCTCAGCATTGGCCTCTCTGCGTCTGTGAAGCTTCAGATGAGAGTGTATATACAGTAGTGAGGCTGTTCTCAGCATTGGCCTCTATGAGTCTGTGAAGCTTCAGATGAGTGTATATACAGTAGTGAGGCTGTTCTCAGCATTGGCCTCTATGTGTCTGTGAAGCTTCAGATGAGAGTGTATATACAGTAGTGAGGCTGTTCTCAGCATTGGCCTCTATGTGTCTGTGAAGCTTGTAATGATAAGGATGATGAACACACGCCACTACTGGATGTTAGGCAAGGACGCCTGACTCAGCTCAGCTGACTGAGTCACTACTGCAACCTCCACACATGAGTCACTACTGCAACCTCCACACATGAGTCACTACTGCAACCTCCACACATGAGTCACTACTGCAACCTCCACAGAAAGGAATGTCCTTTATCAAACACACTGCATACTACAGTCTGCATCCTACAGTCTGCACCCTAAAGCCTGCACCCTGCAATGCCTGTATCCTACAGTCTGCATCCTACAGTCTGCACCCTACAGTCTGCACCCTAAAGCCTGCATCCTACAGTCTGCACCCTAAAGCCTGCACCCTAAAGCCTGCATCCTACAGTCTGCACCCTAAAGCCTGCACCCTAAAGCCTGCATCCTACAGTCTGCATCCTACAGTCTGCACCCTAAAGCCTGCACCCTAAAGCCTGCATCCTACAGTCTGCATCCTACAGTCTGCACCCTAAAGCCTGCACCCTAAAGCCTGCATCCTACAGTCTGCATCCTACAGTCTGCACCCTAAAGCCTGCATACTACAGTCTGCATCCTACAGTCTGCATACTACCGTCTGCATACTACAGCCTGCATCCTACAGCCTGCATCCTACAGTCTGCATACTACCGTCTGTATCCTACTGCCCGTATGCTACAGTCTGCACCCTGCAGTCTGTATCCTACTGCCCACACCCTACACCCATACTACCATCTGTAATGTATCCTACTGCCCGTATGCTACAGTCTGCACCCTACAGTCTGTATCCTAACGTCTGTATCTTACTGCCCGCACCCTAGTCTGTATCCTACAGTCTGTATCCTAACGTCTGTATCTTACTGCCCGCACCCTAGTCTGTATCCTACAGTCTGTATCCTAACGTCTGTATCTTACTGCCCGCACCCTAGTCTGTATCCTACAGTCTGTATCCTAACGTCTGTATCTTACTGCCCGCACCCTAGTCTGTATCCTACAGTCTGTATCCTAACGTCTGTATCTTACTGCCCGCACCCTAGTCTGTATCCTACAGTCTGTATCCTAACGTCTGTATCTTACTGCCCGCACCCTAGTCTGTATCCTACAGTCTGTATCCTACAGTCTGTATCTTACTGCCTGCACCCTAGTCTGTATCCTACAGTCTGTATCCTAACGTCTGTATCTTACTGCCCGCACCCTAGTCTGCACCCTACAGTCTGTATCCTAACGTCTGTATCTTACTGCCCGCACCCTAGTCTGCACCCTACAGTCTGTATCCTAACGTCTGTATCTTACTGCCCGCACCCTAGTCTGTATCCTAACGTCTGTATCTTACTGCCCGCACCCTAGTCTGTATCCTAACGTCTGTATCTTACTGCCTGCACCCTAGTCTGTATCCTACAGTCTGTATCCTAACGTCTGTATCTTACTGCCTGCACCCTAGTCTGTATCCTACAGTCTGTATCCTAACGTCTGTATCTTACTGCCTGCACCCTAGTCTGTATCCTACAGTCTGTATCCTAACGTCTGTATCTTACTGCCCGCACCCTAGTCTGCACCCTACAGTCTGTATCCTAACGTCTGTATCTTACTGCCTGCACCCTAGTCTGTATCCTACAGTCTGTATCCTAACGTCTGTATCTTACTGCCCGCACCCTAGTCTGTATCCTACAGTCTGTATCTCTCTTTCTCAACACTGTGTGCAGCAGCTTTAATGCAGCTCTATCATCACTAGCAGGAAATCTGTCTGTCAGTATCTACAAGGTCTCATAAGGAGGTCAAACAGTGCATACTTCATCTAATTGGAGATTCAAATGTCATTACTGTTTATCAGCTAAAGAAAGTCATTTATATTAACCCAATTAGGGGTGTGCCATACCACCCAATCCAATCCTGCCAACTTCAATGGGTAAAACATGGCACAAACACTGAGCAGGCCCAGGGATTAACTTAGACTCCCAACACATCCCGCCCATGAAAAATGTATCCACTCATGATATTGTATGGCTCTGTGGATAAAGTTTCTTCCAAATGCTATGTTGTTGTGTTGGTGATGATGTCACTGAATCAAAACGCTGCCTCTAGTGACATTGCACCTATCTGCTTGAGTAAGAGAAGCTCTTTCCTTGCTCTAATGCCAACAAGTGAATGATGTAAAAAGAATGCACAGCTGCATCAATGTAATCTCCATAGGGGACAGTGAGTACTTGCAGGAATATTATATGTCTATGCACAGTTGCAGTCGTTATATAACTGGTGCTCCCAGCCATCCTCGACCTGGCTGATTATCTCCCCCGGTACATGCGGCCATGCAGGGCAGAGAGCTGATGACAGGCAGGGAGGCCGCCACCAGGACACAAGAGGATATACAGGAATCTAGTTCATCTGTACTGTGGGAAGCAGCTACTACCAGAGGCAGCTACGCTGTCAGAGCGGCATGAGGCGCGCCAACGTTACCCCAGCAGCCCAGAAAGACAAAGAGCCCATTCAGACTCACCGCCTCCCAGACCCAGACACCTGTTTCCCGGCCAGACACAAGGGGATCAACGGGAATAACAGCGACACAGTCTGGGGAATACGTGCACAGAAGCTGCCTGGTTGCACATGCATTTTAAGGAATGGGGCGCATGAGTCGGTCGATGCGGTCGGGTCAGCTCGGGCCACAGATGTGACAGCATGCAGCCACTCAACAAGTGCCACACCATAAAAAATGTGGCTCTTATCAGTTGCATCACACGAAAAAAAATGTGATCCGTTGTGTTACACACGGGGGATTAATTATTATATATTAATTATATATATAGCAAGACACATTCAGTTTCACTTCACATCTAACGTTAGTTGACCCAAATGCCATTGTCTTGTATCATCTGTCACCACACTTTCAGATAGGGCCAATGCCTTAATTAATACTACATCAAATGACAAAACAGGCGTGACGATACCTTGTTAATTTCTTCCAGTTTTTCCCTTTGCTGGGCCTTTAATAGTCCAAAGGCTTTCCCTCCTGCAGAAAGAAAATCAGGTTATTCCAGACAGCAATGTCATATCATCGCCACCATCACGTATGTGTGGCCAGGCTTAGCATGTGCGCTAGCCGGCCTACTGATGCTCCATTGAAAAGACGTTAGCTATAGTGACCCGGCAGGTTGGAGTTACGCACCAGAGAAAGCAAATGCCCAGAAAAGACCCAGACCCGCTCGGCATTTCATACGTACCTTGAGCAGTCATGGCGAATGCCTGTGATCAATAGATCCACAACGTGAGGAATCACCAGGGCGACTGGCTTGACTTCCGCGGCTGCAGCCCGGTCAAGGCGGTTGTCCTCTTCTAATTCTGTGGAGGGGCGGGGCTCAGGCTGAGTGGGCGGGGTTGAGCGCGAGCAGCGTCAAGTCAGACACAGGTAAGCATAAGATGTCCCGTCACAACTTTCAAAATAAAACCTATACAAGGAATCAGCGTGACGTCACATCGCTTATATTTTGACATTCAGAGTGAGAGCAAACAAGCTCAAGAGGCTGATGTAGCCTATAATGCATGTCGTGTTAAAGTTGTGTGAACTGTCACACCCGGTTGCTTGTGAATAACGTGAGTATCGCTGATTTTAGACAACTTGGGAGCGAGAGTGGTGTGGAAGTCTATGGGCGGATATAGCGACTCTGAAGGGCAGATGATAACGTCATCTAAGCACCTTTCTGCTAAAACAAACAAAAACAAAAAACAATAGGACTCCCTGTCCCGTGATCTAGCAAGACTTCCGGTTGCTTTTACTCTACTGCAGCTGACAGTGTGATGTCATGAGCGTGTGCATAATGTTGGTGCCGAGTCTGCCGACCTTGGAGACGGCGTGTCCAGTGTCCAATAGTTGTCCGGAAATGTCACTATTCGTGCCTTTGGGTGGATTTGACGGCCCACCATTTTTTTTACTCCTACTGGCCTTAGCTGACAGTGTGAGAGCCAAAGTCGAACATCATTTCCTGCTTCAGCACTGTACCAGAGATTTTCATCCGCCATTTATTTTCCCATAACCCTAACCTAACCCTAACCCTAGCCTACATTTCGTAAAATGCTTATAAAAAATAGTTTTGACACCTGGACACGGGGGTGTCCAGTGTCCAATGTAAAGGCTATGCAGTCCAGTGAACATAATTTAGGCATAGATCTATTTAGATAGGCTACTGAGAAGAATGTTCTCAATGTTATTGAATATTGAAACAGTTATTGTCATACGGAAACATAATTGTGTATTGTGTAGCTTCGTTAAATGCTTAATTTATAGTTTTACTGTGCAAATTTATCATTTTTCAATGACTTCTGTGTGCTCTAGGCTTGTGCAAAAAGGTTATTTTACTTTGAAAAACGGCCACCGGAAATGCTTATTGTTGCTGACGGTACAGAGGTAGCTGAACACACTTGGACGAAGCAAGTGTGTGAATATTCTTGAGCGGAGGTCTCCTTACCGATTTCCCACCTTTCATCGTTTACAAGTTTGTAATTGACCAACAGAAGACTGTATGATATTATCGCGAATATATAAACTGGAGACGAGGCTCCGGAGAGGAAGAATCTATTCTCTCAGATGAATGGTTTAGTTAGCTGTGAAGCTAATGGAGCTAACGTATTGGAGCTTTGAAGAACAACGCGTGTCAGTAAATCGGTCAGGAGAAAACGTTCCTGTGTCACTGTATGGAAATGTCTAATGTCCAAAAACCTGACAGCGTTGGTGAACTAGCGACTAACTGCGGCCGTTGAGAGCTATTTGGGCTGTTTTGAAAGAATATATAGCAGAGTACGAGGAGGAAGCTTCTTTGCCTAGGCCCTAAACCTTCATATCTTCCCACTCCACTGAGTTGACTGCTTCTGAAGAAGGAAATGGAGTGTGACGAGTTAACCATTCAGTCTGATATCAGACTAGAATCTTCTCCTTCCAAAAACATCCAGCAACACTGTTGGACACTGCTGGACACTGATTTAAAACCTGTAGTGTGGTTACACAGGGTAGCCATACCTCCAGACTTCCAGCAGTTGTTGGCCATTAAAGAAGTTCCCCCTGAGCTGCAGGAGTGGGGCCGCAGTGTGGAGCGGGAGAACCCAGAGCCCCCACACATTAAAGAGGAACAGGAGGAACTCCGGATCAGTCAGGAGGGAGAGCAGCTTCAGGAGGATCCAGAGCCCCCACACATTAAAGAGGACCAGGAGGAACTCCGGATCAGTCAGGAGGGGGAGCAGCGTCAGGAGGACCCAGAGCCCCCAGACATTGAAGAGGAACAGCAGGAACTCTGGATCAGTCAGGAGGGGGAGCAGCGTCAGGAGGACCCAGAGCCCCCAGACATTAAAGAGGAACAGGAGGGACTCTGGATTAGTCAGGAGGGAGAGCAGCTTCAGGAGGACCCAGATCCCCCACACATTAAAGAGGAACAGGAGGAACTCTGGATCAGTCAGGAGGGGGAGCAGCTTCAGGAGGATCCAGAGCCCCCACACATTAAAGAGGAACAGGAGGAACTCTGGATCAATCAGGAGGGGGAGCAGCTTCAGGAGGACCCAGAGCCCCCAGACATTAAAGAGGAACAGGAGGGACTCTGGATGAGTCAGGAGGGAGATCAGCTTCAGGAGGACCCAGAGCCCCCACACATTAAAGAGGAACAGGATGAACTCTGGATCAGTCAGGAGGGGGAGCAGCTTCAAGGGCTGGAGGAGGCTGATATCACGCAGTTCCAATTCACTCCTGTCCCTGTGAAGAGTGAAGATGAGGAAGAGAAACCTCAGTCCTCACAGCTTCATCAAAGCCAAACTGAGGAGGAGAGAGAGGCAGAGCCTCTAGCCAGCAGCTCAACTGAACAGATGAAAACAGAAGCTGATGGAGAGGACTGTGGAGCATCAGAACTAGCCAGTGCTGGCAAGACTGATGACTCTTCTGAGACTGAAGACAGTGATGATTGGATGGAAACTAGTCAATCTCAGTCTCTCTTAGACTCACAGAAAAACAGCAAAGTTCTTGGGAATAAACGCTTTATTTGCTCAGTTTGTGGTAAAAGATTTGCTACTAACAGAGACTTGACCAGACACACGAGAGTCCACACAGGAGAGAAGCCATTTAATTGCTCAGTCTGTGGTAACCGTTTTACTCGTAAAGGAAACTTGAAAACACACATGAGAGTCCACACAGGACTGAAACAATTTAAATGCTTAATCTGCGGTACAAGTTTTCATGATAAAGCATGCTTGAAAAATCACATGAAAGTCCACACAGGAGATAGACTATTTAAATGCTCAATCTGCGGTGCAAGTTTTCAGTATATAGGAAACTTGACAACACACATCAAAGTCCACACAAGAGATAAACAATTGAAATGCTCAGGTAAAAGTTTTGGGTGTAGGACACTACACATGGTAGTCCACACAGGAGATAAACCGATAACACTTTACAATAAGGTACACACATAATATAGTAGTTAGTTACTAGTAAACTAATGAGAAATAAACTTTTAGTTAATGAATAGTTAATGATTAGCTAATGGCCCTTAATCATTAACCCATTGATACCTGATGCAGCATTTGCGTGTATATCCCTCATTTGTGTGTGTATCCCTTTAAGACCGCGAACCGCGTCACGCGGTCTTAAAGGGATACACACACAAATGCTGCATCAGGTATCAATGGGTTAGTGGTAGTGTACCTTATTGTAAAGTCTTACCGATAGACCATTTAAATGATCAGTCTGTGGTAACAGTTTTGGTGATAAACAAAACCTGAAGAGACACATGATACTCCACACAGCAGAGTTGACTGATTGGGCTGAACAATATTTCAATATTATCATTGTCTAATGGAAACATATTGTGAGACCATTGATCTAGTGATTTTCACAACAATTACATATGTTCTAAATGAATGATAAAATGCAAATCATTAGTTTCTCAAACTTAGATGAAACAAACGAGGGAATGTTATTTGGAAATTACGTGTTTGTATCTTATATTATCCTGCATTTCCATTGTTCAATAGACATTTTCTAGAATGCTAAAAATAGTTTTGCTTTGTCAAACCAAGTGATTCAGCTATATTTGGAATCACGAGTGACCATAGAACATTTAATTCGGACCAAAACTTATTTTAGTTTCAGATGCATCGAAGTAGCTGTACAAAAACTAAGGAGGATTTTTCTGTGTGTAATTGTTTTTACGTTTAATTGGCCGTTTACACACCAATCCCAAATTGGTGTCTAAATCAAATTTTATTATATTTTGCAACTAAAATAAAAAGTATATAAAAGAACAAGCTAAAATATTCATAGACAACATTGAATTAACTCAGGTTCCACACATCAAGTTCTTAGGTGTCATAGTAGATGAAAGATTATCATGGAAATACCATGTTGAACTTGTCTGTAAAAAGACTATGAAGTAAATTGGTATCTTGAGTAGAGTTTGTTCTTTCATCAACAATTCTTGTCTTTTAAATTTTTATTACAGCTTAATTTATCCTTATATTATGTATTGTAATACTGTGTGGGCAGCCACTTGTCCCACGTATCTCAATAGGATCTTCTTAATCCAAAATAAATTTTTAAGAGTGATTAGTTTTGCTAATAGATGCGACTCATCTGCTCCTCTTTTCAGTAAATACAAACTTTTGTCAATTTATAATGTTAACATATATCAGACTTGTGTATTCATGTATAAATATTACTAACTAACTTAAGAAACACAACAAATTAAATAAAATTATAGTAGGGTCCTTTTCAGATGTTTCTTGAATGATGATAATGTAGTAGGTATTGTTTTTAGTGATGGAAGTAAATTGTTCCAAAGAGAGGGTCCTCTGTATTTCAATGAGTATTGATTAAGAAAAGTCAGACAAAACGGAAGATGAAAGTCCTTAGAGTGTCTTGTCGAATATGAATGTATGTCTGAAGAAACTTTAAAAAATATCTGAAAAACAATAGGTAAATCATGAGTTAGGTGTACATATTTATTCATGAATACACAAGTCTGATATATGTTAACATTATAAATTGACAAAAGTTTGTATTTACTGAAAAGAGGAGCAGATGAGTCGCATCTATTAGCAAAACTAATATTAGGGCTAACTTGTTGTATAATTTCCTTGCTAATTCTAGATTTTGTTAATTTTATTGTTTAGTCTATAAACCGTACTATTATGTAATATTTTTTCTGTTCTTTCTTTCTTTTTATTTTTCTTCCTTTTTAAAATATATCTGTTGAAATTGATATGGTGGAGGTACCTTTATAAGCCATTTTTGGCTTCCAACCTCTCCTGCACAATGAGCATTTTTTTTTAAATGATTACTGTATGTTATGTATCTATGTGCAAATAAACATAAACAAATAAACAAATTAGATTTTTGTTTGTTCTCCAGTAAATAATTGGCTTTTACTGTATGTGGTGAACAGTACTACACCAAATGACACATTCCCTTTCTGACTGTTACTGTATCCCGTCCTGCTAGTGTTACTGTACTGTTACAAGTGTCTTTTAATATTGATTGAATGAAGCCATTGGTCAGGATGCTGTAATGGTTTGTTCAGATGCAGTCCGGCCTCCTGATTGTTAATAAAAAGCCAAGAGCGTGTTTAGAAATCTGAAATCGGACCTTTGAGTCATTCATTTTGTGTGTGTGTGATCAACTGTTTTCATTGATTTTCAATTAAAAAGGAACTAAACCCCCAACCAAAATCTAATGGTGACATCTAATCAGAGGTGGGGAGTTGAGTCACATGACCTGGTAGACTCTCGAATTGTAATAGGAAATATGGCGGTCAAATCATCCCCAAATGTTGCCACAATATTGCATTCCCAGAATAAGTGACACAAAAAACCCATTTCAGTGCTACAGGAATAGCAGCATCAGTCTCTGGTAACTGAAATGAAATTGCTTGTCAGGTAAGAGAAGAAAATAAAATGCACATGAAGGCATTGTGTATGTGTACAGATTTCTAATGTAACAGCCAAACTTTCCTCCAATTTACATTTTAATATTTTTCATTCCATCAAGAATTTCAATACCGGTACACCAATTACAAAAATAAAAAAGTTATGCATGATACAGTCTAGTGCCCTTGAGTTAAGTTGTGGACCAGTGATGTCATTCATGCACAAATGACATCACTGGTCCACAATGTAACTCAAATCAACTCTCAATAACTGTCAAACTAAATGAATGCTTGCAAAACGTGCATGTCTATTCTCTTGTGGAGCTCGCCCAGCACAGTGGACACATTGTCGTACACAGTCAAGTGAAATGGTTAGTCTCAGACCATGGGGGAACAATAACACATCTGGGTTCCCACACATTCTTAAAATATCAAATACAAGCATTTTTCAAGGAATTTCCAGCCTTATTCCCTTGAGAATTGGGCCTGTGGAGAAGAGCGTGCCCCTTCCACATGCTACTTCCTGCCGGTGAAACTCCTCGCTGTCAGGTGAAAAGAAGCGGCTGGCAATGGCACATGTATTGGAGGAAGAATGTGCTAGTCTACAACTCTCCCCAGATCGCCAAAGGGGGTGGTGCAACGACTGGAATGGGATGGGGGTGACTGAAGTGCTGTGTTCAATCTATTTACTAAAGTTAAGTTATATATATATAACTATATATATACATATATATATATATACATATATATATATATATACTGCATATATATATACTGCATATATATATATATATATACTGCATATATATATATATATACTGCAGTTTATATTATTGCACAGACTATGTAAATTCATGCACTTTCAATGACCCATGTCTATGTTTATTTTCAAAAACTTTCAAAGCCTTGATTCACCCCCTCAAATTCACAAACATTCAATGATTTGAAGGAGCCGTGGGAACCCTGTGTGTGGCCGACATGCAGGTGCACGGTGCTCATTGGTACCTGTGCCTTCTCCGTCTCTTTGCTGCACACGTCCCTGCTGAGGCTCTGCATCTTGGCCCTCAGCTGCTGGCTCTCCCTGGAGATCTCCTGGATTTGGTCCTCACGCTTCTGACTGACCTGGTCACACCGCCTGGAGCACAGTTGAGGCAGTCAAGGCGGGTTCATGACGGGTCCATTTCCAGTTCAATACAATAGCTACATGTGGGACGCACTGAAAGCAAGTTCCCATTGTGGCCTTTATACAAAATACCCTGACTTTTTTGTGACTTTCCCTAACAATGTCAGAGCAACGTCATGACCAAACTAGAACGACCGCACCACACATATATGCCTCTGCCAACAAGTGAGCAGTCGACATCCATGTCTGCCCAGACTTTGATGTTTGATCCAAATGTGAAGAAATTCCATCAAGGCGTTACTGAGATATTGCGTTAACGAGCTTGAAAATGAGGTCACAGTGACCTTGACCTTGACCTCAGTTCATCATTGAGTCCAAGTGCACGTTTGAGCCAAATTCGAAGAAATTAGTTAAGTTAAAATAAATAAATACTATAAAATTTGTGTAAATAAATAAATTCGGAAATCTGTATCGAGAGATTATCTTTTCCCCAGTAGGATACAAATCATCTTTTCCCCAAGTGATGCATTAAAGCTTTTATTTTGAATCTATCATCTCCCAGGTTCCGTTATTAATCTTGTTTTCTCTGAGTGGCTTAACACAGCTCAGGCTGGCAGTAGACCAGAATACACGGCTCTGGACCAGGCATCATCCTCATCAGTAAACGTGCTCATGGAGTAAACTAGGATGCTTTCAGGCAGCTCTTGCTTACCACCAAGTGGCGTATGAGAACATTGCATGTAGGCTACAACCCAGTCTAATGAATTACAAGCTTTTCTTCAGCACAATACAGCACAATACACTTCGAATCATTGTGGCAAGAAAACCAGATTTTATTCTCATATTTCAGATAATGAAAAATAGGACAGACCCATCTCCCAAACAAAATCTCCACACAAGCCTTCTTTTGATTAATTATGGTTGAATTAATGTCAATCCTTAGAACAATTAACAATTTTAATTTTGGGGGATAAAAAAAACTGTTAATACATTGGAAAGTAAACAAATAAAAAGCCCTAAAGACAGATGGAGACAAATTGGTGGCCCTGGAAATATATAATTCAGAGAATGATTTTTGGAAATGTGTAAAACACACAAGAAAATAAATAATGCACACATACACTCACTCGCACGCACACACACACACACAAACACACACACACACGCACGCACGCACACGCGCACACACACACACACACACACACACACACACACACACACACACACACACACACACACACACACACACACACAGCTGAATACAAGGATAAGATCCATAATGAAATGAAGTCTGCTAATTCTCTGAATGGTTTTAAAAACGGTCTGAAGAAATACTTATTGAACAAATTAGAGTAACATGTGAGTCTCCAGGTATTATGGTATGTTGGTTTATGTCTCTTGTTCCTTTTATTCTTAATTGATATGTACTGTCTACCTGATGTTTTTATATCATGTTTTTATAAGACCAGGGACCATGATGGAAACAAGTGTTTACACTTTTCATGTCATTCCTTGGATGTTTGTCATGCATTATCCAAAATAAAGTCATTCATTCATTCAGTCAACGATGGAGTTCACTTCAACCTAGTGACATAACAGTGCACTATTTGGCAAAAAGCTGAAGTCATATGAGAGTCATATGATCAAATGTTTCATGTCCTCTTTAAGTGGTTGATTGATGGTTTTCCAATTAGGAAGATGATTCTTTAAATTTGTTGTTGTAGTATTTTCTTTTAGATATGCGCAGCCGATGGTTGAATTTATTCTTATATTTTTATTTGTTGTACTTTGCAGAATTCAGAGGTGATTTGATAAGAAATTATTTATAGTTTATTTTACCCGGAGTAAGCCATGGTTTATAGGTGTCATCCGGTTATATTATACTGTAAGCGGATGACTCATTTTATGGTCTTTATTTACTAGCCTGGGTAAACCCATCCCCCACGTGACCTGCTCTCAGACCTGTTCTGACTGGGAACTGAGAGAGCAGGTCACGTGGTGGCTGGGTTTACCTAGGCTATTTATTTACATGGAACCTTTCCTTTAAAAATTATTTAGGATTTATTAAGGATTCAAATGAAATCCCAAATAATTCAAATTGCTAAAGAAAAATCATAACAAAAAAAACAAATTAACATTGTGATGAGCGCATGTAGAAACCATGCTCATACTGTATTTGTCATCAAAACCTAAAGCTACACATGTGATTTTTTTTCTGACCTCTAGAGGGTGACACTGCAACACATGTCAGTTTTAGGATTGGTTGCAGGGCTGTTATCGCTTATTGCAGATTTAAATTATTTTATGTCAACAAAGGAAGCTTATTGTGATTATGTTTTTCCTGGGAGGGAGATCGCAGTGGGAAAAAAGCGAATGGCAGAGCACCCAAAGCAGCTACGACGTGTTGTGTTTGTATAAAGATTTTATGTGAAACATGACATAATGTCAATACTTGGAAGGTTATGAAGACAAGACCGATTGGAATCTAATCACATGGTGAAGACAGCTGATGCCTTTGCTAATGGGTGTGAGAGTACTCTCTCAAGCCAGACTGTCTCTTCTGCATTCTGTGAATGCACCTTCAACAGTCTTTTCACGCTCGCAGAACATGGACAAAGGAAGTTGGGGGGGGGGGGGGGGGGGACGCTTCAAGTTTGAACCGATGCAGGTGATTGGAGAAATACGAGCGGACATCCGATCGTATTTCTCCAATCACCTGCCTTTATAGGCGGCGGGAAATCCGGGACATCCCCCTATCATCGCTCATTATTTTCCCTGAGTTTCCCTTTCCGTTTTGACCAAGTTTTCCCAGCTCAACGTACAGAAGTTTTAGGCAGAAGCATTTGAATCTTGCGAGAGCCAAACAATCTGTTTTGAGACTAGTGTGATAGCCTTTTGTGTATCTTGGGAAGGAAAGAAAGAAAGACAGAAAGAAAGAAAGACAGAAAGAAAGAAAGAAAGAAAGAAAGAAAGAAAGAAAGAAAGAAAGAAAGAAAGAAAGAAAGAAAGAAAGAAAGAAAGAGCTACCAGTTCTTGACAGCAGAGTGCAGTTTCAGTCGAATGATCGCTTTCACATCAGACTTAGGGTCCAACAGGCTATTGTGTGAGAAATAATGAGAAAGTCGCTTTCAGGCATCACATTCAAGTGTTTGGAAAGAAATGGAAAGAGCAATCTTGGTCTACAATTTGATGTCTGTTGGTTGGTAGGTGGTAGGTGTGGGGGGGGGGGGGGGGGTGGGGGAGGGGCTGAAAGAGCAGGTGGCAGGTCTGACGAGCTCGAGGCACCTGTGGAGAGACACATGTTAAGGCAGCATCAGTGGAAATAAAGGAGCAGATTGAGAGTGAATTAGCGGGAGAGCTGGGAGAAGCTCGCACCTCGATCGGTGCCAATCTTCTTTTTAAAGTGGGTGACAAAGTCCTCGGTGGACGCAGGGGAGGGGAGGGAGGAGTGGCTGCAGGGGGGGGGGGAACTGAGGGGAGAGGAGAAGAGAGAGAGAACAGTTATAGCCCAGCCGGCCCCCAGATCTATTCATCTATCATTCGTGCTTTAAAGCCCCCCATAAAAATATGATATATGATATAGTTGATCAGAAATGCAACATTTTTCTTCCTCTCTGTGTGAAAGTAACCTATAAAGAAAGAAGATACATCACTCTTATCACAGTGTTTGGATTTTTCATTGGGGCTAGACTTTGGAGACAGTTCTGTTGAAGCGAATGGGGCGGGCATGGAAAGTCCCACTATAAACCATCGTATTTGTGTTATTTCAGCTTTGATTGAAAAATGCTGCACATATTACAAAATGTGAATGCTGTGACATGAGTGATGTCTTGTCCTTTATAGGTTTGTCAATCAAGGCTAATGCAGAAGTTTAACAATTCATGAATTTGCTATGGGGACTGCCTGGAACTCTCTCAAGGACTCCTGGTGGTCCCCGGACCCCACTGCATTTACCTGTTGGGGGGGGGGGTCATCACCTGGTGATGGTTATGTTTAGGCATCTAAAATGACTCAGGGATTAGAGAAATGTGGATTGGGTTAGGGAATCGAACCCCCGGTCCTTGGCATCTAAGCCAGACGTATTAAGCTATTATATGCCAATCTACCACCCCAATGCCGTTACTGACCACCGTTTTATTTAATTGTCAAACTCCCACGTGGTGTTGACTTCAGACATTGTGGGAGTGACAATAAAAGGCCAGTGCCAGTGCCACACCATACAGCCAACACATAGCAAGACTCAGTGACCCACAGGCAGATGGAAACAATAGACCCATTTCATGGGGGCCATTTTGTGCCGAAAAGACAGGGTAAACACAGGTGCAAGCAAAACACTAATGAGGGTTTCCAACTTCCAATGATTGGAATTTGGAAACCCTCATTAGCAGTGTTGGGAAAGTTACTGAAAATTGGTAATTAGTTACAGTTACTAGTTACCTCTCTCAAAAGGTAATTTAATTACTTTAAAGTTACCAGTTAATTCAAAGTAATTAGTTACTAGGGAAAGTAACTTTTGCGTTACTTTTAAAAGTCCGCTTCGATTGTTATTAATGCACACATTATGTTAGTGTTGCTGTGCCACAGTGTGGCATTGAACATTCGCTTATTGGGGAGGCTTATAGCCTATCAAGGTCATTAGCCTCTGGGGCTCTGGCTGCAGCTCTCTCCCCGGACTAGGTCTGAGGATCAGAAACTGGGTAATCCTCTGAAGTTGTCCGTTATTTTCATGTCCTAAAGTAACTAGTAACTAGCCCAGTTACTATTTTAGTAACTGTAACTGAGTTACTGAATTTGAAAAAGTAATTAGTTAGATTACTAGTTACTGAAAAAAGTAGTTAAGTTACTGCTCATTAGTGTTTTGCTTGCACCTGTGTTTACCCTGTCTTTTCGGCACAAAATGATATGATATGATATGATATATTGCTTTATTGTCAGCACTGCTGAAATTTGTCTTGCGACCCAGCAGCCATTGTATGCAAAAACAAAGGACATGTATACACATTACACACATTAACATGACACAGTGAAAACACAAGATATTGACATACATAGAAACATACAATCAAGAGCACCGTCCACCGCTCAGCCTATCTCTGGCTTAGCTCCTGGTTGAGCCTCAGAGTCGATTGATGGACAAATGACTTTTTTAGTCTAACCTTCTTATGTGTTGGGACACTGTATCTCCTTCCTGAGGGCAATAACCTGTATTCACTGTGTAAAACATGACTAGTGTTTGAGGTGATGTTCTTTGCCAGCCTCAGCATGCTGTTGTCATACGTGGAAGTATACAGCCGCTGAAGTGGTTGTCCAACAATCTTTGAACAAATGTTTAGTTGTTGCAACATTTGTGACTTTAAGGCTACAGACAGACATCCATACCAGGTAGTACTACAGTACTGAAGAACACTCATAATAACAGAAGTGAAAAACAAAAGAAGAATCCTTCTACTGGCACCAAAAGATCTTAAGCGGCGAAGGAAATAGATTATTTGCTTTGTTTTCTTACACACTGATTCAGTCTGATCTTTCCATGACAGAAGATGGTCTATCACTACTCCTAGGTATGTGTATGAGCCTACCTGATTTATTTGTTCACTATGAATAGTAATGGCCCCCATGAAATGGGTCTATTTGCAACAAAGACAAAACCATTTAAGAGACAAGCACACACCACACGGGGGCAGCATTGACTCACACTGCCATTGCCTCTCTGACAGGTAGTGGCAATATATTTGGAAGGCAAGAACACAAGTAAATCTGTCACAAAAATGTTAAGGCTAGAAAGAAAAATCACAAAAAAATAATTCCAACAATATGGTAAATTAAATATTGAAGACAATAGCAGTAACACAATTATAATGGGCAATCATCAGTGTTTCTCTGGAAATGATTTAGATGCTGATGTAGGCTATATTGTTATAATTTACAGTGAAGGAGGCAGTACTGGGATGCCAGAACTTGATGAACTCATTGACGTGAAGTCAATAAAGTTAAATGTCATGGGATGTACCGACGATAAACCCCAATGACACCCAACCCTGTTTCCTCTTGCATCCTATAATAAGAGACTGTTTTTCGTTTTGGAACTTACATTTGTATTCGGGTTTTTTTTAGGTTTGGTACACGGCATACATACATCCAAAATACAGGAATACTTGGCAATTGTTTTAGCTTATGTGATAGAGGTAGACATAGAAGTAGGCTATATGAGTCCAGTAAAATAGAAAAATAAAAACAATACATACATATATTATATATATATACACACATGCTCATATGTTGCGTCTTACTACAGAATGATATCATCACAGAGGAGACTTAGACCTGTCTTCCATTTTGATGAAAGACCAAAACTCTTCCCAAGGAGACACTCCTTCCTCCTTCCTCCTGATCATACTTTCGTAAGATGCTACTATCTCCACCATTGTGTTAACCCATTCTTTCAGTTCTGGAGCCTTTGCTGTTAAATATCGCTGCTGTCCCTCAGAGAAGCCCAGAAAGCCTCCTCTCCACACTGAGAGCTGCCAGGTCAAACTACCCTAATGTCATTGAGTCCGGTCACAAGAATCCCAGGCAGCTGTTTTCTACAAAACTAGATGCTCAGGCCCAGTGATTCCTCCTCCACTACTCCCTCCACTATATCAACAGCAACCATTTATGGACTTTTGGGGTCGGCAATGTCATATCTGACAGCAAAACGATACACTGAATATTGAATATCTCTACGGCCAATTCACTTACACTACAGTACTGTTTTTCCCCTCTGAAAGCTAAGGGCTGCAGCGTTATAGACCCTTCTCACGGGGGCCATATTGTGTCGAAAAGGCAGGATAAACACCGGTGCAAGCAAAACACTAATGAGGGTTTCAAACTTCCATGATTGGAATTTTGAAACCCTCATTAGTGTTTTTCTTGCACCTGTGTTTATTCTGCCTTTTCGACACAAAAAGGCCCCCGTGAAAAGGGTCTATTGGGAGGGCTCTGGTGTGAGTGCAGCCATTTCAGAAGCTTTGCAATCCAGCCTTAGTGTCCTTTTCAAAACGAAAAACTTCTGTAAATGTTTTTTGATGTGTGCAAGTTATACTGTTTATTCCCCTCCATGATCACTAAGACTTGACAGAATCATTTTCAATTGCCAAAAACCTTCATTATCATAGTTCTCTGTGTGTTTTGAATACATTTCTGTGAGATTCAAGTTCCACTTTGTTTTTTTTCTTTTGTCTTTATGGTCATATCACAATGTATACATTCATGTGGCATCATTGCAGCATACTTAATAGTCCAAGTTGCCCTGAAAAATGATGTGTTAAAAAATATGTGTTCATATCACTTGATGCATTACAGGGTTGAGGTTATGCTTTATGCAGAGATGCTCACAAGTAATTTTTTGCAATTAAGTCCAAGTCAAGTCTCAAGTCTTTTGTCACAAGTCCAAGTCAAGTCTCAAGTCCCTATGGATGAGTGATCTATCATCTGCTGCATGCCATCCGTTCTGCTTAGAACACTGCATAGCTCAAACTAAAGAATCCAAAGCATGTACTGTATTATCCTCACTCCTTATCTATTAGAATACAGTAGCAGCTATGATTAGAG
Source organism: Poromitra crassiceps (assembly GCF_964638095.1). Lineage (NCBI taxonomy): Eukaryota > Metazoa > Chordata > Actinopteri > Beryciformes > Melamphaidae > Poromitra > Poromitra crassiceps. The sequence continues at coordinate 22,172,815 of NC_139629.1, read as the reverse complement.
ATGACATTAGTAGACATTTCCTTCATGTTAATTCACCAAAGAAATACAAAATAAAATAACGAAAATAAAGATTGTTCACAAGTCCCAAACCTTCAAGCCCAAGTCAAGTCTCAAGTCTTTGAGGACGAGTCTCAAGTCAAGTCTCAAGTCTTTGAGGACGAGTCTCAAGTCACTGTGTGTGTGACTTAAGTGCGACTCAAGTCCAAGTCTCAAGTCCAAGTCCCCATCTCTGGCTTTATGCATTATTACACAAGGAAACCAGACGGACCAAAAAAGAGAAACAAATTGTTTAGGCGCCAGAGGGTTCAAACAAAAATGTAAAGAATCAGGCATCGCCCCCGCGCTGCGCCCAAACAAACTGCCCCAAACATCAAATTCCACTCCTACGCAGATGACACACAAATCTATCTTCAAACCTCCCCTGACAAACATGTTGCACTTTCCCGGGCTACCAAATGCCTCGATGACATCCATCACTGGATGAGCAATAACTCACTGCAGCTAAATGGCAGCAAATCAGAAGCCATCCTCATCGGTACCCCCCAGCAGACAGAAAAGGCCAGTACCACCCACATCACCATCTATAGAGACACTGCATGAAATAGGCCACACCCATCACGGGGGAAAGCTCTCCATTCATTTCCACACACCAGCGTCATTTTCCTTGAATGAAACATAGCTAAAAGCTGTTGTGTGGTGGGCTGTGCAGACAACAAAATCGCCAATAAAAGTTTTTTTGTACTCCCGAGCAAAACAAGGAAGCCATTGAGAATTGGCAAGAAGAAAAATGTGGATCTAGCTGTCAAGGAACTGAAGAAGTTGGAGTGTTCATCTTCCGTATATATGATATGTATATATATGTGCAACACGCGACCATGCACGCGACATAGGAGAACGCCAGGATTGGGCAGAGTTTTTGTTTTCCCCCGTTTTGGGCGTGGTTTCTGAATAATGACGCGCTCCGAAGTGTCTCAATGGTCACTCTACCCCCCTTACCTCTCCTCACTCGTCACAAAGCTGGGTGTCAAGTTGGACTCATCACTGTCCTTCGATACACACATTCAATCCATCTGTCAAACAAACCTAATTCTTCCACTTGAGGAACATCTCAAGATTAAGACCCTCCCTGAGCAAACATGATGCAGAAAAACTGGTCCGTGCCTTCATCAGCTCCCACATTGACTTCTGTAACTCTCTCCTCGCAGGCCTACCACCCAAAACCATCCAGAGATTATACAGTATGTCCAAAACAGTGCTGCCCGTGTCCTCACTAAAACGCATAACATTTCACCGCCTATCACACCAGTCCTTCACTGACTTCACTGACTCACAAGAAACCAACGGATCATCTTCAAACTACTCCTGGGGTACAAGGCCATAAATTCCAGCCGTCCAACCTATCTCCAGGAGCTCCTCAACCTGACCAAACCTGACATGATGTTACTATCCCTTGTGCCATACAAAGGTGAGCATTCATACATGTAGAGGCTCAATTCAGAGAGCTTGAGTTGTAACTATTATAGGCAATTTTTGTTCACTTATCCAAAGACGTTTAGTTTATGTATAAGGGGAAATTTACTGTTTCTCAACTTTGGTCCTACTGGTTTTCTATTCTACCACTAGCTAACTCGACCCAGAAAGTACAAGTAGCCTACAGCTGGAAGGTGGGCGACACAGAGGTGCAGCTATGTGGGGTCAGGAGCGGGCAAGCTGCAGATGTGTGCTTGAGGAAGGGACTAGCTACTCCTCAGTAAGAAGGTGTCCACACCAACCACTCAATTGATGAGTGAACAGGCTTGATTTGAGTTGGTACAGTGTGCTACAGTAGCTGAAAGCCTCTTTTCCTCTTCAGTGACTGTGTAAGGATGGAAGTGTTGTGTTCCAGACCTGCAACAATGCTACCAGATCGGATTGCAGCCGCAAACCCCCTTCTCCTCCTTTGTCCTTTAGCATTTGTCCAGAGTGAATGATTCCCTCCCTTTGTGTCACTCCTTATTCCTCAGCAGTGCGTGGGTGGTGTTTATTCCTCAGCAGTGAGTGGGTGGTGTTTATTCCTCAGCAGTGAGTGGGTGGTGTTTATTCCTCAGCAGTGAGTGGGTGGTGTTTATTCCTCAGCAGTGAGTGGGTGGTGTTTATTCCTCAGCAGTGCGTGGGTGGTGTTTATTCCTCAGCAGTGAGTGGGTGGTGTTTATTCCTCAGCAGTGAGTGGGTGGTGTTTATTCCTCAGCAGTGAGTGGGTGGTGTTTATTCCTCAGCAGTGAGTGGGTGGTGTTTATTCCTCAGCAGTGAGTGGGTGGTGTTTATTCCTCAGCAGTGCGTGGGTGGTGTTTATTCCTCAGCAGTGAGTGGGTGGTGTTTATTCCTCAGCAGTGAGTGGGTGGGGTTTATTCCTCAGCAGTGAGTGGGTGGTGTTTATTCTTCAGCAGTGAGTGGGTGGTGTTTATTCCTCAGCAGTGAGTGGGTGGTGTTTATTCCTCAGCAGTGAGTGGGTGGTGTTTATTCTTCAGCAGTGAGTAGGTGGTGTTTATTCTTCAGCAGTGAGTGGGTGGTGTTTATTCCTCAGCAGTGAGTGGGTGGTGTTTATTCCTCAGCAGTGAGTGGGTGGTGTTTATTCCTCAGCAGTGAGTGGGTGGGGTTTATTCCTCAGCAGTGAGTGGGTGGGGTTTATTCCTCAGCAGTGAGTGGGTGGTGTTTATTCCTCAGCAGTGAGTGGGTGGTGTTTATTCCTCAGCAGTGAGTGGGTGGTGTTTATTCTTCAGCAGTGAGTGGGTGGTGTTTATTCCTCAGCAGTGAGTGGGTGGTGTTTATTCTTCAGCAGTGAGTGGGTGGGGTTTATTCCTCAGCAGTGAGTGGGTGGTGTTTATTCCTCAGCAGTGAGTGGGTGGGGTTTATTCCTCAGCAGTGAGTGGGTGGTGTTTATTCCTCAGCAGTGAGTGGGTGGTGTTTATTCCTCAGCAGTGAGTGGGTGGTGTTTATTCCTCAGCAGTGAGTGGGTGGTGTTTATTCCTCAGCAGTGAGTGGGTGGTGTTTATTCCTCAGCAGTGAGTGGGTGGTGTTTATTCCTCAGCAGTAAGTGGGTGGTGTTTATTCCTCAGCAGTGAGTGGGTGGGAACGATCTACATTTACGGCCGGGACACACATCTTGCATTGTGTGCGTGTGCGTGGCGTGCTTGCTGCGGCTGGCACGCCCGCGGCATCCACACAGGCAGCGTGGCTGGTGCGTGCAGCTGCTGCACTGCTGTCTGTCTGCCAACTATCTTCCTATAGAGTTTACCTTTTATTAAATTTGCTATAAACAATACAATGATGATTTTAACTGAAGATCGCTTGGGCTCACTTCAGAATCGAGGCAGTATGATTTGTGTGTGTGTGTGTGTGTGTGTCTGTGTGTGTGTGGTGGGGAGGGGAGGAACGAAGCCACGTTGTAGCCTATCTGGTTTTCAGAGGGCAGGAGAACTGCAGCTGTGAGCTCAGCTCATCCTCTCGTCTCAAATCAAAACGAGCCTTGATTGGCTGTGGCTGCCCCTGTAAAATATAATTTTAATGTCTTTTTGTGTCAATTTGTGTAGAGACACGCGCGCGGTAAAAGGAAAAAATAGGCTTCGCTTCTATTCTCTAGATGATGCGCATCTCACGCTCGCAAGACACGCGCTTGAGACACGCGTCTGATGCCGGTGACGCCACGCAGACGCACAGCACATGCAAGATGTGTGTTCCGGCCGTAAGACTGCTCCTCCCAGACATGCCCTGTCTCCTGCCCTCCTCCCAGACATGCTCTGTCTCCTGCCCTCCTCCCAGACATGCCCTGTCTCCTGCCCTCCTCCCAGACATGCCCTGTCTCCTGCCCTCCTCCCAGACATGCTCTGTCTCCTGCTCTCCTCCCAGACATGCTCTGTCTCCTGCCCTCCTCCCAGACATGCTCTGTCTCCTGCTCTCCTCCCAGACATGCTCTGTCTCCTGCCCTCCTCCCAGACATGCCCTGTCTCCTGCCATCCTCCCAGACATGCTCTGTCTCCTGCCCTCCTCCCAGACATGCTCTGTCTCCTGCCCTCCTCCCAGACATGCTCTGTCTCCTGCCCTCCTCCCAGACATGCTCTGTCTCCTGCCCTCCTCCCAGACATGCTCTGTCTCCTGCCCTCCTGCTCCAGGTGAATAACCACTCCCACCCACAGTCTCATTTTCTAACTTTTCTAGCCAATCAGAGCAGTGGTTCATTAGCATAAGATCAACATGCACAGCAAACAGCCGGTTATTTACAATAGGGACACTGAGAGGCTGGAACACACACTATGACAGCTGGATTTAAGTGGGAGTTTTTACGTTACACTCTACAAACATTTGTTAAAAAGGCCACAGGGAACTGTGTTGGTTAAAATGTGGGACTTTTAAAAGCGCACTAGTATTACTGATAAGTGGTGTTGTGTTTCTACTGAACCTTAAAATGAACAGAACACCGACACTCACCGATCAATAGTCTTCTTGTTTATTGTGGGCAGCACATGTGAACATTGATGATGCTTCTATGAAATGTGTTTGTTTTTGCCCACAATACACAGATCTATTGATCTGTGAGTGTTCTCTTCCTTTTTCCCCTTGCCACAACCTGCACCTGATACAGTGTTCAACATTTGGAGCTGGAGTGAGTAATACATCAGTTCAGAGCAGAGTGGGAGGAGTCTAGCCTACTGTGTGCAGACAACTGGAGTGAGTAATACATCAGTTCAGAGCAGAGTGGGAGGAGTCTAGCCTACTGTGTGCAGACAGCTGGAGTGAGTAATACATCAGTTCAGAGCAGAGTGGGAGGAGTCTAGCCTACTGTGTGCAGACAGCTGGAGTGAGTAATACATCAGTTCAGAGCAGAGTGGGAGGAGTCTAGCCTACTGTGAGCAGACAGCTGGAGTGAGTAATACATCAGTTCAGAGCAGAGTGGGAGGAGTCTAGCCTACTGTGTGCAGACAGTTGGAGTAATACATCAGTTCAGAGCAGAGTGGGAGGAGTCTAGCCTACTGTGTGCAGACAGTTGGAGTAATACATCAGTTCAAAGCAGAGTGGGAGGAGTCTGGCCTACTGTGTGCAGACAGCTGGAGTGAGTAATACATCAGTTCAGAGCAGAGTGGGAGGAGTCTAGCCTACTGTGTGCAGACAGCTGGAGTGAGTAATACATCAGTTCAGAGCAGAGTGGGAGGAGTCTAGCCTACTGTGAGCAGACAGCTGGAGTGAGTAATACATCAGTTCAGAGCAGAGTGGGAGGAGTCTAGCCTACTGTGAGCAGACAGCTGGAGTGAGTAATACATCAGTTCAGAGCAGAGTGGGAGGAGTCTAGCCTACTGTGTGCAGACAGTTGGAGTAATACATCAGTTCAGAGCAGAGTGGGAGGAGTCTAGCCTACTGTGTGCAGACAGTTGGAGTAATACATCAGTTCAAAGCAGAGTGGGAGGAGTCTGGCCTACTGTGTGCAGACAGCTGGAGTGAGTACTACATCAGTTCAGAGCAGAGTGGGAGGAGTCTAGCCTACTGTGTGCAGACAGCTGGAGTGAGTAATACATCAGTTCAGAGCAGAGTGGGAGGAGTCTAGCCTACTGTGTGCAGACAGCTGGAGTGAGTAATACATCAGTTCAGAGCAGAGTGGGAGGAGTCTAGCCTACTGTGAGCAGACAGCTGGAGTGAGTAATACATCAGTTCAGAGCAGAGTGGGAGGAGTCTAGCCTACTGTGTGCAGACAGTTGGAGTAATACATCAGTTCAGAGCAGAGTGGGAGGAGTCTAGCCTACTGTGTGCAGACAGTTGGAGTAATACATCAGTTCAAAGCAGAGTGGGAGGAGTCTGGCCTACTGTGTGCAGACAGCTGGAGTGAGTAATACATCAGTTCAGAGCAGAGTGGGAGGAGTCTAGCCTACTGTGTGCAGACAGCTGGAGTGAGTAATACATCAGTTCAGAGCAGAGTGGGAGGAGTCTAGCCTACTGTGAGCAGACAGCTGGAGTGAGTAATACATCAGTTCAGAGCAGAGTGGGAGGAGTCTAGCCTACTGTGAGCAGACAGCTGGAGTGAGTAATACATCAGTTCAGAGCAGAGTGGGAGGAGTCTAGCCTACTGTGTGCAGACAGTTGGAGTAATACATCAGTTCAAAGCAGAGTGGGAGGAGTCTGGCCTACTGTGTGCAGACAGCTGGAGTGAGTACTACATCAGTTCAGAGCAGAGTGGGAGGAGTCTAGCCTACTGTGTGCAGACAGCTGGAGTGAGTGACACATCAGTTCAGAGCAGAGTGCCTGCAAACATCTCAATGTCCTGGATGCTGGTAATTCAACACATTGCTTTCAAAATACATTGACAACATACAACACAGATATCTAGTGATAACTAAACAAGGAGAGACATGGACATTTTTGTCAAATTTGAATTCAGAGAATTTGTGATTAAAGGTAAGCTATGTAAGAATTTCATTTTAATCTAACCTATAATCTTCTCAGTAGCTATGGTGGGAGGATGAACCTTCTATTCATTCCCTGTTTGGTCTAATTGCTATCCCTTATATTCAGCTCAGTGTATTTTTTTTTCTGGATGTTGTTCTGTGTATTCCAGCAATAATACTGTAGCATATCGACTTGTGCAATTTTTCCACACTAGAGATACATTGTTCAACAGTTGTTACCTGTGTGCCAGCTGCCAGTTAGGACAAAAACATTTCCAGTCCATGCACTGATGCCATCATTGCACCTGGCTGCCTTCATTCTCATCCGCATACACAAAGCAGCCATTTCTCCTCGACTCCTGAATATGCAAACACAATAATCATTGCATGTAACATTACCATAAACAACCTGCAGGGATGCGACAGGAAAAACCAACATCTCCATATTGCAGCAACACTATCCACTTTTAACAACCATAATCATAGCAATGATGTTGCTGCTGGCCATATAAATGACTAACAGTGATAGCTTACGGAAATCCCTACTCAGTAGCAGTGTTGAGTGGGTACTATACAGCAGCGGTACTATGGTACTGTACCGATGGTATGTATCGATCCGTCAGTCGCTCGTTTGCTCTGTCCGCCACTTTTCGGTCAAAAGAAAAGAAGAAGCAGCAAATATTATAAAAGGTTTTATTGGTGTAAAGCAGTACAATCAAGGGGTAACTTTAAAACCAGCGTCTGGCACTGTACTGTTGTATAGGTGTGCTATTGCAATTGCCTGGATAGAAACAAACTGGGTTTGACAATAGGAAAGTACACAGAATCTTGTTACCGCATATTACAAAAGTGTGTTATTTAAATTCTCAGACATCTCGGCCCCACTCTCCCCCCTCTCTTCCTTGCACGCACGCACACACACACACAGCTATGCATCGACACACAACGGATATACGTTGGCGTTCGCAAAGACTCCCAGATTAACAACGTTGATTGAGTGGATCAAACCACTTGTTTATATGATAATATTCATTGTTAGAGACTAACTCTGATCCCAGATCAGTAATTCTACTTTGAGTGCTTTAATGAATACAGAAAACGCTATAATTTGCATAATTTTGCCAAAGCCATTTCATGAGCTCTTTCCACGGAATATTAATATTTTCTTAAGTTCACCAGGATCCAGGCAGTATGGCCAACAGTAATGACCAGTTGTTTTGGAGGAAAATACTGGTCGATGCTGATGACGTTTGATAGCGAGAGACAGGGGAGAGAGAGAGAAAGCACAAAAACAGAGGTAGCCACTGTAATCCCAGAGGTTGTGTGCTGTTGAAGCCTGACCTGAACCCCGGCGAGGCCAAAAGGACTAATTGTTAATTAAGCCAGGCTGATGAAAAAGAACTGAAGTGTAAATGGATGTGTCACTCTGGAGAAGCACTCAGACACAGCTTCTACCCCCACAAAGGAAAATCAGCATTATTCTACACATGACAGTGCACTCCAGCAGCTCAGAATCACTCGTTATTTTTTTTTCACCCGCACGGTTAAATTAAACTTCTGATGCTGTTGGTCCAAAGAGAGAAGGGGGATGAAATGAATGACAAAAAACAATCACCAAGAGGGGGAAGGAAGAGTACGCAGTCTGTGGGAGACAGAGACTAACCCTGTAGCGTCAGATGAAACTGTGTGTGCTAATGTGTGTGTGTGTGTGTGTGTGTGTAGTGATGGAATAAATTGTACCTTGGGGCAAAAGTAGCCTGGTAAAGACCATCTATAATGTGACATTCACGTTCTGTTTTGCTCTACCTATCAGTCTGGACTTCCAGCGAGTATTACCTTGACAGAAGACGCCTTCAGCCAATCTGTGTGGTCATATCCAATCAAAGTCCACTCAGAAGAAAGACTTCCTCCTTCGAGAAACTCCCCTGGTGCATACTCTTCTTCTTCTTGTTTAATTGTTGTTTTTGAGTCTGTTTCTGCAATAACGGCACTTATGGCGTTAATGTCATTAACGTTACCGCTTGCTCGCTGCTTTGGGAGACGCCATTACCGTTTTGCCCGATTGGCCCGCTTACAGTACATCATCAACTACGACCAGTGTTGGGCAAGTTACTTTCAAAATGTAATATACTACATATTACTAGTTACATTCGTTTGAAAGTAATAAGTTACTTTACAATATTACTTTCTGTGTAGAGTAACTCGTTACTTATTACACTACTTTTGCATTACTTTTTACCAAAATAACAGCAGCAGCAGAATGACATCGCCGCCCCGGAACCATCCGGAAAAATAATTTCAACCGCCTTGAAGTCAGTGTAAACAATCCAAAATTCTAAATGTTATTCTTTTCCTCTGTTATTGTCATCTATAGTGGTTAGTTGCATAAAAACACACAGTTTGATTAGGAAATGATTGTATCTTTTTTAAATATGTGCTTTGATTTAATCAAATGTAACTCAATTTGTAACTTGAGTTACTTGACAAAGTAACTGGTATAATATTACTGAAATAAGTAATAAGTGATATTACTGAGTTACTGCTAAAAGTAATATATTACATGTAATATGTTACCTTTGTAATGAGTTACCCCCAACACTGATTACGACACAGTCCCTGATTGGACCCGTTGCCTTGTAAATTCAGGAAATCGCTGTGGGCGGGCAGACTGATACATTGAGCGAATCAGAATTTTTAGGCCATGTTCTCAAGATGGTTTTGACCAGGCTTAGGCTGGGCAAAAGGTGGAACGGGGAATTTGAAAGAACATCGTAGATTATTTTTCTAGAGAGGGCAGAAATAAAAGATAACCGCACTTCCTGTTATTATCAGAATCTCCCCCAGACATTTTTGATGCTCAGCTGTTTTATCGGTGGCTTCACCCCCCCAACACCCCCGCCTAGCCATTGCCTGCTGCCCCTGTGGCCTGCGGGCAGGACTGGGGCAAGTTCAAGGTGATGTCCCTCAGACTGTCCCTCTCCTCCCTGATCTCCTGTAAGTCCAGTTCAATGTGGGACAGCCGGCTCTGCTGCTCCTTGGCCGCCGAGTGTAACATCTGGATCTTGCGACCCAGCGCCGGGCTCTCCACGCTGCCGCGGAGCATGCTCAGACGACGCGCCGTCTCGTTCAGGATGTGGTCAAAACGCTCCAGCGGGACTTTCCCATCTGGGCCAGACATGCAAGAGAGAAGACAGATGGAGGGAGGAGAAACCAAACCAGAACACGTCAGAAGTCTCCCCATTTTCTAACAGGCGCTTGTCTCGCTACGGGCTATTTTGCTAGATTGGAGAGGTTTAATTGGAAATCTTGTGTGCCATTTTTCCGAAATCCCTGGTTGTTTATATGGTGTTGCGTTATCAACTCCAAACCTTGTTCTGTCTAAGCTGTGAGAAGGATAAGGACAAATGTTTGTCTGGTTTTGTTTGAGGTCAGGTGACCTCCGTTGTTGTCAAATCAATAACTAGTGAAAGTGCTGCTCTGAAGGTTGGAGATGTTGTGTTTATGCATAAACGAGTCGGGCAGATTAACCAGTGACAGAGACTTTGAATTTTTTGATATTCAAAATATTGCTCTTGAAAACAGGCACATTTGAGATGTATTGATTGAGATGTATTCATTTGCACGATAAAAGCAGTAGAAACACAACAAGACACAAACAAGCACAAAAGCAAACAAAGCAAGCAGCATCATCAAGAAAAAGAATAAAAATAACATACCTCATATACGGAATCATAGATACAGTATGTCATGATTTCAGTTTTAGGTCAGTTCAAGTCTTTCTTTCTTTCTTTCTTTCTTTCTTTCTTTCTTTCTTTCTTTCTTCACACTCCAGAATCAGAATCAGAATCACTTTTATAGCCACAATATGCAAGATTACATAAGAAGAATTTGTCTTCATGTATGTATGCAGCGTAGTGGTCACATCAATATTCAGAGATAAAGGAAATAACTAAAAGACAAAATCACAACATTGCAAGTGCAGTCCAATATATACAGTATATACACAGATAGGAGGATGGTTAGCCTACGTAGGCATTCAATATGAATTTACAGTCCAAGGGGTGCACAATGTAGTTAACAAGAGTAATCTAATGGAATAGAAAGTTCTGGTAGAAGTAGTAGCCACTATATACTTTAATGTAATGAGTGTAGTCCAGCTGCCGTGATTGGGGGGGATTCAACATGTGTTCAGGGGGTCCACAGTCACACATTTCTTATTTTGCCATAAACCCGTTGCGGGCTGTGTACTGGACTCAGCACTTGTTCAGACTATGTTTCTCAAGTTCCACAATAGAACTGAGATAGAACGACAGAACAGAACAGATATGAGCCTAACAACAGTCTTAGGCCTTGGCCACACTGATCCGTGGTGTCTGTCCGTGTGCGTTCATTTCTCTGTTCACTTCCATTCATTTTCAATGACAGCTGTCCGACTGTCCGTGGAGCACTCAGAAGCGTACGTATCCAGAAAATGTGCATACGTTTTGATGGACAGAAAGTTGAAGAGGGATGAACTTTTCTGGATGGACGTATCCGATGGTCGGATGGTCGGATAGTCACTGTCCATTTAGCCAATCAGAGTCGAGGTCTCGAGAGGAGGCCTTCCCGAGATTTGTTTCAACTTTTCAAAGAAGATGGCGGCCGAGGCGGAGAAGGAGGCTATAATTAATGCTGTGTACACCATCCCGCTGTTGTACAACGTGATAGTCAGTGTCACCGTCTGATTTCACCATCTAATCTGGTCGTTCAGTGGCATTTTATTGCCACATAAGTAACGTAGCGCACAGAGCTAACAGCTAGCCAAAGAACTTTTATGGAAAGAAATGACAGCTCCATATTGCCCCATTGCAACATCAGCGCCCAGCAGCCTCCGCCATTTTTTATTTTTGGAAGCGTGACAGCGCCAAAAGAACCTCGCACAGGCTCGCAGTGGTCAGCTGCGGTAGCGCTGGCCCCTATAATCAGCCTCTCTAAACAGTAACTCAACGGGAGAACACTCTAAACTTTGGGGATTCACATCTTTTCCGGGCGTACTGCAAATCTTGATTGAAGTGGTGTAGTGCAGGGATGTAAAACAACAACCATATTGTGGAAACTAAGCAAAATTTTTCGTTTTCTTTGTTTAGTTTTTTCAAGATAAATATCTAATGAAAAGGACCCGACGTTCAACTCCCGTTGAGTTACTGTTTAGAGAGGCTGATTATAGGGGCCAGCGCTACCGCAGCTGACCACTGCGAGGCGCATTCTGTTTCCAAAAATGGCCGGAGTGTCGTCTCTTTCCTTCCATGCTCTTTGAGCTAGCTGACGCCAGCTTTCTTCTTCTCTCGGTTTATAGGCGGGTCGCTGACACCTTCAAGGTGCTTACCGCCACCTGCTGTACAAGTAGGTTACTTGTACATGCAACGGACATAAATCTATCCGTTCTGTCCATTTTCTGACGGATCAGTGTGGCCAAGGCCTTATGGTCAACTAATTGAGGTTGAGTGTGGATAAAGTCCACATCTGAGGTTCATAGAGTGGATCAGTCAGCCTAATCACCTGATCACATAGATTTGGTCATTATGCCCTCAAGCAGGGTGACATGTTGACCACAGAGCGCCAAACCCCTGCCGCCCTGTCACTATGTCACTATGCAAATGACATGCTACATTATGAATAGACTCAAATGAATGTGACAGATAATTATATATTTGAGCCAAGCAAACTCTGCTGGGTCCTGTTAACAAAAGACATCCCCCGCTGTTCATGCTGAAACACTACTGTACCACGGAAATGAACAATAAATCTAAATATTTAAATATTTCCATGTTAAATGAGGCATTAAAAAGTGCAGAAGTCTTTAGTGAGCTGACATTTAGGTTCTAATGATACTGTATGAGTTTCAAAGACATAGAGGACTAAAAATGGACCAGAATGACAAGGTAAGATGAATGAATGAAATACTTGTTTGAGTTAGGGGTAAAGGCCTTCCTGTTTGTATAAAATAATAATCATAATAATCAATCATAATCATAATAATAATAATAATTAAATCGAGAGAAGGAAAATATAATTTAAGAAGGTTATCTATCTTTGAAACATGTAAAGTGAGAACATACAGATGTCTCATTCATTCATTCATTCATTCTAAACTGTGACTTACCAATATTACCGATCAGCTCATTCAGTGCAACAGAATAGGCCTCTAACTGGAGCTTGGCTGATTCTATGTCCTCCTTCACATTGGTCAGGGACACCTCAGGCTGGGAATGAGCAGACATAGATCCTTTCAGATTTATACCATGGTCTGGATGAATACTAGATTCTGATTGGCTGCAGGGTGTCCACACCTACTAAATAGTTCAAATCAAACTGTCTGTTTTTAAATGAATGTGCTGGCTATACGTAGTACCAGCCCGGATCTAAAATTAGTCATTTACAACACATCTATGCCCCATGAACACCACAGGATTGTGACACACATATCACATATTTATACATATTTACATAGCATATCACATCCCAGTCGCTATTCAACGCGCTACTTCAGGCCAACAGTAGGCTACACAGCCTATCTCATTGCTTGTGAAAATCTTGATATTAATTTGGGGACAATGGCTGGATAGCTACTGTAGCTGGTACTGGTTTGTCGATCGTATGCAATGTTATTGACTTTGAAACTTGTTAGCATAACATTAGCTTTCCCGGCTCTGAGCCAAAGGGTTCTTGTATATGAGCTGAGCTGACTAGATTGTCTCCGGTTGTCGAGTCATATCCAAGGTTCATCCTATTTACTGGAGCAGTGAACAACGTTTCCATTGCATGAGAACCTGATGGGATGGTAATGATTGTTCCAGCCAGGTATTAGTCAAACCCTCAGGTGTTACCAACTTGTGAAAGAGTTATGACTTGTGGAAAAACTGTAGGTTTTGACTGCAAAACGCATGAAAATATAAATTAATTTATTTTCTTTGCCAAGTGACCAAGCGGGTTAATGCCCTTCGAGGTGTCCATTATCATGGCTGAGACTCGGGCGGTTCACACCTCCACGTCGTCCATTCATTTAAGATCATGGACACTTCATCATGGGGCCTGAACCCTTACACACTGCTAGTGTTAGATGTTTGACTTGGCTGACTTACCTCTGAGGTGATCTGGGAGTGGGCAGTGGCAGTCAGAGCCTCCTTCTCAGCCAGCTGCTGCAGGGCAGTGTCTACGTGGGAGGTCAGCTGGGCAGACAGAGTCCTGGTGATTTTGGCCTGGCTCAGCATGGCCTTGGACTCCTGGACACAAAACATGTAGGAGACGTGAGGAGAGAAGCAGCAAAAGCAGCCGGCGCCGGAGCTGCGGTCACGATCTACAGAGATGCACAGACCTTCGCCACAGCATTCGCCGTGCGCTCGGCCTCCTCGGCGGTGGCGGTGGAGAGGCTGGAGTTCTCCAAGGCCGGTTTCAGCATCTTCTCCACCTGTTTCACCTTCTTCTTGACGTCAGCTAGAACCTTTTCCTCCAGAGGCTTCTCCTTCCTCACCGCTGCCTTGGTCTGGGCCTCCCGACGGGGCCACTCCCTCTGCATGTCTGAGGGTTGCATGGCAGTTAGCGGGATGTAGAGGCATTCAATATAAACCGGGCTGTATTGAATTGTAAAATGTATCATTCAGATGTCTCATTTTCTGGTGCCAGGTTCTTTTAAATGAGGAATGCCTTTTGATCAGTTTCCTTTGTCAACTTGAACCTGTAAAAATTCTCAGAGGAAATCCTCACTTCGTTACATCACTGCATGACAAGTCAAACTGTGATGACACATTTATTAGTGTAACAGTTGTATCAATTACTGTTTGTTTTCACCGTGTCGATATCTGACATTTGAATTTGAGTGGAATAATTCAGTTGGATGTTCGCCAAAATAAGTAAATAAATAAATAAGGCAAGAGCGACAGAAGAGACAGACAGACAGAGACGCGATGGAAGAGACAGACAGACAGACAGAGACAGTCAGATAGACAGAGACATGACAGAAGAGACAGACAGAGACAGTCAGATAGACAGAGACGCGACAGCAGAGACAGACAGAGACAGTCAGATAGGCAGAGACGTGACAGAAGAGACAGACAGAGACAGTCACATAGACAGAGATGCGACAGAAGAGACAGACGGAGACAGTCAGACAGACAGAGATGCGACAGAAGAGACAGACAGAGACAGTCAGATAGACAGAGACGCGACAGAAGAGACAGACAGACAGAGACAGTCAGATAGGCAGAGACGCGACAGAAAAGACAGACAAACAGAGACAGTCAGATAGACAGAGACGCGGCAGAAGAGACAGACAGACAGACAGACAGAGACAGTCAGATAAACAGAGACGTGACAGAAGAGACAGACAGACAGAGACAGTCAGATAGACAGAGACGCGACAGAAGAGACAGACAGAGACAGTCAGATAGACAGAGACGTGACAGAAGAGACAGACAGACAGAGACAGTCAGATAGACAGAGATGCTCACCTTCTAGTTCTCTGTGCAGGGTGATGGCTTCTGACTCCACCTCTTTCACTGCCACCACGGATGCCACAGCCGTGACCTTTGCCCCCTCAGCATGAGCGTTCAGCTTCAGAGAGACACACAATGGATGAAGAGGATAAAGAGCCAACATTGCCTCTGGAGATCCAATACAAAGCAGGCGACACCACGCAGTGTCACCTGGTGTCACGTGTAACGTAACGTGTGTAACACACCCGCTGGGGTACCGTGTCACTGTCGCGCTATATAGCCTCAGTCCAGCGTGTTGAGCCACTGGAGCTCCAGCCACAGCTCGAGCTCCATCCTCGGGTCGACTGTGCGAGTTGTGAGTTTTTCCTGGTTGAAAACCGTTTCCTGTTTATTAGGTTTAGGCAAGTAAAACAACTTGGTTAAGGTTAGAGTTATGGTTTGGGTCGGGGTTAAAATTGACACGTCGGGGGGCCGCTCTCGCAACGAGGAAGTTGGGAGCCGGGAACGCTACCGCACGTCCACCCATCCCACCCCACTCCATCACCCCTAACGTGTGCTGCGGCTACTTGAATGTCGCAGTCCCGTGGCGTCGCTTTCACCCTGTGCGCCCCCTGCTGGTGGAGTACCTTCATACACCGTGTACTAGGCGAGCCAAAGCGTGACATTGACACTGTACCCTGGCCGTGATACTGGGCTGAATGCATACAGGAGCATCACCTGTCACTGTCAGCTAGTAAGATATAAATATCCAATACATACTCAGCATTTCATGTCATAACACCTACTGCTGTAGTAAATGTAATCACCTCATAGATGCCGTCCAGCATCTCCAAGTTCTTGCTGGCAGTCTCTATAAGAGGATCCATTTCTTCTCTGATCTTGCTGATGAGATCCTCTTTGGTCTGGACATGCAGGACCAGCTCTTCTGTCTTGTTTAGCAGTCCCACACCCTGCTACACAGGAAGAGGAAATGGCATAAAGACCCACCCATATGCAAATTTGACAAATTTTTTCACACATTTCTAGAAAAGCTTGAGAGTGTTTTGTGTACTTCTCTCCTGTGCCTACTGTACTACTATGTGTCCCTCTCTGTTTTTCAAATGTTAAAGAAAATACGTCAAGACTGCCCAACCATCTTGAAAAGAAAGAGTGTAACTCTATGAACCTATTTAAACAACCTCAAATGTTTCATCATTACATGATGCATGCAGTTGTCACTGTCACATTCATTTGACTATGATTGACTCATGTACATTACATTACATTACATTACATTACGTCATTTGGCAGACGCTTTTATCCAAAGCGACTTACACTAACACATTCTTGTCAACAATAGAGCAATCAACTATGCAACACAGTCTATGACAACTACAACTTCTGAAGGCACAGTGGTACAAGTTAAGGTTATTGAAAGATAGGCAGTGATTCGGCCGTCATGACCGAAGGTGGAAGCTCGTTCCACCATTGAGGTGCCAGGGACGAGAAGAGTCTCGAACGGGATGAGCGACTTTTGAGCCCCCGTAGTGAAGGAGGGGTGAGGCGTCCTGCGCTGGTGGAGGAGCAGAGGGAACGGTGAGAGATTTGGAACCTGACCATAGATTGTAAGTACAGAGGAGCTGTCTGGTGTACGGCCCTGTAGGCCAGAACTAGGGTTTTGAATTTAATGCGTGCTGAGATGGGAAGCCAGTGAAGGTCCCGGAGGAGGGGAGTGACATGAGAGAATTTGGGTTGGTTGAATACCAGACGGGCTGCAGCGTTCTGAATGAGCTGAAGCGGTCGGATGGCTGCAGCAGGTAGCCCAGCCAGAAGAACATTGCAGTAGTCCAGGCGAGAGATGATCAGTGCCTGGACCAGGAGTTGTGTCGCTTCCCATGTATCTACAATGAACCATCATAATGCTTAAAATTCTATTTGCAGCGTGCAGGAGCTGTCCACACTGACCTCTGATGTGTGGTCAGTAGTTGGACGTGTTAGATTGAGCTGTGTCTGCTCAGGGTCTGGTGATGGGCTGGCGCCTGTCAGAGCCAGCTGACGCAGGGATGATGTGATGTTGCCCAGGGCAACATCCGACACAGCAGATGCCTCCTGCAGCACCAGCTGCTGGGCTGCAGTGTCCTTCACCTGGGCCGTCAGGCTCTCTTTCTGCTGCTGCATGTCTGATAGTCTGATAGACACGGGGACGAGAGAGGTCGAGACAGAGGGTATGTCATATTATTTGTGATGGACATGATTGGCTATGGCGTTTTTAAAATGTGTATAATGAGGCTATGAACTGATATCTCCTATCTTAGATTGTGTTCATTTGTTTATTTAACATGTAGTTAATATAACTGAAGTTAAAGAGTTATTGTAGAGAGGATCTCTCGTCTTCTGATGTCATCACTACAAAAACACCACTAACGATGTACCAGGACATGGGGACCAGTGTTGGGCAAGTTACTTTCAAAATGTAATATACTACATATTACTAGTTACTTTCATTTTAAAGTAATAAGTTACTTTACAATATTACTGTCTGTGTAGAGTAACTCATTACTTATACAGTACTTTTGCATTACTTTCACCAAAATAACAGCAGTAGCACAATGACATCGCTGCCCCGTTACCATCCCGAAAAATAATCTCAACCGTCTTGAAATCAGTGTAAAGATTGTAAATGTTATCCGTTCCTTTTGCTATTGTCATGTATAGTGGTTATTCACATAAGAACATACAATTTGGTTAGGAAATTATTATTATATCTTTATTTAAATATGTGCTGTGATGGGGAAGAAATTTAACTCAATTTGTAACTTGTGTTACTTGACAAAGTAACTGGTATAATATTACTGAAATCCTATTTGTAATAAGTTATATTACTGAGTTACTTTTGAGATATTACTTTTGTAATGAGTTGCCCCCAACACTGATGGGGACATACATTTGGGAAATGTAATGCCCTTCTATATGCGTGCACTGCTCAACTCACATCCTATAAACAGAAGATGCCCCCCCCCACACACACACACACACACACACACACACACACACACAGACACACACACACACACACACACACACACACAACACACACACACACACACACACACACACACACACACACACACACACACACAACACACACACACACACACACACACACACACACACACACAGACTGATGTGCAGCTACAGCAGTCGTCTAGAGATTAGCAGTATTGTGCTGAAGCAAGTTGACTGCGGCTGTTGGCAGGGGGGGGTAATCAATTTTGACTTCCTCGCTTGTTGCTCCCATCATGGCCACCGGAGGGCTTTTTGCCGTCACTCTGTCTAGCGTTCAGGATAATCCTCACAGCAATCTCACGCTAGGAGATGCAGCAAGCATGCAGCTAGCCCAGGAAAGCAATAGGCTTAGTGGAGGGAAGCTGTCCCCCTGTGGCTAAACGTCTTATTTCTATAACTCCATGTGCAGTAATACATGGGATAGCTCTACTTGGAGAGAAATATATTGAGAAGGCACACCCATTCACAAACTCATGTCGCATGTTGGGATATGGCAATAAAGCATGCTTCATGTGAATGGCGGGGGGTGGGGTGGGGGGGGGGGTCTGGATTGTTTGTGCAGTGTGTGTGTGTGTGTGTGTGTGTGTCCGTCCTTCCTGTAGCCTACTCACTGGTCCGTTAGGTCCCTGATGTACTCCTCGGTGGAGTTGTCCTCCAGTAGATCCATCACCAGGCTGAAGGTCTGCTTTGAGGCATTGACTGCCCTGCTGGCGATGGCCTCGATGTGGTCTGCCATTTCTCTGTGACTAGGGAGAGAGAGAGGGAGTGAGAGAGAGAGACAGAGAGAAAGAGAGAGAGATAAAGAGAGCGATAAAGGAGGACAAATTGAATGAGGAAGATTGTCACGGTCCAGCTTGTGTGTACAATTTTGTAGTTTATGGCTGTCCGTCAGGAGGATGTAAAGCGGATTTCCTTATAGAGGCTTCCATAGTAGTAGTAGCCCTTCCCAAATCACGTGGTCCATACAGAAGACGGACGTGATTGTTTGCGACAAGCGTATTCGTGTTAGTTTGTTATAATGTAACCGTACATGTTTGTAGGCGTCTCTTATTGTTGT
Source organism: Poromitra crassiceps (assembly GCF_964638095.1). Classification (NCBI taxonomy): domain Eukaryota; kingdom Metazoa; phylum Chordata; class Actinopteri; order Beryciformes; family Melamphaidae; genus Poromitra; species Poromitra crassiceps. The sequence continues at coordinate 22,153,832 of NC_139629.1, read as the reverse complement.
GTATTACTAACGAACAGCGTGATGACGCTCATCCCCGTCAAGCGCTACCAACACACACTGACAAGCCACACAGAGATACAGCAGCCGAGCTACTGGTGCTAATCAGCTGAGCTATCGCCTCTCTGTTTGACGGAGACAGCCATTTATATGCCATGGCTCCAGTAAATCCCTGGGTGAGCGAGCTCTGATTTGAATGTTAGCGTTAATGCTCGAGGCAGTGCGCCGTGACAAAGACAAAGAGAGAGGAACAGCAAATAACAGAGCATTACAGTAGCCGGAGGAGCGCTGAAATGGATTCCAGCATGCAGGCCCGTAGCTACCATTGAGCCCACCGAGGTCATGACCTCGGTATTTTCTAAAAAAAAAAAAAAAATAGCCCCGGCCCCCAGATCTATTCATCTGTCATTGATGTTTTAAAGCCCTCATAAATAACATGATATATGACAGTTGATCAGAAATGCTACAATTTGCTTCCTCTCTGTGTGCTGAAGAGACATAACTCACCACAACGTTCACATTTTGCATTGGGGCTAGATTGGGACTAGACTTTGGGGACAGTTCTATTGAAGTGAATGGATAAGTAACTCCCCTGTAAGTGATGTTTGTGTAGAGATGGGTCATTCTATTTAATTGAGCAGTATTCTGCCATATGTGACCTGTATGCAGAATATATATTATGTGGGGAGACATTTATTTTTTGTATCATTGTAACAGCAACAGCACAGTAAAGAGGATATTAATCAAACATGATGTCATGTAGTTCTTTATAGATCTAGCCTCTTAATTTTGCTCTCAAAGTGCACCAGATTGAAGCCTTTTACTTTAACACGTTCACTGCCAATGGCGAGTTGACTCGTCAAAAAAATTCCAACGGTTCACTGCCAATGACGAGTTGAGACGTCAAAAAAAAAAAAAAAAAATTTTGACGGTGCTACGTGGATCAATGCCCCCCACGTCTCCTATAAAAATATTGGAGCGACCGAACGTGTACAACCCATTCCACCGACCCACTAAGTGGCGACAGTGCTCTCCATTCTAGAGGAAGGCAAGCAAAAAGCAGTGTGAGGAGGAAGCCATTCTCATGAAAATGGATTGGCGAAAACGCTTTCGCGCTTGGGAGCTGGCGGTGGGGTTTTGCAAATTTGCATAATAGATTACGGGTGGAACACACTTTGAAACACGCAGCATAAATAAGACCAGAATCGCAAAAGCTTCATCAAAGCTCTCAGAACCCCAAGAAATGAGCGAGCCCATCCATCCAGACTTGCCCAGCGGCCGCCAGGCAGACAGGCAGACAGGCACAGCAGCACCAAAGCAGTGAGCCTGGTGACGCGAGGTTACAGCAGCAGCAGCAACGAGCTTGTGACACGCCTGCAGCCAAGAAGAACACACACGGAGGGAGGAGTTTGAAGGAGAGGGGTGTTTCCTGCTGTTATGGAGGAAATTACTGTTCAAAACTATTGTTTAGATGTCTGACGTCTTACTGATGCCAAAAATGAATGGTTAAAGTGACTGTTCTATCGAATTTCACAAAAAGCCGTTTATCTCAGAATAAATTTACAGACGCTGAAACCATGCTGTATTCAACTGCTAATGCTTACATAACTACTAACTCTACAAACTAACTCTTTTAGACAGAGAAAGCACACATTCTATTAGTTCTTTTGAGATATTGTGTGTTCACAAAATCCTAACAGAAACGAATCCTCGGCTCTTGAAAGATGAGCCAGAATCCTCAAAAAAACCCTCTGGCAGAAGCTAACTACAGTTTTGAAAAACGGCTGGCAGTGAATGTGTTAAAATGGACAAAAAAATGGAACCCCCCGAGCCGCACTAAAATGACCTGGGTATTTCTCAGACCCTGGCTACGGGCCTGCCAGCGGGCCTGCCAGCATGGGCCACGTCCTCACACTGGCTCTCTCAGACCCTGGCTACGGGCCTGCCAGCATGGGCCACATCCTCACACTGGCTCTCTCATACGGGCCTGCCAGCATGGGCCACGTCCTCACACTGGCTCTCTCAGACCCTGGCTACGGGCCTGCCAGCATGGGCCACGTCCTCACACTGGCTCTGGCTACGGGCCTGCCAGCATGGGCCACGTCCTCACACTGGCTCTCTCAGACACTGGCTCTCTCAGACCCTGGCTACGGGCCTGCCAACATGGGCCACATCCTCACACTGGCTCTCTCATACGGGCCTGCCAGCATGGGCCACGTCCTCACACTGGCTCTCCCGTCCAGACTTTTGTAACTAGCACATAATAGCGCTAGCACACTCTGAGCAGCCAAGGCCATCATCGATTTACCGCAGCCTAACTACTATGTGAGCGACAGACTAGAAGAAGTGAACATCCAGAGAGATGACTATGTGGCCTTTGCTCATAATTGACCACTTAAAGTCCATTGAGCAGACGTACCTTTTCATTAGGGCCTGTGAGTCATTGACCACCATGTTCCATTTGTTAGGTCCCGACACCGCCTCGAAAGGAATGATCTATGAAGAAGTTACAGACAGAAAGCAACGTGAACAGGTCTGACAAGTGAAAGTGAATAGGATAATAAGTTACAGACAGAAAGCAACATGAACAGGTCTGACAAGTGAAAGTGAATAGGATAATACGTTACAGACTGAAAGGAACATGAACAGGTCTGACAAGTGAAAGTGAATAGGATAATACGTTACAGACTGAAAGGAACGTGAACAGGTCTGACAAGTGAAAGTGAATAGGATAATAGGTTACAGACAGAAAGCAACGTGAACAGGTCTGACAAGTGAAAGTGAATAGGATAATACGTTACAGACTGAAAGGAACATGAACAGGTCTGACAAGTGAAAGTGAATAGGATAATACGTTACAGACAGAAAGGAACGTGAACAGGTCTGACAAGTGAAAGTGAATAGGATAATACGTTACAGACTGAAAGGAACGTGAACAGGTCTGACAAGTGAAAGTGAATAGGATAATACGTTACAGACTGAAAGGAACGTGAACAGGTCTGACAAGTGAAAGTGAATAGGATAATAGGTTACAGACAGAAAGGAACATGAACAGGTCTGACAAGTGAAAGTGAATAGGATAATAAGTTACAGACAGAAAGGAACATGAACAGGTCTGACAAGTGAAAGTGAATAGGATAATACGTTACAGACTGAAAGGAACGTGAACAGGTCTGACAAGTGAAAGTGAATAGGATAATAGGTTACAGACAGAAAGGAACATGAACAGGTCTGACAAGTGAAAGTGAATAGGATAATAGGTTACAGACTGAAAGGAACATGAACAGGTCTGACAAGTGAAAGTGAATAGGATAATAAGTTACAGACAGAAAGGAACATGAACAGGTCTGACAAGTGAAAGTGAATAGGATAATAAGTTACAGACAGAAAGGAACATGAACAGGTCTGACAAGTGAAAGTGAATAGGATAATACGTTACAGACTGAAAGGAACGTGAACAGGTCTGACAAGTGAAAGTGAATAGGATAATAAGTTACAGACAGAAAGGAACATGAACAGGTCTGACAAGTGAAAGTGAATAGGATAATAAGTTACAGACAGAAAGGAACATGAACAGGTCTGACAAGTGAAAGTGAATAGGATAATACGTTACAGACTGAAAGGAACGTGAACAGGTCTGACAAGTGAAAGTGAATAGGATAATAGGTTACAGACAGAAAGGAACATGAACAGGTCTGACAAGTGAAAGTGAATAGGATAATAGGTTACAGACTGAAAGGAACATGAACAGGTCTGACAAGTGAAAGTGAATAGGATAATAAAGTAATGAAAATACAAGACTAAGAGAATTATGTGGAAGCGCTGCTGCCGGGAATCGAACACGGGTCTCCCGATTGAGTGTCTGCCTGCAATCTAACTGCGTGGTGCACTTTCACCCATGTGGCCGAAAGGGATTCCCAAGGGAGCTATCTCATGAGCTCCAAGACCGAAGGGCCACCATTCCAAAAGGTTCAATGTAGACGTCTGCGTGAACTTCTTTTTATTATCCTGCTGCCACTCACTCCCACACTAAACAGACCCAATGGTTTCATCCTGTGACGTCATGTTGTAACCTTCTAGCCATTGAGATAGTGGATTAAATTATATTAAGCCGTAAATGACAGATTTGATTAATTTTGTTTCTTTTAGTCCTGTGTAATCTCTCTCGAGACAGACTTTCGACTTAGTTTTTTTGTGTGTAACCGATGGGTTCCCAGATTGAGTCCAGTTTAATAGGTAAACAGATTAATATTGCTTTATATAGATTTCTTTAGATTTGCTGACTGTCTTTTAATTTCCCATCCTACTTCAGGGGAAGGGGGAATTGAAAAAATTGATTCAGTTTCAATGTATGACTTGGCTCCTTGAAGGGAGAGAGAGAGAGAGAGAGGGAGAGAGAGAGAGAGAGAGAGAGAGAGAGAGAGAGAGAGAGATGTATCCGCCTACTACTCAATCTCCATTTGCTGGTGCTGGGGCCTTTTTTCCACAGTGGCCATTTTGTGTCTAAAAGGCAGGAAGTAACACATGTGCACCAGTAGGGTCTCCAACGTCCATTCCGTTTAGGTGTCCCCGTGCCGGGGCCCTAATTAATGAGTTGGGTTGCACCTGTGTTTACGCCGCCTTTTAGACACAAACGGGCGGCTGTGAAAAAGGCCCCATTGTCGGAACACTTGTTCCCACCCACACAGCATTCGGGATTAGTCTCAAACTGGAATTTAGGTGCAGGTCCCCTGGTTCCTCCGTGAGTCCTGCAGGAACGCAGACCCTCTAGCTCCAAACAAGGGCACCTTGAAAGTAGTCCCTGAAAACCTAAAATCCCCCTGAAGTGAACTCGACGAATTCCTCATGGTCAGTTGCCTCAGTCTGAGCTTTGTTGTTGCTAAAAAACAAGTATAAATGTTGAATGTGTTCCAAAGTGATAGTTAAGCTGCTCTGCTTATGAATGGCAAATTGCATTGCTCTTGCTCCAGGCTTACCCAAGTGATAAGGACATTGGAGCTATGTCTGTGAGCATTCACACACACACACGCACGCACGCACGCACGCGCACACGCGCACGCGCGCACGCGCACGCGCACACACACACACACACACACACACACACACACACACACACAGAAAGCTATGCATTGGCAAAACAAGCTCCCTCATTTCCCCCAACCCAAATAACATGGCAGCAGTATCCATAATAGATTCCAAGCCGCCGGGGGGCGAGCAGCGCGGAGAGACTGAGCGCTGGGCGGTGTGTGTGTGTGTGTGTGTGTGTGTGTGTGTGTGTGTGTACGCGTGCGTGTGTGAGAGTGTATGTGCATGCGTGCGTGCGTGTGTGAGTGAGTGCTGGGCGCAGAACAAATCATTCATTTAGCGTCCGTCACACAGACTGTACACTTTCTTTTGGAGGCATTGGGGGGGGGGGGGGGGGGGGGGATCTTTGTGGCTCTACAGCAAAGAGCTTGACTAAAGAGCCATCTCATCAGTACACAGCACCAGCCCACGATGAGATGAGGACCACAAATCAATCATCTTTCACAGGATATCAGCCTGCTTGTGGGGCGGCTGAACACTCGCGATAAAGCCAGGTTTGACACTGGGAAGGAACCCTACTTACGAGCAGCCCGATAGGCCGGGGGGCAGAGCAAATCATTTCTGAATGCTTGACTGTTTTTTGTTTGTTTGCGTTTTTACTCATCATTATACCATTACAGCTACATAAAAATCTCTTACAAAAGTTACTTAAATAAGATTGCCAAACTCGTATAGATTATTTCCCCTTGATTTTATTCATGACAGACTTCATGACACATTGATATTGACGCTGCTTATTCAGCTTCCAAATACATGTTCTCCTATACTATTCTCTACTCCTTTATGCTGCCCCCTCTGCATTTTTTAAGGGGAACCTGAGGAGGAATGCCGTCCCCCCCTCGAGCCTACTCTAGGGGGTTTCACTGATGATCTAGGGGGGCAGAGGCAGCGTCTGTCCCCCCCCCCCCCCCCCCCCCCCCCATTTCCATCCCTGGATACCTGGATACAACTATCAAGGGGGTTGAATGCAATGAAGGATAGCATGATGACATGACACGGACGCTGCCTCTGTGATGAACACAGAGCTGGATGATAAGGTGCGTTTGATTTGCCTACCATGGTGTCCAGGTTCAGGGTTGCCTGCTTTAGTTGTGTCTGTGATGCTCTGATCATGAGCACAGCCTCCGTGAAGGCTTGACACACAGCCCTCCTCTCGCCCTCCTCTCGCCCCTCTTCCTCTTCCTCTTCCTCGGTCACGGCGGCGCTGCAGTTCAAAGCGGCGGTGATGGCGTGCAGCTGGGCCGACAGTGTGTGGGCAGAGGCTTCAAGCACGGAGAACTGTTTGATGAAGGCCTCCCGTGCTTCTGCCAGAACAAAGAGCACAATGCAGATATAAAATAAACAAACAAAACAAAGATGGCACACTCTATGTCTTTCATGGGCTATTTCACCTGTAATGTCATTCCGATGTGCTTCTCTCTTTGTAGCCGCCGGCATGTTGTGTTTCAACACCCTTCTGGCTTTACTGCGTCAGTTTTCACTTACGTCGCTTTCATCCAGCCTGGTCCTTCTGTGGACGAATCCGATCCATTCTGAGCCGATAAGCCCAGATGTAAACGCTGTGTTTTTGTCACAGTCTGACACTGTGTCTCACTGTAGCCTCGACATGCTGCTTCCATTCTAACCAGCAGGGGGGGGGGACTTACACACCGCTCCCACTGGCCGTGATGCCCTCAGATCCCTGAGGCCACCTTGGCAGTGCCCTGCTACCATCCTGCTACTGTGTCAGTTGCTTTAAAAGCATCAGTGGTTTCAGTTTAACGTAGCCTACCCTATGCAAAGGATGTGTCATTGGCTCATTTTAACACACATTTCAGAATAGGAAATCCCGCACACTGAGTTCATTTAAGACTTTTATTTAAAAGTCTTAAATTAAGTCAGTGTGCGGGATTTCCTATTCTCAACTTACCTGATGCTCCTACGCACCTGACGTACACGGTTTGTGCAGAGATCACCCCTCTTCAACACACATTTCAGAAAAATCACTCACACATACGATGTCAATAGAGCAATTGCTTTTGTGCCCTACATTTTGTTTTTTTGTGACGCTGAAGGATGGCCTTACCCCTAAAATGAGGAAATCCCCACCCTGCTAACCAGTAGCTGGTTCTAACCTGAGCCCCACAAGTAGAGTATGTCTCTTCTCACCTTCTGTTAGGGGTTAGCTCGCCGATTCGTTTTTTGTGGGATGCAAAATGAGAGAGAACAGGTGTGTGTGTGTGTGTGTGTGTGTGTGTGTGTGTGTGTGTGCGTGTGTGTGTGTGTGTGTGTGTGTGTGTGTGTGTGTGTGTGTGTGTGAGAGTAATTAGAAAGGACAGAGAAGAAGGGAGAGAGGCTCCAAGATAGATAGTGTTCATGTAAATGTCCTGTTTGTGTGCCCACACAGTGAGCCTGTCCCTCCCACGCTGTCGTTAAATCCTTATTGGACCACCCAGTGTCTTGAAGACCAGGCCTATTAACTGGAAAATCTGTGTGTGTGTGTGTGTGTGCACGCGCCTGCGTGTGTGTGTGTGTGTGTGTGTGTCTGTGTGTGTGTGTGACTGTGTGTGTGACTGTGTGTGTGTGTGTGTGTGTGTGTGTGTGTGTGTGTGTGTGCGCGCGCGCCTGCGTGTGTGTGTGTGTGTGTGTGTGTGACACTGTGTGTGTCTGTGTGTGTGTGTGTGTGTGTGTGACTGTGTGTGTGTGTGTGTGCCTGCGCGTGTGTCTGTGTCCATGTCCACTGTTATGCTGATTGCAACTCTAATCATCATAAGGCAGGGATTAGAGATGCGCCGCCTGTCATCTAAATAGGGATGAAGTTGCGTGCACAGCGCCTTGTTCTCCATGCCGATGATTTGTCTCATTTGGCCTGCATGTGCAGCTCAGCTTGTAAAGCAGCATAATGACAATGTATCAGCGTTGTGTTCAAGTGGTGGGAGACGCTTGTATTGCTGCCTGCTTTCTGATGTCATCGCTTTGTTGTATCTGTAACAGCGTCAAGCTGAACACACATACAGTAGATAGCATTAGACCATTTGTGGAATGCGTATGGTAGCGATTCAGTGTCAACTGCCCGAGCCCTATTCGCCGGTCTTGCATGTAATGATATGATATCCTGTCATCTCACAGCATGAACAATGGCAAATGATGACAAAATGGCTACAATGACACATAACCGATGTGTCGACCGACATGTCATAAAGCAAATGAGGCGCGTGTCTTTTTTAGATGTCTTGACCATACAGGAAACATTGACAAGAACATTGACACACTGACTGATTGGTCAAGTCAAGTGGTTTTGTTGATGTTATTCACCTTATTCCTGGACCTACGTTTCCCATGCTTCTCAGAGGGTTGCCGGCGGTCGACTTCCTGTTTACATTTTTTTCACTAGCAAGGACGTGCGCGCCGCTGTCAAAGAGTGGGAACGTTTGGCTTATTTGATCCGAAATGGCTAAAAATAGTAATGTTGTGTGGTTGCATAGCGGCGATATTTTACAAAAACGAGGTGAATGTGAATTCACTGGTACTGTATGGGCTTATTTAGCCGAAATTGCAAAGAATAGTATGTGGTTGCATAGCGGCCGCTTTTGTTTTGAAGGCTAAACGTCCAAACCGGAACTCTTATTATTTGGTCATTGAACGGAGCTTTAGCGGTCTCTCTCTTTCAAGATTCAAGATACTGTCACCCCGTTGTACAATTATGCACGTGTGAAATTATTATGCTGGGGGGCTCCATTACAAGACATAGGTAGGTACAAAGTCACAACAATTATTATGATTATTTTCAGTCTCTTTCGCTATGAACGGTCCTGGGCGGAAACAGGCAACCGGCAGCTGGAAACAGGGAGGGAGGGTGTCATGGAAGCGCCCACGGTCTCACCAGGAAACTCGTGAATACCTTGGAAGGCCAGGAAGTCCTCCAGAGCATTGGGTAGGGTGTCCTCGCCCTGGTGCTGGTACACGTGATGCCTGTCCATGTGATACTGCAGGAGGCGAGGCTGCCGCCCGAATCTCCCTCGGCAATCAAACTGGCCCAAGAGCTTCTCCAGATCCTGCAGGTGCGTCCTCAGCTTCCCCGCCTGCAATAACGCCCGGATTTGGCACGGACAGTCTCCATGAGAAGTCGGATTGTGCAAGAACCCACCGTGACCCAAACACAAGATTGAACAACAAACAGTACCACAGAATATCCATCCATCCAGATGGGTATTTATCCCTGCAGGGATTGAGAAAGGACTCATAAACCATAACATGAACATGTATTATTGCAACAAAAGCAATGAATAAATGAATAAATGAAATGACAGGTTTTGGGTAGAATACACAAGCTTACTGTACATTATCCACAGCCATTTAGACTTTTCTCTGCACAGCATGTGTCTAAAGAACATTCCATTAGATCAGAGGTTCTCAAATGTTTTTCAGCCAAGGACCCCTTACAAGATAGAAAATATACCGGGGACCCCCTCATTCTGATTTGTGATTTTGGGCTAAGCTTAACTGTTTCCACGGTAACATGCTTGACTTTTAAATTGATAGGTTTGTTTAGATTAGAATGTAATCCATGAACCATTTTAGATTTAAAGCATAACACATTCTCGTTGAACTATGAAGCTTTTGGACACAAAAAAAGTGCCACGGACCCCTGGGGGTCCTCGGACCCCCATTTGAGAACCACTGCATTAGATAATTAGAGTAGATTTCTTAGAGCATGCCTGTCTTAAAAGGATATAATGTCACTCACTGGCACATAATTGTTGGCCCTTGCATTCAAATTGTCACACTTTTAAATGTTTAAATGAGCCTATAATTTCACTGTGATTATGCCACTTTAAAAACCAGGAGGCCTGCTCCACATTGGTCCTGTGTAGAGGTGAAACGATATGGAAATTTCATATCGCGATTATAGTGACCAAAATCAGCATTATCACGCGCGGTATTGTTAAAGTGTGCTGAAAATGTTCAAAAAGTACTGATACAATCACCAAAATCATTTCAGTGTCTGCGTCTGGGAGACTGTTGCTAAGTTTGGTTGATGATGGACAATTTACCACATTTTCCAAAGCGCTGTAATAATAATCATGGTGACATGGTAGTACAGTTTTCCATAATATACATATTACATTATATATAGTACATTTAAGATTTTTTTCAACCTTTCTCTGTCTCTAATTGTTAGTCTGCCGCCTTCCTGTGTGTAAGCCAGAGAAAAGCTAGGAGAGAGAAAGGTGGCCGGGGGGGGGGGATGGGGTTGGGTGACTGGGTACAGTGAAAGAGAGAAAGGGGGGGGGGGGTACAATGAGAGAGAGAAGGGGGGTGGGATGGGGTGACTGGGTACAGTGAGAGAGAGGAAGGGGGGAAGGGTACAGTGAGAGAGAGAAGGGGTGGGGGGGTGGGGTGACTGGGTACAGTGAGAGAGAGAAAGGGGGGGTACAGTGAGAGAGAGAAGGGGTGGGGGGGGTGGGGTGACTGGGTACAGTGAGAGAGAGAAAGGGGGGGTACAGTGAGAGAGAGAAGGGGTGGGGGGGTGGGGTGACTGGGTACAGTGAGAGAGAGTAAGGGGGGGGGGTACAGTGAGAGAGAGAAGGGGTGGGGGGGGGGGGGGTGACTGGGTACAGTGAGAGAGAGTAAGGGGGGGGGTACAGTGAGAGTAATTGCAGGTGTTCAGAGCAGACAGCGCTCGGGGTGTTCACTGAATGGCTAACACTGTGGAAGTCACAGCATGCACTCAAACAGCCATACAAGGTGGTCCAGAGAGAACACACAACCACTTTAGCTGGAACAAGAACGTGTACAGAGTGGAAAGGCACCTCGGTGGTATTGGATTGGCCTCTACTCAGAGAGCAAGACCAAGGACGCAGACCTGAGCATGGACTGATGCTAATCTCAGAGGACAGAACTGCACAGGAGATCATTAGGAAGGTTTCTGTTTCACTACACATCCACTATTTACCTGCAATGTAGGATTCCAAAGGAGCCATATGGCTATCATGACAATCTACAAAGGCAAGATGAGCCGGGGGGGCGGTGCTATCATGACAGTCTACAAAGGCAAGATGAGCCGGGGGGCGGTGCTATCATGACAGTCTACAAAGGCAAGATGAGCCGGGGGGGCGGTGCTATCATGACAGTCTACAAAGGCAAGATGAGCCGGGGGGGGCGGTGCTAACATGACAGTCTACAAAGGCAGGATGAGCCGGGGGGGCGGTGCTAT